>NW_012267228.1:772015-776298 GCF_000151885.1 Dipodomys ordii
GGGATGGTAGGGGGAAAACAATGGAGGGGGTAACAATGTTCAAGAGGAAATGTACTCATTACCTCACTCATGTAACTGTAACCCTCTGTATAGTATCTTTACGATAAAAAAAAACAATAGGTTACAATGAAGGTCATAAGTGAGAATGAAAAGAAAGAAAATGTAAACAATGAGCTCAATAAACAAGCAATAAAACTGCTACTAAAATAAACAGATTAAAATTTTTTAATTGTTTTTATAAAGGTGATGCACAGAGGAGTTACATAGTCTTGTACTGAGTATATTTCTTTTGTACATTTGTATTGTTATTGTAAAGGTGATGTGCAGAGGTTTACAGTTATGTAAGTCAAGTAAAAAACACATTTCTTTTTGGACAGTGTCACCCCTTTCCTCACTCTCTCGCAGGAACTGTTCATTTTCAACATAGTGTCTAGTGAGTACCTCTGCTGTATGTTCACCTTTGTCTCTCCATTTCTGTGCTTCCCTTTACCCTCCCAAAGACAGATAAATGAACAAACAAGACAAACAACAACCACCACCACAATGGAAAAACCTCATTTTCATTTTTGGAGTTCATCTCAATAAACATTATTTTATGTGCTTAGATGCATGGGCATTGCACCTTGTGCTCCTCCCCTAAGTGTCTCCTCCTTAGGTCTTGCTGTGTGTGAATGCCTAGAGTCCTACATAATTTATTATGTCCCCGTGTACGTTAGCTCTAGCTTCCTCATATAAGAGAAAACATACACGTCTCTCTGAGACATACACTCGTCTTACCTCACTTAACATGATTTGTTCTAGGTCCATCCATTTCCTTGCGGATGACACATACTACTCTTTCTAATGGCTGTGTACAATTCCATTGTGTACAGGGGATTACATTTTTTGGACTCACTTATCTACTGGGGGGGCATCTGGGCTGTTTCCATACTTTGGCTATTATGCATAGTGCAACATTGAACATAGATGTGCAAGTGTCTTTATAGTGTCCTGACTGTGACAATCTGGGTAGGTGCCCAATAGTGGTATGGTTGGGTCGCAGGGAAGGTGTATGTTTAATTTTTTTGAGGAACCTCCAGACTGCTGTCAGGATGGTCGTACCAATTTACATCCCCACCAACAGGGCAGTAGGGCTCCTTTTTCCCCACATCCACACCAACAATTGCTGTTATTCAAATTCGCAATGTTGGCCAATCTAACTGGGGTGAGGTGGAATCTCAGAGTTGTTTTGATTTGCATTTCCTTTGTGGCCAGAGATGATAAGCATTTCCTCATGTGTTTCTTTGCCATTCTTTCTTCTTTTGAGAGGTCTCTCCTTAGCTCCTCTGCCCATTTATTGATTGGCTGATTATTAGCTTTGGGAAGGATTAGTTTCTTGATCTCCTTGTATATTTTGGATATTAGGTCTGTGTCAAATGTATTGGTGGTAAAGATCTTCTCCTCGTCTTTTGGCTGTCTTTCCAGTGCAGAAACTTTTCGTTTTAATGTAATCTCATTTGTCACGTCTCTCTCCTATTTGCTGTGCTTTCTGGGACTCTTTTCAAAAAGTTTCTGCCTATGCCTATAAGTTCTAGTGTTTCTCCTACTCCCTCCTGCAGTAATTTCAGTGACGCTGAGATCTTTGATCCCCTTTGAGTTGATATTAGTGCATGATGACAAACAGGGATCCACTTTTAGTTTTCTGCATATGGGTGCCCAATATTCCCAACACCAATTACTGAAGAGGTGATCTCTGGCTCCCTTATTAAATATCAGATAACTCTCTAAGTATATGATTTTATTTCCAGGTCTTCTAGTCCATTCCATTGATCTTCAGGTCTATTTTTTTGTGCCAATACCAAGCTGTTTTTGCTGTTACAGTTCTGTAATAGAGCTTGAGGTTTTGGATTGTGATATCACCCATAATTGCCTCTTATTTCTTTGGCTATTTGAGGTCTTTTGTTGTTCTATATGAAATTCTGGATTGTTTTCTCTATCCTGGTAAAAAGAAATGGGATTTTGATAGGGGTTGCATTAAATTTGTAGATCATTTTTGGCAGTATGGCCATTTTCACAGTATGATTTCTACCTATCTGTGAATACTAGAGGTCTTTCCACTTTCTAATGTCATCTATTTCTTTCTTCAAATTTGTCTTTTGTTTCCATGGTTAGGTTTACTACAAAATACTTTTTTTTTTTTTTTCGGTCAGTCGTGGGGCTTGAACTCTGGGCCTGGGCGCTGTTCCTCAGCTCTTCAGCTCAAGGCAAGCGCTCTACCACTTGAGCTACAGCGCCACTTCTGGTTTTCTGGTGGTTTTTTGGAGATAGGAGTCTCACGGTCTCTCCTGCCCAGGCTGGCTTTGAACCTCGATCCTCAGATCTCAGCCTCCTGAGTAGCTAGGATTACAGGCGTGAGCCACCAGCGCCCTGCAATACTTTATTTTTTTAAGGCTATTATAAATCGAGTTGTTTTCCTGACTTCCCTCTCTGCTTGTACATTGTTGGTATACAGAAAGGCTATTGATTTTTGTGGATTAATTTTGTATTCTGTTATTTTGCCAAAGTTATTGATCAGTTCTACAAGCCTGGGGATGAGCCGGGCGCTGGTGGCTCACGCATGTAATCCTAGCTACTCAGGAGGCTGAGATCTGAGGATCGAGGTTCAAAGCCAGCCTGGGCAGGAGAGACCGTGAGACTCGTATCTCCAATAAACCACCAGAAAACCGGAAGTGGTGCTGTGGCTCAAGTGGTAGAGCGCTCGCCTTGAGCTGAAGAGCTGAGGGACAGCACTCAGGCCCAGAGTTCAAGGTCCACAACTGACAAAAAAAAAAAAACCAAGCGTGGGGATAGAGTCTTTGGGGTCATTTAGATAAAAGATCGTGTCATCTGAAAATAGGGATAGTCTGATTTATTTCCCTATTGGAATACCTTTTATGTCTTTTTCTTGCCTCATTGCTCTTGATTGAAATTCTAGAAATGTTTGAAGAGGAGTGGAGAGAGTGGACAGCCTTGCCTTGAGAAAGATTCTTTCTTTTCTTTTCTTTCTTTCTTTCTCTCTCTTTCTTTCTCTCTCTCTTTCTTTCTTTCTGCCTTTCTTTTTCTTTCTTTGTTGGTTGAGGGTCTTGAACTCGGCCTGAGTGCTGTCCCTCAGCTCTTTAGCTCAAGGCTAGCACTTTACCTCTTGAGTCAGAGCACCACTTCCGGTTTTGAGTGGTTTATCGGAGATAAGAGTCTCATGGACTTTCCTGCCTGGCTGGCTTTGAACAGTGATCCTCAGATCTCAGCCTTCTGAGTAGCTAGGATTACAGGTGTGAGCCACTGGCACCCAGCTGAGAAACAGATACTTTACAAACTGGACAAGTTCCAAGATAATTCAAACAAGCAACAAGAAAAAAATGAAAAGAACAAAAAGATCATAAAAAACAAACAGCATAATAAAGAAGGCAATGTAGTATAAGTGAATTACTCAATAAAGAGCTGAAAATAAAAAAAAACACTCAAATCCAGGAACTGAATAGCTTAATTACTCAAAAACTCAGTCTAAATCCTAGGTAAGTCAGGTGCTGGTGGCTCATGCCTATAATCCCAGCTACTTAAGAGGTTGAGATCTGGGGACAGCAGTTCTGACCACAGTCAGCTTAGGTAGGAAAGTCTGTGAGACTCTTATCTCCTATTAACCACCAGAAAACCACAAGTGGTGTTGTAGCTCAAGTGGTAGAGTGCTAGCCTTGAGCAAAAGAGCTCAGGGACATAAGTTCAAGCCTGTCAACCAAAAACAACAAAAGAGAAATCCTAGGTAATAGAACAGAAGAAGTAAAACAAAACAAAACTGAGTATCAAAGCACAAGAGCTAGAGAAAACAATCAAAGAAATAGAAAAAAACCCACTTAGAATATACCAAGGGAACTTATAAGACCACTCAAACTCCACCAAAAAGACTAAACCTACTAGTGATGGGCATAGACCAGGAAGAAATAAAAACTAACGGCAGTGTGGCCCAACTGAATCACACCTGTAATCCTAGCTATTCATGAGGCTGAGATATGATGATCAAAGCCAGCTGATGAAGATGAATCTAAGAGACTCTTATATATCCAATTAAGCAACTAAAAGCCAAATGTGGATGTGTGGGTCAAGAGATAGAGTATCAGTCTTGAGCAAAAAAGCTGTGCAAAGCTGGAAGCACTGAGTTCAAGCCCTAATACTGGCAACACACACACACACACACCACACACACACACACACACCACACACACACACATACACACACACACACCACACACACACCACACACACACACACAC
>NW_012267228.1:776594-793139 GCF_000151885.1 Dipodomys ordii
CACACACACACACCACACACACACATACACACATACCCACACACACCCACACACACCACACACACACACACACCACACACACACATACACACACACACACACCCCAAAAACTAAACAAAAGGCATCTAGAAATTATTCATTAAAATAATGGCAGCAAACTTCCCCAAACTCAAGAAAATATCATCCACATGTTGGAGGCATATATAAGTCCATACAATACCAGAGAAAAAAATGTTCTAAACAGATTATAGTGAAAAACCAAAGCAAAAAATAAAAACCATAAATATACAGAATGAAGAAAAATACTAAAAGCTTAAAAAGAGAGGTTACAAGTAACTTAAAATGAGAAGCCCATCAGAAAAACAACAGATTTCTTGATACCAACACTAAAT
This sequence comes from Dipodomys ordii, assembly GCF_000151885.1. Classification (NCBI taxonomy): domain Eukaryota; kingdom Metazoa; phylum Chordata; class Mammalia; order Rodentia; family Heteromyidae; genus Dipodomys; species Dipodomys ordii. Next base: position 776,987 of record NW_012267228.1, read on the forward strand.
TCAAGGAGGGCATAAACAGATATAATTCAAGGCCTGAAAAACAGTAAGTGCCAAGCTAGACTACCGTACCCCGTGAATTTATCCTTCAGAATTGATGAAAAATAAAAACATTCACAACAAATGCTAAAGGAACTTATAATACTAGAGCAGCACTAGAAAAGATATTTAAGGGAACCCTAGCCTCTGAAGGAGATAATCAAAAAGTAAATCAGCTGGATGCTGGTGGCTCACATCTGTAATCCTAGTTACTAAGGAGGCTGAGATCTGAGGATTACAGTTTGAAGCCAGCCTGGGCAGGAAAGTCTATGAGACTCATATTTCCAATAAGCCACTCAGAAAAAGTCAGAAATGCTGCTGTGGGTCAAGTGGTAGAGTGCTAGCCATGATCAAAGGAAGCTCAGGGACAATGCCAGGCCTTGAGTTCAAGCTCCAGGACCAGAAGAAAATAAAAAAGGAAAGCAGTACAATAAAAAATAAACCCTACTAGAAAAGTAGATTATCAAAGGAAGAAAAGGAAAGAAGCAAGCAGCACAAAATATCAGAGAATACAACACAATTCTCAATAGTAACATTAAAAGCCAATGGGCTCAACTCTCCAATCAAAAGATGTAGAATGGCAAAAAATGAGATACAACCTTTTGTTGTCTGCAAGAAACACATCTTACTGGAAAGGCAAAACAGACTTACTGTGAAAGGATGGGAAAGGATCTTCCAAGCAAATGGACCCCCCCCCTCCAAAGTAGATAGAAGTAGTCATAATAGACTTCAAGCTAAAATGTTAGAAAATAAAAGGGTTACTTCACATTAATAAAAGAAATGAGGCACTAAGAGGAAATTGCTGTTTTCAACATAGTTGTGCACTCAAAGGCTTCTGGACTTGCAAGCAATGACAGATGTTAGCATGGATATAATGAGAGAATTCAATATCCTCACTTTCACCCATAGATAAGTCATTCAAATAAAAAGCTAATAAAGGGGCCAGGCTCTGATGGCTCATGCCTGTAATCCTAGATAATCAGGAAGCTAAGATCTGAAGACTGTGATTCAAAGCCCGCCTGGGCAGGAAAGTCTATGAGACTCTTATCTTGAATTAACCAGTAAAAAACCAGAAGTAGAGCTGTGGTTAAAGTTGTAGAGAGGTAGCCTTGAGCAAAAAAGTTCAAGCTACTGGCCCTGCACACACACACAAATATAATAAAGGAGTGAAAGGGAGCCTGTCTTAGAAAACAAGAAAGTGAGTGGATAGGAGACTTAGAGACAGAAGGAGCACACCACATGTCAAATGGAGAAAAACAGGAGATTGGTGGTGGCTAGGAGAGCCCGGGCTCCTGCTTTACTGTGAGAGCCTATTAATGAGAACTCTAACTCTACTTTCCTTCATGTGAGGAAAAAGCCCACAGCTTTGAGCAGCTACCTTGCCCCTGAGAGAAACCCTAAATCAGGCTGTTCTCACTGTACTAACCAGTTTATACTGTAAAAAAATAAAAGACAACTGGGACACAGCAGGAGAAAGGGTGATATTGTCCCAAAAGAAATGTACTTTTTACCTATGTAACTGTAACCCTTCTGTATATCATCTTTACAATATCCTTTAGAATTGTTGGAAAATAAAAAAAATTCACAATAAATGCTAAAGGAACTCATACGTGCCAAACAATAATAATTTAAAATTTTTAAGAAAAAAACACAGATGTAGTGGGGGAGCAAGAAAAAAATGCTTCTTGGTTTTCTGTATTTATGAAAATGTTAGTTCATTTTGGTATGCTATTTTTTGTTCTGCCGTCTGTCCCTTTTACTGCAGTAATATGAGGCACAACACATGCTTTCCAACACTTTAACCATGTCCTCTCCCCCCTCCATTGCCCTTCCCCATTTCTACTCTCTTTACATCTACAATTAGAGTAATTCTTATCTCCAGTTAAAGACCAGAAAACCAGAAGTGAAGCTGTGGTGCAAAGTGGTAGAGTTCTAGCCTTGAGCAAAACAAAACAAACAAAAAACCACCCAAGGGCAGTGCCCAGAGCCTGAGTTCAAGCCCCCGTGACAAAAAAAGTATAACCTGATCTGATAAGAATTGGGACTGTCTCCATGACTGGGATCCTTCTAACCCTCACCCACAGGCGGCAAGGGAACTTGGAAAACTTTTCACCCCAGATCTCCCCAGACTGCTATTATCTAGGAGGGAGTGAAATGAAGTCAGCATGCAGGTGAAATGCCCACCGGGCATGCCACAGGCCTGTGCTCCCCAGCGGGACCTGTGGCCTTCCCACACACACTGACAGTGTGGCCCGTGGAGAGCTGAGTCGAAATGCTCTTTACCCAGCCCTGCAAGGTTCCTCTCCGGTGCAGCGAGGCCTCCCGTTCACATCTGTCTGGGTAAGTGTGCTGAACACAGAAGGAGAAGAGCGGGTGGGCAGGTCCTAGGCAGGCTGGGACAGAGGAAACCTGGGATGGCCAGCCAGTTTCCACAGCAACAGAAGGGCCATGTAGCTCTATCAGACTCAGCCCAGAGCACGGGGTTCTGTTCAAGGCAGGTGTGCTAAGGAGATTATTTCCCTTATACGGAGATTCCAAAAATTATTCCATTTTTAACAGGGAGTACTAATTTAAGGTTTGCATTTACTTTTCTGAATTAAATGACCTCCACTAACTAGCTATGTCAGCACTCAAGTTATAAACCATATATTATCCAGAGATTTCTAACATTCCTTGTCTGTATTCTGATTATTAGGAAAGAAATGTTTTAACATTTTTATTAAATACACGTAGTTTTACTTCTGTCATCATCATTATTCAGAACTATTATTGACGGAAATGACTTTATAGTTTGAGTAGTGGAAGGTTTTCAACCTTTAGAAGGAAGTGAGGCGGTCTGTTCACCACCTCACCTCACTAGGCTAAACGCACATTACAGTAAATACCCACTAGTGTGTTCTCTGGCCTAGTTTTAACTTCAGAAATTACAAAAGAACGTTGTTGGCCTTTAGCCTGGGCTCCCCAACTCCTGTTAGGAGCGTTCACGGAGAGGGTGGGGTGTTGACGGGCAAGTGCATTCCTTGCTGAATACACTAAACACAATGGTATTTCCCCTGCCAAGCTTCAAAAGATTAATCTTTGTGTGTGTGTGTGTTTTAATCCATGAAAAAAAATTCCCCTTCCAGTTTTTCTGAACCTGTGTGCAGGTGAACGTGGGCCGCGGAACACTGTCCTGCCCTGGTGCCTGTGCCTACTCAGATTTCTCCCAAGTGTGTTTTTCATGTAGTTATGATGAGCCGATGAACATGAGAGTGCTAGCTTCTCTGTGTTAAGAATACGGTGAGAAGAGCAGGGAGAAGCATCGGAGTGCACACAGCATACACAGAGCGCAGCATCAGAGACTGTTCAAAGCCAAACTTAGACTAAATGGAAGACCACAGTTCTTAACAAAAAACTTGTTTTTAAAGCCTGTATTACAGACATTTGCTCAACTGACATATTTTAAATCTGATATGGTAGTGAACAGCCAGAACAACAGCACCAATTAATACATGGATGTGGATGTCTGATCCACATAGTGTTTTGGAGGTTTTAATTCTCCCCTTTTACACACCCCTCCCAAGTGTGAGGGGGAACAACGCTCGGTAGGAAATGCACTCATTACCTCACTCACGTAAGTGTAACCTCTCTCTACAGTGTCTTTACAATAAATTAGCAAATACTGTAGAGCTTTTCTTATGTACCTGACAATCAAGATGACCAAGATGAAAGCAAATGATACATTACTGCCGCAAAAAACCCCTTCAAGATGAGGTAGAGTGAGGATGTATGTGATATGTGGTCATTTCAACGCGCCTCGCCACAGAGACACAATCCCCTGTAGCCGGGAAGTGGCGGGTGGCCTGTGGAAGGGAGAGGACGCATCGTTCTTGATGGCAACAGTGCTGGCTGACATTAATGACAGCTGATATTAGCAATAAAGAATGCCCCCTGCTTTTCTCCCCAGACATTTACTATAAAATTACTTGCTCCAAGAGATAAAGAAAAAAGTCCATGGCATTATTAACGTGAGAAACATCTTTTTCTCTGAGGTTGGCATTGGAATCTTGGCCCATGCCACCCCCCTCCTCTCCCATGTCCTCGGCTTGCTCCTTGAGCGCAGGCCGAGGCCCGCTGACCTGCCTGTTGGTCTCTAGGCCCTCACACACCTCAGGATGCTGCTGATCATGGGATCCGTAGCTATGGACATTTCTGTGACTCACAGGTTTGGGGATAACACCAAATGTCAATCTCTCGCCACATGCACACGTCGATGGAGGCCTGTCCATCTGTGCCAACCGCCTGCCGAGTGTCCTCCAGGCCGCCACCCTCAGCCCCAGGTACTCTCGCATGGCAAAGTTCAAATGCAAATCCTCCCTCCACAGCCTGTGTTTCCTTCTGGTGCTGTGGGTCTTCCACATGTCCTTCAGCGCACATGTCTCTATCTCTGCTGTCACGGCCCCCAACTTGACCTCACACAGTCCAATATTTATCACTGAATCCTGAGCCATCTTACCCATGAGTTATTTCCTCAGGCCCTTGTTGTCTGTATTAAGGGCTCCCGGCCTCTCCAGTGGGTACATGGTGATTCTCCTGTGCAGGCACAAGCGGTGGTCCCGGCATCTTCACCGCACCAGCCTTTCTCCAAGAGCAAAGGGCCACCGGACCATTCTGCTGCTCATGGGTTTCTTTGTGGTCATGTAATGCTTGGATTGTGTGGTCTACTCCTCAAGAATTATGAAGAACGACGACTCAATTCATCTCTGTGTCCAGATGAAGGTGGCAATGGCTTGTTCATCTGTCCTGACAAACAAGCGATTAACTTTGTAAATCTTTGTGGGGATCAAGAGGAAATGTTTTAATGATGAGCTGAGTGATGAAGTTCTCCTGATCAGCTCATACGCAGCTTTGCAAGCATTAGTCCTGAGGCAGTACATAAACGCTGGGTTAAATGAGTGGGGATATGATTGCTGACCCTGTCTACCTACTAACCTATCTCAGGTAACATCATGGCTGCACATTTTTGCCGTTGGCAAGGGAAACTTCGTGTCCTGAGTTGATCCACACACCTACAGATAGTGATAGTGCACAGTGCTCCTCAGTAACTCAGTCATCTAGTGACCTCTATTTTGCCTAGCTAAATATGCCACAAAGTACCATGTGACTGACCCATGAATATACTTTTACAGATAAGACAAAATGAACTGCACATAGTAGATGAAATGATGATTTGAGCTCTGCCTGTAATAACATGATTTGTAATAATCAAGAATGGAAACTCAATGCCAATAAGCAGATGAACCCATAAATCCAATACAGCCTGAATATTATACAGGAATATTGTACATAGAATATTATAGCTTCAAACTAAAAGGAATTTTTATGGTTCATCAAAGACAAACATTGAAAATGTTATTTCAAGTACACTGTCAGTCACAAGAAAACAAACACTGAATGTGCATGAGAAGGTGGAATTGCAAGTGTAGCTTACAGAGAAAACAGGATGACAGCTGTTGTGGGTGGAGAAGTAGAAAGATTAGGAACTATTATTTGGTAGGGAAAAAAGTCACTAGAGTTGGCTGGAGAGTTTGTCTTACAGTAATATGAATGTGCTTAATACCCTTGACCTGTCCTCTTAAAATGGCTAAAATGCTATCTTCTTTGTTTAATAAATGTTTCCAGTGGCCTTTCTTATGTTAAATGAAACAAGTCAGATGTAAGTAATCCTGCTCTGTGAAAGTGGTCACTGCAGACTGGGAAGCACAGGAAGGGACAGGATGAAGCTCCCCAGGGAGCATGGAACACACAGAAGGAATCGTCGTGGTTCCTCTTGGGCATAGCTAACAGAACTTACCACGTACTGCATGACATTTCCAACACATAAAAATAACCCATGGTGGAAGAAACAAATGCTTATTGCTATCACTTGACTGTTACACATGATATATGTATACTAAATTACCACAGTGCACCAATGAAGCTGTACAAAAGATATACCTTAAACAAAGTTCTAAAGTTGCATCTATGTATAAGCATCTGTGTAAAACAATTCCCTGAAATTAAAAAATAAGACAAGATTCTAAACACATCAAAATACAATTTTCTAGGCTGGGAATGTGGCTTAGTGTTAAGAGTGTTTGCCTAGCATGCATGAAGCTCTGGGCTCCTCAGTACCACTAAACAGAAAAAACCAGAAGTGGTGATGTGGTTCAAGTGGTAGAGAGCTAGCCTTGAGGAAAAGAAGCTCAGGGCCAGTGCCCAGGCCCTGAATTCAAGCCTCAAGGCTGGCAAAAAAAAAAAAAAAAATACTATTTTCTGAAATCTCAGTAAGTCAATTAAAAATTCAGTTGAAGTAAGACAGAATATCAGGTTTGAAGACAAAGCGGATGAATTAGAACTTTCAGACAAATACAAATCTTCACCTATAAGAAAGACTATGTGCCAAGTGCTAGTGGCTCACGCCTGTAATCCTAGCTACTCAGGAGGCTGAGATCTGAGGATCTAGTTCAAAGCCAGCCTGGGCAGGAAAGTCTGTGAGACTCTTATCTTCAATAAACCACTCAAAAAAACCCCCAAAAAACCAAAAGTGGCACTGTGGCTCAAGTGGTAGAGCGCTAGCCTTGAGCTGAAGAGCTGAGGGACAGCACCCAGGCCCATAGTTCAAGCTCCATGACTACCCCCTCCCCCCAAAAAAGACAGATGAGGGAAGGGGTGGGTAAGAAGGCTGAAAGGAATGGCATTGATCAAGATGCACTGTACTCATAAACTGCTTCAGTAAACAGCAACTCCTTTGTACAACTACTTAAAGATAAAAATATTAGAAACAAAAAAACCCATCTCCTGTGAATGACAGACTTAGAAACTGTTACTCTAGAGAAATGTTATTAGTGTATCACAATACATTTCCTTAATACTTACCCAAATACAGAGCACTTGCTATATATCCAATGCACAATGAAAAAATAGGACCTCTATCTCTTTAGTTTGTATCACAGAGACCATTGTAGTATTTTATTAAAAAATTAAATATGTAGAGAAAACCTTAACTAAAGAAGTGAAAGAGTTCTACAATGAAAACTACAAGCCACTGAAGAAATTAGAGAAGACACTAGTAGATAGAAAGACATCCTGTGGGGGCTGGGAAGGTGGCTCAGTGGTAGAGCACTTGCCTTGCATGCATGAGGCCCTGGGTTCGATTACTCAGCACCACATAAGGAAGAAGAAAAAAGCCAGAAGTGGCGCTGTGGCTCAAGTGGTAGAGCACTAGCCTTGAGCTGAAGAGCTGAGGGACAGCGCCCAGACCCAGAGTTCAGGCCCCACGACCAGACCCAAAAAAAAAAAAAAAAGACATCCTGTGTTCATAGATCAGTAGACTCTATATTGTAAAAAATGGCCACACTATTGAAAGAAATCTAGATTCAGTGAAAGCCATCAAATTCTCCATGTCATCCTTCACAGAAATAGAAAAAAAAACAAAACCCTTAAAAATTCATGTGAAGTTGGGAGCCAATGGCTCACACCTATAATCCTAGCTACTCAGGAGGCTGAGATCTGAGGATCACAGTTCTAAGCCAGCCTGGAGCAGAAAAGCCCAGGAGACTCTTATCTCCAATTAACCAGCAAAAAGCCAGAAGTGGTATGAGTCAAGTGGAAAAGCCCCAGGCCTTGAACAAAAAAAGCTCCCAGGTGCCAGCGGCTCAGCCTGTAATGCTAGTTACCCTGGAGGCTGATATCGAAGGATAGTAGTTCAAAGCCAGCCAGGGCAGGAAAGTCTATGAGACTCTTATCTCCAATCACAGAAAAAGTTGTAGAGTACTAGACACGAGCAAAAGGAGCTCAGGGACAGCACCCAGGCCCTGAGTTCAAGCCCCACGACTGGCAAGAAAAAAAAAAAAAAGCCCAGGGACAGCACCCAGGTCCTGAGTTCAAACCCCAGGACTAGCATGCGCATGTGCGCGCGTACACACACACACACACACACGATCATGTGGTAACATGAAAGACAAAGAGCAATGCTGGAGGTGTGATGATAGCAGCTGTCACTAATCCAGCCATAATGAACACAGAGGGCACTGACACAAAACACATACAAAGACCAAGAGACCCAGGAAAAAGCCCCACAAGTATGGCCATCTGATTTTCAACAAAGGTGCCAAAAACGCACTGGAGAAGACAGCTTTGTCAGTAACTGGTGCCTAGCCTTCCCAGTGCAGTGTTTATAGGTGTGCACAACCATGCCCAGTATTTATTTTCTACTAATCAGAAGGACCACTAAGTTAATGATAATGGTCAAGACGAGAAGCTTGTGGCACTGTGATTTATGTAAGAAACACTCCGTTTTTATTTCCTCAACCCCTGGGAGCCGCTAAGTATTTTTTGGTGTATTAATGAGTGGCTGAAGGCCAAACATTAAGCCGGTCATGATTCCATAATGAAGCATCTGTAAAATCGGGGCAAGGCAGGGTGCTGAACATGTGGAGGTACAGGGAGGTGCCACACACGCTTCCCTCTTAACCATGGGAGCACAGACCCTGCAGTCCAGTCGGTGTGGGGTGCATGCTTGAGCATGGTGGCACTTCTCTGGTGTGCTAGCACTTGTGTGGGCTGTGAGCCACACTCAACTCTGGAATATGGCTGTGACAGGAGGTGTGGCTTGGTGGTTTCAGCCCAGGTTACAAAACAGCCATGGCTTCCAGTTTGCTCTCACTTGCTTGGTAGAAGCCACATGCCAAGTTGTGAGCTGACCTAACATGAGATCCAACCACCGGGCAGGGAACTGAGGGAGGTCTCTGGCCAATAACCAATGGGTAACTCAGGCCCTCAATCCAAAATTCCGTGTACTGGGATCCTGCCACAGACCAGCAGTGTTGGGAAAGCCCCGTGAAACCAGGAAGCAACCACAACAAGCCTACTACGAGGGTGTGCTAGAGACCCCAGGAAACCGGCCTACGACTCAGAGCTGCAGGGAATGGAGACAGCGCTTGTGGTTCCCAGCTAAATTTTAGGAAGTAACTACTCCCCTCAGGTCACAGGAGGCATGGCCTGAAACTACCCAGCAGTTACCCTGACCTGCGGGGCAGCGCTGCAGCTCCTTTTCATTGGGAAGGACCTACCCTGCCTTACTGCTCAGCAAAGAAAACCTGGCTGGTTTTGAACTCCACACACACTAGCAGACTCAAGCCAGTTTATTAGGATCTTTACAGAGGAATCTCTGTTGAGTTTTTCCTAATTTGTATTTCCTTACATCAAAACAGTGCATGTGGGACACACTGGGACACACCGTAATCTCAGCTACTTGAGGTGACGAGTCAGGAGAGGAATGTATGTTTAAGGTCTAGAATTCAAACAGAAATTCTAACTAGTGAGAAAAAAGACTTATCAAAGTCAGTTAGAAATCACATTGGCTTTTAATTAAGTATCTCATTCACACGGCTTCCTCTTTGGCTGCTGTTCTGGCAACAATGAGGTCCCCACTCTCGGGAAGATGCCCGAAAGGACTGCGTGCTGCGTGAACAGGCCCCAAGCCAGGGCGCTCACAACAGGAAAACAAGGAATAGCAAAACCACCTTTCCCCCTACTCACAAAGAGATTCGGAATCAGAGAACCTGGAGCCTAGAGCTCAATACAAACAAGGAAAGTAATGTTCCAGGAATGAAGTTGCCTCTCCCACACTCCAGAGCAAGACAGATCTTGAGAAATGCATTGACCACTGACCACTGACCTCCTCCAACAGGAGCGGCCCATGCCGGCATGTGCAAAGGAAACGTTTTGCTTCTATTTCATTTCCCAGAGAGGTATAAAATCTACAACAGGGAACACAATCAGAACAACAGAAATGCTCCTATAATGACTTCTGCTGCTGAGGTATTCAGCACATTATTCCACACTGGAAACGTCAGGGCCGTCTGAGAACTTGGGGCAGCCACACTCACTGACAGGTCTGTGCAAGAGACACAGACACACAACCCTCCTTTTTTCAGTGTATATGGCAAGGAGCCAAGACTCCATCATCAAAATAAATTACTTTGAACATTACAGTGCACAGAACAAGAGGGAAAGACACCTTCTTCTCAGAGGGTGACTGAAAGGCATTGTGAAAGGTTCGTGTCCTGTGACATGGAGGGTGGAACTCAGTGCCTGTGGCCTTCATTAGCTTGACCCCTGCTCCTGGGCGGCAGCAGCCTCAGTAGGGGCCGTTTCCTGACCACGTTCCACTGGCTTCTCTTCCCCTTCCTCGTCGTCATCGTCATCTTGGGGATAGAGGTCAGGGTACTTCTGCATGCATTCCTGCATGGCCCGGAACTGGTTTACACAGTCTGACCCCTTGATATCTTCTGTGCTGTAGTGGAAGCAGGAGAAGGCCGACTTGAACTGCTCCCCACAGGGGCCGCTGGCCATCCCCCCGAGGCACGGGCAGTTCCAGTTAATGTCTCCGTTTGGCAGTATCAGTCCTGGAACAGGAAGATGGGCGAGGAGAAGGTGAGATGTTCTCTCTGGTTTCAAACAGGCAAAGCCAGTCCAGTCCTCACAGTGCCTGCAGGGCACTCCCTTGGGACCTACCTCTCCATTTGGATCCGGTTTAGACACCTGGGACAAACCCAGCACGCCTCGGTTTAGCAGGGCGCCCACCAGCATCCTTCCCACAGGTGGCACTGATCTGAACTCTACACTGCCTCCCAGTGCTATGAGCTGAGCCACCGAATTCAAGGCTAGCAATCCTCTACTCCAAAGAGGAAGCGGCGTCTTAGGTGGAGCAACCCTGCTCTGCCACCTCCCACACAGACCATGGGGACCAGACGCCCCCAGCTCCCTGGCTTTACTGCCTCTTGCTCTACAGTCTGGGGAGAGATGAGGAAGACGATAATCCTTATGGTATATCATGAAAAACCAGTGGCACTGCTGAATAGTATGCCAGTGTTGAAATTCTGGGAAGAAAGGACCAAGAGAAGGGAGAGCCATAAAGGGGTAAGACTGGAATACACTGTGAAAATGTGGAAATGTAGCAATGAAATGTTCCTCTCTATAACTATGCTAGCAAAAAAGGGATAAAAATGAAAATATCAAGCTGGGTACCAAGTTGCTCATTCCTATAACCCTAGCTACTCAGGAGGCTGAGATCACGGTTCAAAGCCAGCCCGGCCAAGAAAGTCTGTAAGACTCTTACCTCCAATTAACCACCAGAAAACTGAAGTGGCGCTGTGGCTCAAAGTGGTAGAGCACTAGACTTGAGCAAAAGGAGTTCAAGGACAGTCCAGGAAATGAGTTCAAGCCCCACGACCAACAACAAAAACCGTTTGAGGGCTGGTACACAGCTCAGTGGTAGAGCCGTTGCCTGGCATGCACGAGGCCCTTAGGCTCACCCCCAGCCTATAACAGACAAACAACATGTCACACACATGTCGGAAGGGAGTAAGATTAGGAAAGTGTTTTCAGTTTGTGTTATATGGGACTCTTTGTCCTATCTACTTTGAACCTTGTGCACATCAAAATATTTCCTGGCTTTCCTAATGCTTTTAAGATGATGGCTTTGACACAGAAAAATGATTCATACATTCCAGAAGATGCTCTCTAAGAAAGCACTCAAAATGTCCATTGGAAGCACGCATTATCCTTCACTGCAGGGAGAGCTTAGCATAGCACTCTGTGCCCAGGTGCACTCTGAGCCAGCTTGGGAACCGTGGCTGATCATCCACAGCTGCTGCCACTGCTCCTTCCTTATGAAGAGGAGACAGCAGGGGTCCTGCCTCTGACCACAACAGCCGCAGGGCAACTTCTCAGGCACACAGCTCATCTTCTGCCACTTCTGCTTCAGACTCAAATCTGCTAATAACCCTGTACAATCAGTTTCCCAAAGAAATAGTACTGACACTTAAAAATTACAACCAGGTCTGCAGATGTCCCTCTTCATGTTTCTCCAGGGTGAGTGGGCTGGAACGAGAGCACCTTACACAGAGCATAGGCTGTCAGTTTTCATCAGGGACTCAGTATCAATCCACGTGATGGTGGCTTCAGAAGTGAAGTCCAGACATACAATTTAAACACTGAGAGGCTAGCAAAGCAAACTCTGACTCGTCCTGCTGACCTCTCAATCAAATAGTGAAGCGTGCTTAACTAATTTGGACCTAAAGATGAGCGATTGACAAGGGATTTATTTTTGTTTATAAAATGATGAATCAGCACGTACAGTGGCTCACACCTGTAAACCCAGCTACTCAGGAGGTAGAGATTAGTAGGAAGATTGTGGTTTGAGGTCAGCATAGGCAAACTGTGAGAGTTCCGTCTCAAACAACAAGCTGGGTGTGATGATACAAGCCTGGGATCCTGGCTAGGCAGAAGGCTATAGGTGAGGAGGATCATAGTCCAAGGTCAAATCTGAGCAAAAATGAGAGATCTACTTGGGGTCAAGGATCTGTGTCTCACATTGTAGTCACCCACCTAAGCAGGCCTGAAGCCCTGAATTCAAATGCCATTAACACACACACACACTGCTTACGTTACTCTTCTAGCAATCATTTTAGAGCTCTCTGGCTTTGTGTGGAGTCTGTACGCTCCACCGTTGTTGACAGTGCTAGCTATGAGTCCTTGGCTTTGCCCTACCCCCAGGAGCAGCGGGCTAACGAGAGTTCCATCCAAGAGCCTACATCCTGGGCTGCTGCTTCAAGCTTTCACCGACTTCTCAGCACTTGGCTCTGGAAGCCTGAGTTAATACCATAGGTATCAGGTGTCGTTTCGGTGGATAAACCAAGTACATTTTGGGGGCATTTCCCCCCCGTTTTTTGGTTATGGGACTTGAACGTGGGGCCCGGGCGCTGTTCCCGAGGTCTTTTACTCAAGGTCAGTGTTTTACCACTTGAGCTACAGTGCCACTTCCAGTTTTCTGGTGGCTAATTGGAGATAAAGAGTCTCGGAGCCTTCTTGCCGGGGCTGGCTTCTAACTGTGATCCTCAGATCTCAACCTCCTATGTAGCTAGGATTACAGGCATGAGCCACTGGCATGAACTGAGTATTGTTGAGGATGTGTGGACATCTAGATACTGCACACACCATCACTCTCCACAGGTGAGAAGCAGCTGGGATTCCAGCAGATGATGTTCTAGGCCCACATGGCCACCTCTGTATTTGGTTACCAAGGAACACACAGAAGTATGACTGGCGTGGCTGAGGCCTGCAGCTGTGTGGCGTGACCCACGTATGCTAGCACATTTCACAGGAAAAAGCAGGCTCTGCACCTTACTTGCATGCCAGTGCGGAATTCAAGGTCCCTTAAGCAGGCAGATGGATCCTTGTCACCATAAGCTACCTGTAACTAACTCCCCCCAAACTTAATCAGCATGAAGCATGCAACCTGCAGACCCTGGGGAAAGAAGAGGCGTGAATGTCTCAGCATGGAGAGATTGCTGCCCGACAGCTGGCTTGGAGGGAGGCAGCAGAGCACCTGCAGTGCCCACGGGACCAGAGCTGGTCAGGGCTGGGATGGGGCCACGGACCAGCCTGGCTAAGGAGGCAGTAGAACTGTCAACACCATACCTTGCTCAGAATGTGTTGTGGTTCCCTAGGAGGCCCCGGGTCACTCACCGTGCTCCTCATACGGGTCGTTGGGATCGTCAGCCACCAGTTCTGCACTGCTGGGAGCTTCGTGATCTTCTTTGGTCACAAATATGATTCGATCTTTCCCTGGTGTTTGGAGAACAGAAGAGACATTTCATTTGAGAGCAGGAAGTTTACTTAAGTCTAGGACTGTCCCATGAGTAGCCCCCAGAAGGGGCCTCTGATCAAACCACACCCCTAGGAGCCTCGCCTGAAACCCAAACTCCCCCACAGTCGTGGGCATGGAGGAAGGCAGCAGAAGAAACCTCAATCCAGCCAACGCTGATCCCCCAAACTTGCCATTGGCTCTCCAATATGACAAGTCTTTTTCTCTTCCACCAAGAAAGGACTAGTGCTCCCCTCTTCCCAAAAGAGAACCACGGAAAATTCCCAAGGACCTGTGGCTGTCCTCCCCACCCGTGACCCTCCTTCCTTGCTCTGCTCCAAGCTGCCAGCAGGCAACCCTCTCCACCTTTAGAGATGAAGGGCAAGGGATTTTCAGAGGGCCTGTAGCCAAGCACCCGGTTTGGCAGTGCTACACCCGGTGCTCCCCAGGCTGGAGAGAAGGGCTGAGAGACCAAAGAAAATCAGGGGGCTGGAGATGTGGCCCAGGTAGTAGAGTGCCAGCCACTAGGTGAAAGAGTCAGATAGCAAGCCCAAGTCCCAGTTTCAAAAAAAGGGAGAGGGACAGGGAGAGGAAGAGGGGGAGAGGAAGAAGGAGAGGGAAGGGACAGAAGGGAGGATGGAAATTACGGTTTTAGTTTGTGACATTGACTTCAAAGTTCTTTCATTAGACCCATTCATCTGGTTCAGGACTTTAAGCAGATACAACCCAAAAAGCTGTACTATTATACTAAAAGTGTTCAACCCTCAGGATACAAAATAAGCATGAGACAGTTCTGCAGAATGCACACCCTTAGTACTTTCACATGAATATGACAGAGATGCCCACTGTTTTCCTTTGCACAGGCAACTCAAAGCATGGTGTCAATCTGGAACAAAAAGGGGGAAAAATGTACTGTCTAGTACCCCTGGAGTTTTCCCACAGGTTCAGAAAGCCTGAAGATGGCTGAGAACCTGGACAAACTAAGTGTATGGTGATGTGGAGGCCTGGCTGCCAGCCGCGCAGCCCTCCCAGCACTAGCCCTGCAGGAAGCCAGCCTATGGGAAATGCCCCAGGACCCACAACAGGAGGGACAGACATCCAGGGTCAAGACTGCACTGGAAGCAAACGAACCATGGCCAGAAGGAAGGGAGGACCACAGCCCAGGATACCTCAGCTACCCTCACGGCCCCAGGGGCAGGTTCCAACAACAATATTGGGAAGTGCTGTCATTTTGTCTTCTGTGCCCGGCTTCTCGGGGAAGCCCTCACTGGCTAGCCCTCAGCTTGGTAGAGGAGAGGCAGGAGGTGCAGTGACAAGAAGTCTGCAGAGTAGAAAGGTAACAGTGAAATCTCCCTGCCTCCAATAAATAATGAAACCTAATTTTTTAAAAAAAGGAAATAAAAAGAAATAGGCAAGATAATTTCAGAATTTAGGATTCTCATAAAAGACACAGGGCTGGGGGCATAGCTCATGACAGAGCAAAGCCCAGAGTTTAAGCCCCAGTAACACCAAAAAATATGTAAGTAAACAGAAAAAAAGCCATGAGAGACACAAAGTGTGAGAAGGAGACATCTAAACCAGTTAGACATTAAAGGGCAGAGTCCACAGTAGGAAGAGTTCGGGAAAGGATGCACTGGTAAAAAAGACCAAGTGGTAGACAGTGGGAAAGGGTAAGGCTGAGAGGCAGGCAGGCAAGCGCTTTCTTAAATCCCACAGGAAAGAAAAAAGATTACCAAGCAGAGCAAGAAAAAGCACTTTCTAAGGACAAGACAAAAGCTGGGGAAGGTCTACAAGTGAGCAGTTCTATCCTTCGTTTGCTGGTGGTATTGAACTTGGGACCCAAAGGTTTTATGACTTGGCCAGGCTCCCAGCCCCTAGGTGAGTGTTTTCCTCTTGATCCCTGCTGTGTTAGCAGCCGGCTGGACCCTGCCCTCCTTTCCAGAGAATGAAGACTCTGAAACCCTCCAAGAAAAGGAGGGGAAATCCTTAAGTGCAGAGCCCATTGACGCAAGGGCTCAAAATCAACCTGCCAGCGGAGGAAATTAGTTAGATTTGGAGAGACCAAATAAGAACGAAGACTAGAGACCTAAGGCGGCGGTGGGGAAGGGGCTTCCGGGCACCGGAGACGGGAGTGCGCTCTTACCCGGCAGCTCCGCCGGCGCCGGCTCTAACTGGCTGAGTGACCTCGGGCGGGTCGCCTGCCTCGGCGGGTTTCAGTTTCGCTACCTTAAACTGCCGGCGTCGGACTATCGGCCAGGAGCTCCTTCTGCTAAGTGAATGGCCCCCGACCTCTCGATTCGCCAGACCCGAGACTGGGAGCGGGAACGGGCCCGCTGGCAGCTCGGGGCCCCCCACTCCGTTAAGGGGGTGCGGGGGGCGGTGTCCGACCCGGACTGCGGACGGCACCGCACGGCCCGGCTTCCGGCCTCCCCGGACGCGTGGACG
>NW_012267228.1:794475-833138 GCF_000151885.1 Dipodomys ordii
GAGTCAGAGAAGCTGCCTCGGGCCCTGCCCGGCCGCCCGCGGCCCGCGGCCTCCTCGGGGCTGCCGGCCCGACCTCCTGCTTGTTCATTCAACCCACGAAGCCGCACCGCAGCCGGGCGCGGGGCGCGGGGGAAGCCGGTGACTCAGGCCGCCTCCGAGGAGAGCCCCGGAGCCAGCTCGGAGCGCCGCCAGCCCGGACGCGCCCTCCCTGGCCGGCTACACCCGCCTTCCCGGAGAGGCCAGCGTTTGCCCCACCTCTGCCCTGGCCGCCCCACCTGCGGACCCCTCGAGGGTCTAGTAGCTGCACCTTCAAAGGCCTCCGAGGTGGCCTGTGAGACTCGGGGTCCCAGCGGGCCCGCCGCCCGCCCCCCACCCCCTCCTGCCACCACCGGACTTGAGAGGGAGAATTGGCCCCGTCGGTGCCTCAGCCAGCCGGGCATGGGAGTGTGCCGAAGGCAGCCCCGGGCGACTCTTAACTCTCCACTCCACAGCTGTGTGTTCCTTCTTGGGATCTGTGGCTGTGACGTTCTAGCCAGGATGCTGAGCGTGGCGGCTACTCGGTGTGTGCGCCGTCCTCACAGGCTAGCACCGCGGTCCTGGCAGAGACCGCATCTGGGATGTGTTGGGACTTGGGCACATCTGTGCCCATCCCTCCAGTAGCTGGGCACATCTGTGGGAAGATCTGAAGACAGAGGGTGGAGCAGAGGCACGGAATTAATTTAGCATGACAATTGCCCTGCAAGGTGTGCTTACCACCCAGACTCCCTTGTTTTGGTGTTGGCTGAGGAGGGAGCAGGAGGAAGGGGTGCCTTCTACAACTGACACCCAAAGTACCACTGACAGTACAGCCCAAGAGATGAGGCAGTCTGGAGAAGGGGAGAGGAGAGTGACGGGTCTGCCAAGATTTGTACCCCTTGCCCTCCTTAGTGACCATGTGGTCAGTTACTTGCTGGGCAGGGATTTGCTTGTCTGGTGCTGTGGCTGTCTGCCCCCGGCAAGCCCTAGCTGGTGGTGGTCAGGACAGGTAGGAGAAGATAGCATCTGCTTTGCTCACAGACTGACTCGAGTCCTTGCTCTTGACACTACCCCACCTGGTGCCACGATTGCCGGCTTACTTGGGAACCTCTTTGCATCTTTATGGTTTTTGTCAGCACACCCCCAGCCTGGCTGCCAGCCTCAGACCCAGTTATGAAGAATCTGACAACATTCCTGCTAGCTAGCTCTTACACAGGACTTACCAGGTGTAGGGCCGAGAATGCCTAGTAATGGTACACTCAGGTTCTCAGCCTGTACCAGTGTGCACAAGGATCTAAGCTCAGGCATTTTGCCCTTTATGATGACCCTATGATCAGCGGCAGACCGAACTCCAGTCCTGCCCCTGGTACGGTCTGGGCAGAGCCTGAGCCACTGACCTGAAGTGTGAGGCCTTACCAGGAGCTGCCTAGACATGCCGGGTTGCCCTATCTCCCGCCCACTCTCCACAACCAGCCAGACAGATAGCACTGCTCCCCAGACCACTCCCTGCTCCCTCACTTCCCCTGCCAGGTATCCATCCCCAGGGGTTACCTCTTCATCCCACCCACTGCCCCCTCCTCCAGTCAGCCTGCCTGCCATCCAGCTGGAAGGGACTCCCCTGCACGGGCCACCTCTCTCAGCATGGCCTCCTGGTGTTGGTTGTAGCTGTCACCTGTCTGCTTTTGACCCCACAGGGGCGGCACAGCCTTAGAAAGCATAGCCAGTACTTGTCCAATTTCAGTAAGAACACATTTCCAGCAATCTCTTTGTAAAATAGCTTGGCAACTTCTTAAACAAGCACATCCTCTTGGTGCCCAGGCCAGTCACAGCAAGTTCACTGCCAGGAGTGTCATCGCTTGATGTCTTCAGGGCGCTTGTTTCAGGAGCCCCTGCTGCTCCCCTAATCTATTATCAAAATCTACCCATTATACACTGTCTGTATGCTTTTATTGTGTGTAATTAGAACTTAATCTAAGAGAAGCAATGTAAATAAAGAGCATGCACATGTGAACATACATACAATCACACACACACACACACACACACACACACACACACACGAAGCTTGCTGGGCTTGTGGTTGATTTGAAGCCTCCAACCCAGCCTTTTCTGGTCACATGCATGAGCTACCAGAGCTTTTGTAAAGTACCATTCTGATGAGCTGTGTGACACTGGGATGGAAGCTGGGAGCTGGACCCCATAGTTAGGGTCAGACAAGGAAGCTAGGTGCTAGGTGAGCACACAGTAGGCCCGGGGTTTCTTGCTTCCTTTTTGGTGTGTGTGAGGGAGACTTCCTAACGTGTTTGTTCTCCTTAGTATTCCAGTACGGGTCCCAGGAGAGAACATGTCAAAACCACGTCCGACCCCCAGCCAGGCTTTCTGGAGCGGCTGAGTGAGACTTCGGGAGGCATGTTTGTGGGGCTCATGACCTTCCTGCTCTCTTTCTACTTAATTTTCACTAATGAGGTAAAATGTCTGGGGGGCCCCTGTGTGGAGTGAGGGTCCCCACAGATTCAGGGAACAAAAGCTTTGAACCCAAAGTTTGGATCTGGTAATAACAGGCTTAGGTTTCCCAGACAAGGAAGAGGAGGGTGAATGGCTCTCGATTCTTCCCGTTGTGACCCACCTCATAACGAATGGCAGTGAGGAAGGGGTTAATGGCTCACACGCCTGAAAACCCCACTTCCCGCCCGGGTGGATCAGAGTGCTTTTGCCTGGTCACCAGGAACCTCCACGACTTCAAAAATCTGCTGTGGCACTTTTCTTGAGCAGACCTTTCTAGGCTCATATCCAGGTTGCCTAGAAGTCCTGGAGAAAACAGGCACTGTCATCTCTATCTCTAAGTCAGTTTCTTGGAAGTTCTGGGGGCTCCCAGTGGCCCTGTTTGGGGCTAGTCCTCTGAACCAGTGCTGTGGCCAGGGGGCACGTGTTCTGATTGATGGAGCTCAGGTCACGTGATCCAGACAGTGGTTCAGGCCGGCTGGTGTAAGCCACGTGGGACTGTAGAAAGCAGAGGAAAGGCGGGGTGAGCACTGGACAACAGAACCACCAGTCCTTCCCGACATGAGTGCGGTGCCAAGCCAGGGGGCAGAGGGGAGGGGTCGTGGGAACTGGTGGGATCGTAGTGGGGGGTCTGCCAGGAATCCTGGGTTCCATTGTTGACTCTGTACTTGGTGGGCCTCAGTTCACCAGCATAGAATGGGGAGCTGGGTCTGTGCTCCTGAGGCGGCAAAGCAGTCGCAGTGTCAGCCATTCCTGCTCTACTCCGCCCGCAGGGCCGTGCGTTGAAGACAGCCACTTCACTGGCGGAGGGGCTGTCGCTCGTGGTGTCTCCTGACAGCATCCACGTCGTGGCTCCTGAAAATGAGGGGAGGCTGGTGCACATCATTGGGGCCCTGCGAACGTCCAAGGTAGGCGTGGCCGTGGCTGCTGGCACTGCGGCTCAGGGCGTGGGTGTGGCTCCCATCAGATGGGGTCTGTAGGGGGATGGCGCCAGTGTCTGATGTGGCACCACCTCCGTGGTTGGGGCAGGGGAACTGCTCTGGCTCCTGCAGCTCTGCAGTAACTTCAGTGTCCAGTACTTGCTGGCGATGCTCTGGGGCGCATACAGCCCGACCTTATATTCCAGGATGACACTCATTGCCTGGCGCGCGGAGCCTGGGGCACGCAGCTCCACTGGATCCTCCGACGTCTGGCTGTTCATTCTTGGTCCTATTCTCTGCTTCTGTGTCTCCTCTCTGGCTTCCTGTAAAACAGGGATTCTGGCTGCTGGGAGTCTTACCTTTATTTTTCTGGTTTGATTCCTTTTGAAGCTCTTGTCTGACCCAAACTATGGAGTCCATCTCCCAGCTGTGAAGTTGCGACGGCACGTGGAGATGTACCAGTGGGTAGAGTCGGAAGAGTCCAGGTGAGGCTCCAGCGGTGAAGCATCAGTTGGGGTAGAGATGCAGGCACTAGGGTAAAATAAAATGGCTTTTATTTTGACACCTCCAAATTTCCTATTAGAAAAAAAAAAAGTCAACTATTCCAAAGTTAGTAGCAGTGATATTTTTTGGAGGTGGCAAAAAGAAGTCCAGTGCAGAGTGGCTCCAAATCACAAGGACACACAGTTGGAGGCATGACTGAACCCAGGCGCGGCACGGTGAGCGTGCCCTTGCGGCGCCCGCTGTGCCCGCTGCGCTCAGGGGTCCCAGCCCCTCTCCCACAGCCGGCTCCAGTGTGACTGGAAGGCCCGGGGCAGGTTCTCAGGGGCTGGCGTGGAGCATAGCCCCTCCTGGGCCGTGTGGGAATGGCTGGAGGCTGGAGAAGGGCAGCCCTTGGGGCCTACCCTGGAGCCCCTGCCAGGCTGTTTAGGAGCTAAGGGTGTGCCAGATCTCAGCTGGGGTGGAGGGGGGAGGGGAAGAAGCTGTGGGGAAGAGGGGGGGGCAGATGCCAGTATGGGCCAAGGAGCACTTTCCTCCAGTCTGGCCTGCGACCGGAGGAGGGCATCTGTGCTGGGCTCCTGCAGGCAGGGCTGCTGCTTCCTGTGGCCCTAAGCGTGGCTCCTGTCTGGCGATGCCTGGCTGACTCGCGGTGTCTGTGCTCTTTGCAGGGAGTACACGGAGGACGGGCAGGTGAAGAAGGAGACAAGGTACTTCTACAGTGAGTACTGGCCCCGCCGAGGCGTGGCACGCGCCCACGCATCTGTAGTCTGCCCATGGATGAGGCTGGCAACGGGGAGGACAGTGGGGCTTGAGCACAGCCCCAGCCTTGGGACGCCCTAGGGGCCAGCCCTCCAGACATCCCACAAGCTGCCCCCCGGCCCCCAAGTGCTAGAGATTCAATTAGGACCCTGGCGTGTTGGTGGCAGCCATGTAGCACTCTTACCTGCTTCTGAGTTGTCTCTCTCCCCGAGCAGACACGGAATGGAGGTCAGAAATTGTCAACAGCAAAAACTTTGACCGAGAGATTGGCCACAAAAACCCAAGGTAAGCACTGGACCCCGAGCTCAGGCCAAGCCTTTCCCTCTACTGGGAGCCTCAGTTTCTTCATCCAAGTCTGGCTGTGTCAGTCCTGCCCCGTGCAGTGGTAAGGGTGTACGACATGGTTTTAAGGCCAAGCCCGAGCTAAATGAGACCTGACCTTACGGGCCCAAACAATCACCAAGCTGGACAGAGGGCCTGACGGGATTGTAGTCTAGGAAAGCATTTTGTTAAGGGTCAGCCAGGTGATCCTGTAGGAGGATGCTCAGCACCTCAGCCCTGCCCAGCCTTGAGGCGGTGGCGGCACCCACGGGGGCCTTGTGAGGCTCTGCAGCCAGGGCAGTGACTTGCTCAGGAATGGCGAGCGTGCCACTCGTGGCCATGGCCAGTGCTTCTGCGAAGGAGGGGGGCATGAAGTTCTAGGGGACAGGGACAGAGCCGGGGTGTTCAGCCCAGGGCAGGGACAGGAGCCCTCAGAGGTGGTGTAGATGTGAAGAAGCCCGGGGCGGGGCTCCCAGCACACACAAGCACAGGAGCTTGGCAGCTCTTACCACGCCCAGCACGATGCCCCCTCCCCCACAGCGCCATGGCAGTGGAATCCTTCACCGCAACAGCCCCCTTCGTCCAAATCGGCAGGTTCTTCCTTTCGGCGGGTAAGTCTCTGCCCTGTGACCCAGTGCAGCCCGGAGGCCCTGGGGCAGTTGGCCTGGGAGGGAAAGGGTGCAGGGGCACTGCCATGCAGGGCTGGTAGAGATGGCGGCTTGCCTTGGGCACTGGGAAACCCTGGGAGCATGGGCTCAGAAACAAGTCCTCCAGCCGTGTGTGGTCGTGCACACCTGCAGTCCCAGTACTTGGGAAGCCAAGGCGGGAAGATGGGAAATTCCAAGTCAGCGTGCGCATGTGGTCTAGTCTCTGTCTCAAAAATAAGTAACAATAATAAGAAAGGTGGGAGAGGCGTGTGTGTGAAGGGAGAGGTGGCCTGGCCGTGATGGCTGGGCTCAGGAAGGCGTGAGTTGCAGGGCTTGCAGATTGGGGAGTTCTCCATGGGCCCCGTGGCTTCTACCTACTCTTCTCTTAGGCCTCATTGACAAGATTGACAACTTCAAGCCACTGAGCCTGGCCAAGCTGGAGGACCCCCATGTGGACATCCTTCGCCGGGGAGACTACTTCTACCACAGTGAAAATCCCAAGTACCCGGAGGTACCAGGAGCCATGGCTGCCCACTGGTGGAGGCCGGGAGGCATGGGCTGCCCATCGGGCAGAGGCCAGGAGCCAGGGCTTAGCAGCCTCCTCCAAGGCCAGCACAGGGCACCAAGCCCGGGTGGGCCGGTGACATTGGTGGAGGTAGAAGGGGAGCCTGGGCGGACTTGGCTACTCCTCAGCCCCCTTTGTTTCCCCCAGGTCGGTGATGTGCGCGTCTACTTCTCCTACGCAGGACTGAGCAGCGATGATCCAGACCTGGGCCCAGCCCATGTGGTAACCTGGCTTCCTGGGGGCAGCTGAGGGTTTCACAGCACCCCTGGGCGCCGCCCCTGTGCACTGTGGGCCTCCCTGGGGAACGCACATGCCACTCACCTTCACACAGTCAGCCTCAGAGTCTCGTCCTCCCCACACGCATTGCTGGCCCCGCGCAGAGCACGGCTGTTCCTGAGGAATCTGCCTCAGAATTCCACCTGACTCAATTCAGGCACACGAGACCCTTCCCCCAGCCCGACTGTCACCTATGAACACATAATTGGTCCCCAACCCTGGGAATGTAGTCAGGAAGTCCACCTGGATCTGACCCAGGAAACAGCAGAGCACACCTGGGGCCCAGATAGGCCAGGTGAGGGAGGAGAGGTGGCGAAGTGGGCTTGGCCAGGCTGCACTGGCCGCCCTGCCACGGCGCTGCGTCCTACCCACGGCCAGCTCCAGGAAGACGGCCCTGCCCCGCCATGCACACCCCATCTGCACCCACTGTCCCAGAGCCTGCCCCTCCCTGCCCACGGCAGCCCCGGCCTTGGCCGTTCTCCCAGGACAGGGCACCCCATAGCATTGTGAAGACAGGCTCCCCACTGCCTTCCCTGGGTGACAGAGCCAGGGGTTGGGCTCTGGTGCGGCCCTGTGCCCCATCCTTTGGTTCCCCCCCAACCCACTCATCTCGTAAGCCTGACTTCTCTGGCCAGGTCACCGTGATTGCCCGGCAGCGGGGTGACCAGCTGGTCCCGTACTCCACCAAGTCCGGGGAGACCTTGCTGCTGCTGCACCATGGTGACTTCTCGGCAGAGGTGAGTCACCGCTGCCTCCTCACCTGCATGGTAGCAGGACGGCAGGGCCACCTCCCGGGGGCCACTCGCGAGCCGCCACCTCGCTGTGGCAAAGGTGGAAGAGGTGGAGAGCCCCTGCTGGGCAGGGAGAAAAGTGTGGTGCTGGCTCCTTGGTAAACGTGTGCGGGCCTCAGGGATCAGCCGAGCCCTCTGGTTCCCGTTACTGACCCTCGGCTGCCATCTGACATCCCATCAGCCTCGCTCCTGTACCTGGCCAGGACAGGGTGCGGTGCGGTGATGCTGTTGTTGCGCAGGGCTTAGTTACCAGGCTCAGGGTGGGGCTGCCACTTGCCAGCCTGGTGGGCCGTGAGTCACCGAGGGCTGTTCTAAAATTAGGTCCCTGTTCTCTCCGGGGGCTGGGACAGCCCCAGGTCTCAGCTGCCCTCAGAGGCGTGGAGCTAGCTGCGTGACTCGCAGGGGGACAGCTCTCCACTGCAGAAGGTCCTGAGAGCCCCACCCCCAAATCAAGAGGCCAGGGGCCCCCCCAAGCCACTCTCCCCTTCTTGTCCTCTCCAAGCGGTTTCCTCACCTGTACACAAGGCTTGCCAAGCAGCAGCCCCGGCCCTGCCTTGTTTGGGGGCTGTCCACTCACTCAGCTGTGTGTTGAACACCAGGGGTGCGCCGGCCCTGGCCCCACCGCCAGGAGCACTGGCTTCTTGCTTGCTTGTCCTCTCCAAGCCTCATCTCATGTCAAGTGAGCTGAGGACTCAGCTCCCAGTGTTGAGTTATTCTGAGGAGCTAGTGACAGTGTTGGTTAGTCAAGTGACAGGTCGCTGCTTTTACCATTGGCGTAGAGAACTGGACAGGAAACAGGTATGATGTAGATGAGGGAAGGCTCTGAAGAAATGCATTTTGAGTTGAGCTGGGGGCCTGTGCGCAGCTCCTGGGCACGGCTGTGGGTGAGCATGATAGGCAAAGCAGTCAACCTGTGCAGAGGCCCAGAGGTGACTGGACACATGACCTGGTCTGGCACAGGCTGCCCGTGGGACTGGAGGGTGGCAGGGCCTGGGGAGGCTGCTGGGTGTGGAACGTGGCGGGCAGAGCATGCAGGGGGCCGTGTGGGGGCTAAGAGCAGAACAGTGAGGGGGTAGGCTGGGCTGGGCAGAGGAGAGGCTCATGGGATGTGGATACAGACAGCTAACAGGACCCGGATGGCCCAGTTGGCATGTGAGGGGAGAAGCAGGCCGCGTGCAGCCCACGGGTTCAGCTTGTTCAGGTGTGTGGCCGAGGTGGAGAGAAGGGGGCTGAGGTGGGGGCCTCAGCTCTGCAGCACGGCCCAGGGCCAGCATGCACCGTGTCACCTGCTCAGGGAAGGTGGGTGGTGGCCCCTAGGAGACCGCTGCTGTGTGGCAGAGGGTGGCACTCATCACTCTCCTGGGGAGGCAAGTGCCTTCGACCAAGGTCTCCCGTGTCACGTCCTGTGCTGTGCCACATGGACAACACTTAGCAGTGGGTGGCCATCTCCGTGGTCTGTTCACAAATGGCACAGCTCCCTCAGCACCCCTCACGGTCCTGACACTGTCCACCTTGTCCTGCAGGAAGTGTTTCGTAGAGAACAAAAGAGCAACTCCATGAAGACGTGGGGCCTGCGGGCGGCGGGCTGGACGGCCATGTTCCTGGGCCTCAACCTCATGACGCGGATCCTCTATACCCTGGGTAGGTGCAAGGTGGGGTGAAGGCCAGGGAGCCCCCTTCCCACAGACCCTGGACGTGTCACACTCCTCGGAGCCTTTCTTGCCTAATGGTTAGCGACTGGGCAGATGGCCCTCTCGGTCCCCACTAGCTTTGAGGTGACAGCAGGGAAAGGCAGCAGAGGGACAGGCTGGCCGCCTCTGGGGAGGCTGCCCTGGCTCCTGTGATCTGAAGGTCTGGCTCGCTCGCCTCATTCCTTTGCTTCACAGTCTCAGCCACGGTGACCACGCTGGCCAGCTCTGGAGGGAGCTGGGGCTGTTTGAACGCTGTCCAGTCAGCTCCGGCTACCCAGGCCATGCTGTCTCCAGTTGGAGCTTTTCTTCCCTCCTATCTACCTTGGGAGATTTGTGACATGCTTGGCAAATAAACCCTCAAAAACTGCTGTGGTTCCTCCCTGCAACAGCCCGGACCAGGTGCGGGTGGCCAGCAAGAATGGGTAGAGGAGGAAGTGCGTGGGCTTGCTTGATGGCCTGAGGCTGGCTGGTGCCAGGGAGCCCACCGAGTCCAAGTGACCAGCCGGTGTGGTACCCAGTGCCCAGGCTGTGGGGTGTGTTCTGAGTCAAGACGGTTGGTGTAGGAGACGGTGGACCAAGGGGACTACCCCCCTTTGCCTCATTGTGCTCCGCCCAGCCTTCCCTGGGTGCCAGCACAGGCCAGGGAAGCAGCCGGGTTGCGGCACACGCTAGGCCTCCCTCTCTCACGGAGGCTTCATTGGGTGGCTTCCTTGTGCTTGAGCCCGGCCCCCCCTGGGGCCCCAGTCCTGTGTTGGCCATGTGACTGGGGACAGGCCACTTCCTGCTGGCGCCGGGGGCCCTCCGTTGGCTCGGATGCCCTCCTCGCATGTTGCGTGCAGCGTTGCTCAGGCAGTAGCAGAGCAGGAGGGGCCCGCAGGAGTGGGGTACACAGCAGCCACGTGCTGTCAGACTCTGCTCCAGCCCCAGACCTCAGTGAGCAGGACAGAGCCTCTGACCACGCAGGAGACGGTGCAGCCAAGAACACTGGCCTCAGACTAACGGCAGCATGAGCTTTGGAGTCCAAACGGACTCCACATTTCTCCTTTTCTGGGACTGGGCAGAGCAGGTGGTGCAGGGGCTGTACCTCCACATGCCCCTCCCACACAGGGTGGTGACCAGACGGGAGGTGCGGACATGGTCTCTGGGCCTCACAGTCCTTCTTCCCTCCACAGTGGACTGGTTTCCCGTCTTCCGAGATCTGGTCAACATTGGCCTGAAGGCCTTTGCATTCTGCATGGCCACCTCGCTGACGCTGCTGACCGTGGCTGCTGGCTGGCTCTTCTACCGGCCCCTGTGGGCCCTTCTGTTCGGCTGCCTCGCCCTGGTGCCTATCATCATTGCCCGGACCCGGGTGCCAGCCAAAAAGCTGGAGTGAAGGAAGCCTGGCACCCACCAACACCTGCGTGAGCCTCAGGGCCTCCCTTCACCTCTGCCCTGCTCCCTGCCGGAACAGCCCTTTGAACCCCACTCTTCACGGGCCACACTGGCAACTTGCATGTCCGTTTTGGTGTTGGCCAGCGCGCATCTTCCCCGCCCTTTTTCTTGATAGTATGCGGCGCCGGTGGCAGGACCCACGTGAGCACAGTGACCCAGCCTCACCAGCCTGAGTGGGTGTTGCATTCCACTCGGCTGTCAGCCCACACCTGCTAGTGAAGGGCTCGGCCCTGTCACCCCCTCCCCCCAAACAAGTACCATGGCTGCACACGAGCCTCAGGGCGGCCCCTACCGCTGCCAGGCTGCGCTGGGTTGCCAAGACTCACTCTTTCAGCCTGGCACAGTGAGTGCTGCCAAAGCCAAATCTGCTGGTAGAACTTGATTTGATGCCAAAAAAGGCTGGGCACAAGTGCCCCTCATCTGTAATCCTAGCCACTTGAGGGTTGAGATGTGACCATCACAGTTCAAAGCCAGAAAAAATTGAAAACTGAGCTCTAAGTAACCAGCAAAAAGCTGGGAGTGGTGGGGTACCAGCTGTGAGCAAAAAGCCAAGCAAGAGCTCAAGGCCCAAAGTTCAAGTCCCAATACTGACACAGAAAAAATATACTCAAGATATCATGATAAAAACATTCGTTGGACTTCACACCACAGTTTGACAGAATCATCGCGAAGCCTTCAGCAGCCCTGGCTCTGCTTTTTGGCTACTCTGTTTTCCTACTCCACAAAGGAGTTAGGGTTGAAAAAACTCAAAATAATCCCCTCCACTGAACAATTAGCAAGGCAGAATGTTACTGAAAATACCCTTCATTTGAGCTAAGTGGGAAAGGTATTCAGTTGGGTAGACTTCATGGACTTTAAAAAGTTACCTGGGGTCGCTTGTGTGCTTTGCTCTGCAGTGCTTTGAAACAGATGGTCACAACAGGTCTGTGTCCACTGTGGGCAGGGGCGAAGCAGGCCCTGTCTTCCTGTTGTCAGAAGACACCCACTCACTTGAAGATGCCTTCAATCATGTTAAGGCCAAGGCTGGACGCCTCATGTGGAGAGCTTGGTGGTGGCCCCGGCGCCAGTGGCAGCTTCTGAGTCATTTCTTTGGTGCTGAATGCCCATCCCTTTGTCCTATCTAAAATTCACACACTTAATTCACCTAGTTTCTAAGTTTCCCAATTACTCTTCCACCCTTTGAAAGCATGCTGCCACCCTGCTGTGCTAGCGGGCTTGGTACAGCCCTCTCATTTCTATTTGCAAACTGTTCTGTCCTTTGCTGGGAGTGGTTGCTTTGGCAACAAAATATTTGGTAGCTGAACAAGATGAAAACGTGTGAAGCCAGTGGCCTGTCACAGTCCTTGTTCTACAGACTCTGGGCTATGAATCAGGATTCTTGCAGAAAATGGCAGCTCCACAAATGACTTACCTGGGTGAGGGCTACAAGCATTCATTGCCGCCACGCTCATGGACGCACTCTTCAACCTCTTAAAGCTATTCTTGGAAAATAAGCACAGCATTAATGACGGCTAAGACTAAATCCTTAGGATTCGGTTCATGTTTTTTTTTTTTTTTTTCTCCTTATATGGATCTTACCTGCCAATTTCAAGTGTCCTTAAAAAGAAAAAGGTATATAATCTGAAGACTTTGGAAAACCACAACAAAATTTGTATTAGCTGTATATTTTTCATAAAGCTTTGAAATAAATGACTATATATCTTTTGGCATAGGGTATTCCTTGCAATTAGCCTGCTTTTCATTTGGTGATTGGTGGAATTTTTGTTAACATATAAATTCAGACATCAACCTTAGGAACTGGATGAACTTCAGTTCTAGGTTGTTCTTAGTGGTTAAAATGGGTTTCCGTTCTTTTTACAAGAGCAATTCCATATTTTTTGCACTAAATAAAGCCTACTTTGTCTTGGCTGTATTTAAGATGAATGATTCATGCTTTGTGAGCCTTCAGAATGTGCTAGAAGAGGTGGAGTATGAAGGCTGGGAATGTGGCTTAGTGGTACAGTGCTTGCCTAGAACACATGAAGCCCTGGGTTCAATTCCTCAGTACCATATAAACAGAAAAAGCTGGAAGTGGTGCTGTGGTTCAAATGGTAGAGTGCTGGCCTTGAACAAAAGCAGCCCAGGGACAAGGGCCTAGGCCGAGTCCAAGCCCCAGGACTGGTGGAGTGTGAGTTGGTGTACAAGGCACTGGCCTTGAGTTCACACAGACCAGCCTCCACTGAAGAGAGCCTCGGCTTTCTTCCCACGCAAGGGTTGCTGCAGGACCCAGGAGGGTCAAGCCGGTGAGGCGCCCACACTCACGCCGAGTTTTCCCCTCCCTACTTTGAAGCTCTCAGCTTTGTTACAGACAGTAATAATTTTCCAAAACCTATTCTTTAATTTCTGAAAATCTAAGTATTTCATTTCCTTAATGCTTCCTAGTAACTGACATCGGCCTGAATAGGTTCTCTCTCCGTAAACTGGCCTCAAAACCCCAAAAAGCAGTCACTTGCCCTAGGAAGCTTGTCAGGCTCTGGGCAGAAACTGAGAGAATGTAGTTTCCATAGCAACCTGTCTGTTGGTCACACCCCAAATGTTGTGTTTCCCTTGGGTAAGAATGACTCAACACTTTCAGTGGCTGCTTTCAGGATTAAGTAATTCCTCCTACACAAAGAAAAAGATTGCTAGTGTGTAATGTTTCCAGCTCACACCTAAGTTTTCATCTTAGATTTTGATACTTGCAGTGTTAGCATAAATATAAATCACTACTCTGCCCCCATACTGGGACTTGAACTCAAGAGCCTCTAGTTCTTCCTTAGCTTTTTTGCTCAAGGCTGGTGCTCTACCACTTAAGCAACAGCTCCACTTTTAGTTTTTTTGTGGTTAACTGGAGATAAAAGTCTCACAGACTTCCTTGCCTGGCCTAGCTTTTAACTGATCTTCAGATCTCAGCCGCCTGAGTAGCAAGGATTATAGCCTGACCACCAACACCTGGCTTTATCAAGGTGTTGTTTTGGTTGGTCGTGGGGCTTGAACTCTGGGCCTGGGAGCTGTCCCTCAGCTCTTCAGCTCAAGGCTAGTACTCTACCATTTGAATCACAGCGCCACTTTCTATCAGGGTGTTCTTTGCTGACGTGAAATCTAAAAGAAAGTGCAAAGACAAGTCTTGTTAGAAAAATGCTTTATTTTTTTTCTCAAAATGTTATAAAATTTTTTCTCCTAATTATCTACAATGCGTGATTCAGAGCTTTGTAAATTTATCCAGTCGTGAATAAAATATGCAGCTTAGCACTGATCCACTTTTACTTCCATTTCCTTAATTCACTATTTTTTCCTTTCCTAAGTTTAGCTCTTTACTCTAGTCTTCTGCCATCATAAAACTGACTGAAAATTAGATCCCATGATCTGAGCTGTGCTGCTACCAACTAGGAAGAGGCAGCGCTGGGCAGCACAAAGAAATGTGGTTCAGAACTAAAGGATGGAGGATCAGGACATCCTAAATGCAGCTCCATCCACAGTTCCCAGTGATTTTTGTTTTGAGAGAGAAAAAAAACATTTCCAAAGGACAAGCCCTCAGGGTCAGGGAGTCTCCTATGGCTGTATTCTGTAGCTCAGAGGAGGCTTTGGTAAAAACCTTCGAAAGCCCGTGCTAGGCAGACCAGCCTGCAGCAGGCCCTTGCTCACCACGGCCCCCAGCTGCTCGCTCCCACAGCACGGGCCTGGCAGGGCTCATGGTGAAGGAGCGTCTGGAGTCGGGGCTCAGGTCACAGCTTCTCAAAGGGGAACAGGTGGGCAGCAACCGCTTTCCTCCCCCTTCTGGATGTCCTGTGGCACTTGGGCTTTTGCTCCTCTTCTTCCGCCTCTCGGTTTTGAGGCCAGGAGGCAGCCAGGATTCTGGCCGTTTCTGCCTGTGAGCTGGTCCCCTCCTCTTCATCAGAAGAGAGCCCGCCTTCCCCATCCATGTGGGGAGCGACTACCTCGCTCTGGAGGGGCGGACAGAGGCCATGGTCTCAGCGACTGGCTGTGGAGATGCACCTTCAAGCAGCAGCAGTCTCTGGGGGACCTGCCCACCCTCCAGCCTGCCCGGGGCTGTGTGGTCGGCAGCACGGGGTGCACCTGAGCAGGTTCTTGGGCCCTGGCTGGGAGGCAGCAGCCAGCCGGCCTGCAGGCAGCGGCCCTCCAGGAGTGCAGCCATGTCTGGGGACAGCCAGCTGTTACTCCCATCCATGACTTCCCTATGACAAACGTGCTCAGACACACACAGGACAACTTCAGTGCCAAGGCTCTGAGACGGGCGCCCCCGGGGATGGGGGCGTGTCCAGATAAACGTCTGACCCCAAGCTTGTGGAATATGCAAAGGCCCCACACCGACCTTGGCTCCATAGCGAAGTTTCAGCCTCTCTCTGATGAGCAGTCCTCTGACCAGCAGCTTCCAGTTTCCCAGAGCTCGCTTCTCTCTCTTCTGCAGACAGAAACCCAGTGAGAAGAAATACTAACCACCGATATTCTCAGGCAGAATATTCAGATGGACCTGGAATATGTATATTATCTGTGCAGCTCTAAGTTGAAAGAGAATCTGTCAATCATACCAAGTCTCAGCTTAAAAACACTACTCTGATTTATAAAATGACATACTTGAAATCTTCCAACAGAGTCCTCTGCTGACTTGCTGCTGGCTGCAGTTCTCAGGGGAAGTGGTCATCTGGGACCCAGACCGGGGGCAATTCTTTTCAAGGCAGGGCAGGTTGGCAGAGGTGCAGATAGTGACCGTGACAGTGGGTGTGAGGGGCAAGGGTGGGGGCGGAGCCTGTGTGGCCCATGCTCACTCCCTACAGTACCTTCCATGAAATGAAAGGGGAGAGGGGTGGGAGACTCGGGCCCCCATCTTCCCATGTGCTACAGAGACCAGGGCAGAGGAGAGCAGCGGCCCAGCTGTGTGCTTGCCCCTCCCCTCACCTCCTTCTCCTTCTTCTCCGCGAGGGCCTGCTCGTTCTCCCAGGCGGCCAGGAGCACGTCTCTGAACTCCTCACAGACGATGTAGCCATCAGTTCTGTGGGGACACCACCGGTGGCCCTCCCTGAGCCCCCCTGCTCCGCCCCCCTCCTCGGCCTCCCCTGAGCACTTGGGGCTCTAAAGGGTGAGCAGGCCAGGTGGTGCCAGGCACCCATGCAGAAGGCAGGTCCAAAGACCAAGTGTGGGCCTCCACACCCGCACACACACATGTGCACACGTGTACATACATGTACACACACAGAGCTTAGTGATCAGGAAGGCTGCTGACCCCACTCTGGTCCCCTGCCCATGACTTCCCTAGAGCAGTGTTTTAGCCCAAGGACACCAGCCTTGCTGGATTTATCACCTCTGGGCAGAAGCCACCCTTGGCTTCAGGTTGACTTTAAACCTGCATCAGCTTTCCCCCCATCGCTGTGGCCTCCCCAACCCTCCACTGAAGGTCCACACACATGGGGTGGGAGTAGCCTCCATGGAAATCGAAGCCAGTGATGGCCTGGACGCAGTCGATGTCCAGTTTGCGGGCCACACGGTGCAGATTGGGCAGCCTCAGCTGAACACAGCCGATGGGCATCATGCAGGGCAGGAAGAGGTACACATTCCCAAATTCATTCCGAGGCACCTGCGGAGGGGAGGCACGGTAGAATGTCGCCAGTGGCCAGCAAGGTGGTCCCTTGCCATATCCCTTACCTTCCCATCCACGGCCACGGGGGGCTGGTACTCCTCAGTCTGCCAGTGGCCAAACAGACCCAGGTCATTGTGGTCCTGTAGGTGGGGCTCAGCGAGCCGGGCCTTCCGCGCCCGGTTGGAATAGCCTTTCACCATCTGCTCCAAAGCAAAGAGCCAGTTAGGAGGAAGGCTCCTGGCTCCCTAGCTACGCCAGGGGCTGTAGGAGCTCACTGCTTCCCACTATTCCTTCCCGTCAGCCCCAACACCACACCTGGGAGCTGGGCAGGTTTCTACACTCCTGGGGTGCGAGCAGCATTTACACAGCACCCCCGTCCCAGACCCTGAAGTGTACTAGTCTTCTCAATACACCAAAAAGGTAGTTCTCCTTATTGTGTCCATTTTACAGATGAGTGACCGGGGAGGGATAAGTGATCCACCTCCAGTCACAGCTCGTGAAGGCCGGGCACATGGGTGTTCAGGACCATGTGGCCTTGGAGATGAAGGTCCCATGGTCCACCCAGACCACTGTCTGCCCCGCCCCCCCTGCAGTGTCACCACTAGCCAGCCACGCTGCCTGTGGAAAGCACTTACTGCTTAGGAACCCAGGACCTAACATGTCCAGAGGCTAAGACTAAGATTTTCCATATGGAGCTAAGGGGTCAAAGGATGGAGGACTAGAAACCCACCTCCCTCCCATGGGCAAGGGTGGCGGGCACCCAGGCCTGGGTCATGCAACGTCCCCTAGAGCAAAGGCTAGGAGCTTTCTGAGGTCACATGGGGTCAGGAGCTTTCTGAGGTCACGTGGGGTCTGTCAGGTGATTCTTTACCACCCTTTAATACCATCAAGCCTGTTCTGACCTCAGGAGCTCTACCATAAGCCAGTGGTAGAGCACTTGTTCCATGCATACAAGGCTCTGGGTTCATCCACAGCCCTGGGAAATGCTGCCATAGGCAGGTCGCATCTGACTTGAGGCTTAAAGGGATCATAGAGCTGGGCGCTGGTGGCTCAGGCCTGTCATCCTAAGCTACTCAGGAGGCTGAGATCTGAGGATCACAGTTCAAAGCCAGCCCGGGCAGGAAAGTCCATGAGACTCTCATCTCCAATAAACCACTAAAAAACCAAAGTGGCGCTGTGGCTCAAGTGGTAGAACACTCGCCTTGAGCTGAAGAGCACAGGGACAGCACCCAAGCCGAGTTCAAGCCCCACAACCGACAAAAAGGATCAGAGAGAGGCGCTGACCAGGAGAAACAGAAAGAAGTACGTCTGGGAGCCAGTGGGGACAGAAGTCACGGGGGAGGGTCTGGGATGAGGATGGTGCCAGAGCACCACCTGCAACACATGGCCAATGTGGGCCTCCAGATGACAGCTGGGGTGGGGGGAGGAAACACTGTTTTGGTGGTCATACACATGTGTTCCAGAAAGATCTGTACAACTGACATACAGGAAGCACATTTAACTGGGAGGGAGACTGCCCAGGAGATGCTGGGCGGGAGCTGGGATGCCAGAGATCAGAACAAAGAATGGATCTGAGAGACTGGGGACTGTTCTAGAACCACGTGTGCTAAGGCAGTCACACGTTTCCCCTGTGACCCAAGTCACACTCTCACAGGATTAAAGAAGTCACGAAGACTTAATAACAACAAAAAAAGTCAATCTCACTAATTTTCAAATATTAACATGTTCAAATGGTAATAGCTTGGCTGTATTAGAATAACATTAACATGTTAAGCTGCTACCCGCTTTTGTGTTTTCTAATGTGGTGTGCACTGTTTATACTAGATGGTGGTAGCCTAAAGAGACTGCCTATGTGGCTAAGGAATACTAGGGAAGGGTCAGTATGTCCAGGGCAAACATGGCAGCCCTGCAGGCCCAACAGCAGCTCCACACACCAGCAGCGGGCTGAGCTCTGCCCCCAGGGTGTGCAGCCCCTCCCACTAGGCCTCTACCCTCCAGTGGTACAGCCCCAGGCTCGTGCTGGGATCTGAGGAGAAGAACTGCAGCTCTGGGGCCAGCAGCAGCAGCAGCCTGACTTGGCAGAGCCACATTCTGAGACATCTGTGGGAGACTGCTCTGAGCACGTTTCTCACAGATCAAACCCCACACGCCACACACAAGAGAGGCGGTCCAGGGGTCCTGCTGGGCTGTGGTGTTCTCATCTGTACCCACGCACTGTCACACGAGGGCAATCTGACTGTGTGCGTGCACGGATGAAGCCAGGCCCGGACCTCCGAGAACCCAGGCATGCACAAGCTCACCACACGCACCCCGGCTACTTTCTGGCTGATGTCCTGTATATTTTGGAAACCCCACTTCTTGAACATTTCTTATTAATGAACAACTGAAATGCTTGTCTCCTCAAATCCTGCTCAAGACCAAGGGAGATGGAGGCCTGCCTGCAGGGCAGCAGATCCTCCCCTACACCTGCCCCTGCCCTCCCCATGACACCCCCAACCCCCCCCCCAGCTACCTTGTAGGGCACCTCTCCGAGCCGCACCACCCTTGCTTGTTTCAGCCACGTGTCCTTGGAGTGTAGAGTATGCACACAGTCCCTACATGAGCAACAGGAAACAAGGTACAAAGTCAGTCATGGCTGCCTGTGAGGATGCAGGTCCTCCATGCCTCACAGGGCCCGGCAGCACATGGGAGAACACAGCCCGTCAGTTCTCTCTACACGTCGTCCGCACCCCAGGCTCAGGCTCTGGTCCTAACCGACCCAGCGCGGTGTTCGGACAAGCCCTACCCTGAATGGCTTCAGCCACAGCCAAGGGAACCTGCTACAGACACAAGTTCTCACTACTGAGCAGGGCCCACTGAGGGCCCGATCCACCGCCACATGCCACGCGGGGAGATGAATGTCCATCCAGAAAAGGGGGCACTGAGCCAAAAAGGCCAACTCCAACAAGCTAATGAGCCATCACAGAATATCCTGACACCTGCATACTCCGCAGTGACGTGCTGCGCGTCAGCCCGTGACTGGTCAACTGCCCCTGGTGTCACTTGACTGTTCGTTTATTATTCCGTACAAAGGGGGGAAAGGGACTTACTTCATTTTTCTTTTACCCACAGCATAAACTGTAGCAACACACACCATTTCAACCATTTTTATGTGTATAGTTGAGTGGCATTAAGCATACTCACACTTGTACACCTGCAACTTATGGGATCTATATCCATTTGAAACATCAATTCATTTTAACTTTTGTAATTAAATCCTTTTTTTCTTCTGTATGTTTTGACTTATAGTTGAAGTTTTTTTTGCGTGTGTTTTTGTAGGTTGTGTCTTGAACTTGGGGCCTGGGCGCTCTCCCTCAGCAATACAGCGTCACTTCCAGTTTTCTGGTGGTTCATTGGAGATAAGAGTCTCATGGATGTTCCTGTCCAGGCTGGCTTTGAACCACAATCCTCAGCTCTCAGCCTCCTGAGTAGCTAGGACTGATTTACAAGAGTGAGCCACCAGTGCCCAGCTGGGATGAAGTTTTTAAATTGTCCTATCTTAAGTTTTGTCTTCATCATCCATCATGTTACCCTGTTCTTCTTTTGTCCTGTACCAGAGCCTGCACTCAGTGCATCGCACTCTTGCTTGCCTTCTTTACTCTAAGCTGGTGCTCTACCACTGTGCCACCATCTCCAGCCCAGGTTTTTGCTACTTAACTGTAGAAAGAGTCTCAAGGACTTTTCTGCCTAGGCTGACTTTGAAATGAGATCTTCCAACCTTAGCCTCCAAAATAGCTCTCCCTAGACTTTAAGCTTAATTTCCAAGCTTCCTCTTCACAACGGCATATAGATATGTGCACATGCGCACATATACGTGTGCATGCACAGATGCATATGTATACACACTATGGATGCTGCTAAGGAGATGAGCCTATGTTAGCAGCCCCATGCCCAAGAAGGCCGCTAATCCCAGACAATTAGCAAGCCCTTGGCTGAGGCCACCATACACACACACCTAGAGTAGACAGCTTCTCCACGACAATACCCCAGGACTGCGGCTGTCTCCGGATAGATGGCCTCGTATTTCAGTAGGTGTCGCTTCAGGGCATAGAGAGGATGGTTCTTATAGGTGCCAATGGCAGTGGGCAAAGGCTGGTCCAGGTGCTTGGCCTGAAACTGCAGGATCCAACAGACAATGTTGAGTATGTTACTAGAAGTGAAATTTGAGGGGGACTAACTAACACACCTGAGAGCCTAGATTTACAAACACGGTGACTTTGGAACATGACATCTGGCCATGAAACGGATTCTAGATTAACCTTACGCTATGGAAAGTCAGGCACTGGTGGCTTACACCTACAATCCTAGCTACCCAGGAGGCTGAGGTCTGAAGCTTATGGTTCAAAGCCAACCAGGGCAGGAAAATCTGTGAGATTCTTACCTCCAATTAACCACAGAAAACCAGAAGTGGTGCTTTGCTCAAAATGGCAGACTGTTAGCCTTGAGCAAAAAGCTCAGGAACAATGCCCAGGCCCTGAGTTTAAGCCTCTCCACTGAAGACTTCCCTAAGGAGTCAGAGTGATGAGTAGGAAATCTACCACTATGACTCCCATTTTGGGCAGCAAGCTCTGTGAAGCTCTCCCCAGCATCCCTTCAGAACCCCAGGCGGGCCACACGGAAGGGGCAGGTGTGGAACAGCGGAGGGAGAAGACTGCAGGCTCAGTGTCCACTGATGGCGTGGTCAGGTTACAATGCCACCTGCGTGCTCCCCACTGAACCTGCCACGACTGAGTACAATGAACCAAAGACGCCAACAGGGATGCCATACATCACTGGAAGCAATGCTATGCGACTCTATCCTGAGTGGCAGGAAGTCTTAGTGTCTGTGCAGACACGCAGACCCCAGCCACCGCAGTGCAGCAGCAGCTGGGGGAGTGGGATGCCTCCGCTTCCTCACAGACTGACATACCGCATTTCACTCCTCCCTTCCCAGAAGACACCTGTTCTTCACATGAGGTGCATGTGTGAGGTGTGGTATGTGTGTGAGTGGGTCCGTGCACACACAATGTCTGTGAAGTGAGTCCTTCCTTCTTTCATGAGGTATATGACTTGCACATATTGACAGCTGTAAATTTGTAATGAACTAAAACCAAACTTCAAAACCTCACAGATGGGGCTGGGAAGGTTGCTTAGTGGTAGAGTGCTTGCCTTGCATGCATGAGGCCCCGGGTTCCATTCCTCAGCACCACATAAGCAAAAAGAAAAAAGCCAGAAGTGGCACTGTGGTTCAAGTGGTAGAGCGCTAGCCTTGAGCTGAAGAGCTGAGGGACAGCGCCCAGGCCCAGAGTTCAGGCCCCACAACCGGACCCCCCCCCCAAAAAAAAAAAATCTCAGTCAGCTCATTGTTCAACTATAACAAATTCTACTGGTAAAATTAAGGTAATGGTAACCACTTCATAGTCCTATGGCAATTAAATATGTCACAGTAAAAATATGAAGGTTA
Source organism: Dipodomys ordii (assembly GCF_000151885.1). Classification (NCBI taxonomy): domain Eukaryota; kingdom Metazoa; phylum Chordata; class Mammalia; order Rodentia; family Heteromyidae; genus Dipodomys; species Dipodomys ordii. The sequence goes on from NW_012267228.1 coordinate 815,994, forward strand.
AGTTCTGGGCCCATAAGGTGCTCAACATGGGACATATGTGGGCCTATAAAATCGGGTGGTGCTCGGGGCCCCATCAGGCCTTACCTCCAGGTCCTCTTTCCTCTCCCGTTCCACAAATGGGCTCTGGTAGGGTCTCAAGGTTTCTGCCCACCACTCTGCATCAACGCGGCACTTGCGGGTTGCTGTCATCCAGGCTGGGTCATACCTTTGTGTGACATCACGGACGCAGCCATCGCTGTCGAAGCCCACGACATAGGCCATCGGTTTGGTGGCATATCTGTGACAGACCAGAGGCTGGCCCACAACCCCATGCACACAATCTACGCACACCCATTTTCCTTCTTGCTCACAGAACACCTCCAGCCACTGGTCTACGCCCGCGGCTCTCCCCGCTTCCGCCTCCTCACCATCGTTGGAAGTTTTCTTGCCTCTCTTACTGCTTGAAGAACTTGAAGATGCTGCTGAAAAGCCTAGATTCTTGTGGTGGCTTCTCCGCGGGGTCCTGGACTCACTCTCGGACCCCTTCTTTGTCCTCCGAGGCGCTGGGGCCCTCTTTTGCCTTTTGGAGCCCGGCCTGGGATCCTCGTCGGAGGACTGCTGGTCTTCTCCGCTGGAAAGTTCAAAGTCAGAGCTGCTGCCAGCCTCATCGCTTGCACTGTCCTCTTTGTAAGAGACCTTGGAGGCCACCCGCCGCGCCCGGCCATGTGGGCATCTTTTGGCCTCACGCTGCTCTTCCTCACTGGAGGACTCTCTCCGGTCCTTGCTGCCCGCAGCTGCCTTGCTCCTCTTCCCTCTGGCACCTGCCTTGCCAGTTCCCTCATGTTTGGCTCTTTTGCTGATCTTTGCCTTAGTATGGCTCTCTGGAGTATGGGTAGAGGGTTCTGAGGTGCCTCTAGAACCTTCTGTGGATCTCTGGCTAGAGGGTTTCTTTGCCTGAAACAAAGAAATTTTACTTTTCATTTTGCTAATGATACGATAGGAATCCTATAATTTAAGAAAGTAAAGTCACTGGCTAGAGAATCAGTTTATTGAGATGTCCCATGCTCAGACTCAACTGGCCACCCCACAGGCTTATGTGTAAACAGCAGCCAAAAGCTGCAGCCCCTCCGATGGGCTGCCCAACCTGGAGAGCAGAGAAAAGAGCAAGGGATTTGGAAACAGAAACCTGGATTTGGATTCCAGTTCTGTCTCAATCTGTGAGTCTCAGCTTCTTCAGAAAGAAGAATCCTGATTTTGCACAACAGATATTTAGGGCAGGAATGCAGCCATGGTTTTGGAATACAGAAAACTTACTCGTGTGCATCTAGACCAATAGACTTTAGAAGTGCCCAGACCTCACAGAGAACAGAGTATCTCCAGACTCAGAGCGCCTCACTCTGCTGATGAGGGTGGGGCCACTCTACCAGGTGTAGAAGCCCGCACCTGCTGGCCACCTGCACACCAAGCTCAGAGGGTGGGGCCACTCTACCAGGTGTAGAAGCCCGCACCTGCTGGCCACCTGCACACCAAGCTCAGAGGGTGGGGCCACTCTACCAGGTGTAGAAGCCCGCACCTGCTGGCCACCTGCACACCAAGCTCAGAGGGTGGGGCCACTCTACCAGGTGTAGAAGCCCGCACCTGCTGGCCACCTGCACACCAAGCTCAGAGGGTGGGGCCACTCTACCCAGGTGTAGAAGCCCGCACCTGCTGGCCTCCTGCACACCAAGCTCAGAACAGGGCGCCAGACTTTAGCCCCTCATGTACCCAACCTCCCCTCGCATGAGACATGTGTAAGCAGCCTCACAAGAACCCAGGCTCCATGAATATTAGCTCTTAAAAGTACAAAAAAAAAGAGATCGCTTATTTTACACTTTTTAATTCCTGTTTCTTCTCTTTGAAATCTGTGTACCTCACCTTTGCCATTGATAACTTGAGAGGGACTGGCTGCAGAGACACCACCAGTCGAGTGAGCAGCTGTAGAGCCCGAAGAATCAGTAGAAATATCTATGTGAAAAAGAGATAACAAACTTACCCAAAGAAAATAATTAAGACTGTTAATACAGTTGTTATGAAAGAAAAAAGGTAGAAACAACCAAACTATTTGAGGAGACACTGGAACTCTCAACACTTAAAATGAGAACTGTCCACTATATGTTAAAGAAGTACTGTTTTTAGAAAATGTAGGGCTGGCAAGGTGGCTCAGTGGTAGAGTGCTTGCCTTACATGCATGAGGCCCTGGGTTTGATTCCTCAGTACCACATAAGCAGAAAAACCAGAAGTGGTGCTGTGGCTCAAGTAGTAGAGCACTAGCCTCGAGCTGAAGAGCTGAGGGACAGCGCCCAGTCCCAGAGTTCAGGCCCCACTACCAGCACAAAAAAAGAAAGAAAAGAAAGAGGGAAAGGAAGGAAGGGAGGGAGGGAGGGAGGGAGGGTGAGAGGGAGGGAAAGAAAATTTATATGGCCAGGCACTGGTAGATCCTAGCCACTGAGGAGGCTGAGATCTGAGGATCATGGTTCAAAGCTAACCCAGAAAGTCCATGACTCTTACTTCCGATTAACTTTCAAAAAAGCCAAGTGGAGCTGTGGCTCAAGTAGAAGAGCATTAGTTTTGAGCAAAAAAGCTCAGGGAGCCTGGTGCTGGTGGCTCATGCCTGTAATTCTAGCTACTCAGGAGGCTGAGATCTGAGGATCATGGTTCAAAGCCAGCCTGGGCAAGGAAAGGCCATGAGACTCTTATCTCCAATAAACCACTCAGAAAACTGGAAGTGGCGCTGTGGCTCAAATGGTAGAGGGCTAGCCTTGAGCTAAGAACTGAGGGGCAGCGCCCAGGCCCAGAGTTCAAGCCCCATGACCGACAAAAAAAAAGTATGTGATCACATTTTCATAGAAAAATGCTACACATAAATAAGAATACAGACATGCGTATTTGAAAAAGGACCCACACACTGGTTTTGTAGGTGTTACAGGGGTGTCTTTCTGGATGTCAACTCTTTTGACTCTAGGCTATGTTTTTGAGAATTCAGTTGACCTTCAGGGATAGAGCTCCCTCATGGAATGAAAGACGTGTACACTGAACATTACTAAGTGAGCTCAAAGAAGATACAAATAAGAGGAAAGACATCCTGATTTATAAACTGGAAGACTTCACGTTGTCCAGAGAGCAATGATATCTAAATGAATCTACAGATTCAACACAATTTCTACCAGAATACCAATGGCTGATGAGGCATGGCTCAAGTACTAGAGCTCTTGCCTAGCAAGCATGAGGTCCTATGTTCAAACTCCAGTACCACAGATCTACAACAGCCTTTTTGGCAGAAATGGAGTAACAGGCTAACAAATTCATATGGAGTTGGAAAGAACCTCAAATAATGTACTGTGATGAGTCACCAAGTTACACTCACACTTCTGATTTCAGAACTCACTACAATGCTACAGAAATCGCAAGTGACAGATGTGGAGGCCAGAAATAAACCTATACATTTGTGACCAGTGGATTTTCTCCCATGGGGGAAAAATGGTGGAGATAATTTTAAAAATAGTTGAAAGATTAGTCTAATCAAACAGTGCTGGGCAACCATAAATCCATATGCTAAAACATATGAAGTTGAATACCTGCAACCAGCACAAATGCATGAAGGACCTCACTACAAGAGCAAAACCTTACATTTTTATATTAGATGACCAAAAAAAGGTCAGTCTTCATGACCATGAATTTTGCAATGAGTTCTTACATGTGACACTAAAATGAATAGCATAATGAACAAAAAAAAATAGGTATCTGAGACTACCAAAATGAGAACCTTGTCCATCAAAAAACTATCAATAATAACAACCTACATAATGGGAAAAAATACTTGCAAAACATCTGGTAGGTGACTAATAGAACACCTAAGAAGCTCTTAAGGATTTATACAGGTATTTCTTCAGGGCTACCCAAATGACAAATAAGTTCATGAAAAGACACACATCATCTTTAGACATCAGGAAAATGTAAAGCAAAACCACAGTGAGGAAGTACCTCCTGGCACCCATTAGAATGATTATAGCAAAAATAAAGATTAAAAAAACAACAAATGTTAAACTGGTACCGGTGGCTCACATGCAATCCTAGCTACTCAGGAGGCTGAGATCTGAGGACCACAATTCAAAGCCAGTCCATGCAGAGAAGCTCAAGAGATTCTTATCTCTAACTAATCGCAGAAAAATCCAAAAGTGGAGCTGTGGCTCAAGTGGTAGAAGCTGGCCTTGAGCAAAAATGGAGCTCAAGAACAGTGCCCAGGCCCAGAATTCGAGTCCCAGTACAGGCAAAAAAAAAAAAAAGTTAAACACAATGGTGGCTCTCACCTGTAAGCCCAGCTACTCAGGAAACAGAAATCTGAGAATCACCATTTGAAGCCAGTCAAGGTAGAAAAGTCTGTGAGACTATTATTTCCACTTTACCAGCAAAAAGTTGGAACAGCTCAACTGGTAGAGTGCCAGCTGTGAGCAAAAAAGAGGACTGAGATGGAGACCTAAAGTTCTAGCCTCAGAATTAGCACAAGAATAAAAGAAAAATGGTGGTTGGAAGCATGGTTCAGTTGGTAGAGTGCTAGCCAATAAACAGAAGTATCAGGTATCAAGTTCAAGTCCCAGTCTCAGACCTTAAAAAAAAAAAAGGAAAGAAAAAGAAAAATACAAGGAAGACAAACCTGGAAAACATGCAAAGTGGAAGACAGATACAAAAGACCACATGCTATATGGTCTCATGTGCACAAGCTATCCAGACAGACAGAAGCACACCAGTAGGAGATGAGGATGTGGGCAACAAAGGCTTGTTACAGCTTATACCCGGGGGGTTTCTCTGCAGTGAGAGTCTTTGGTGGCACAGATGCAAACTGGGTAAGTGTGGGCTTTCACACAGTGCTTACACCCATAGTTTCTCTTGAGAACAAGTCAGCTGGTTTATCAAAGTATTCTGAATAACTAAATTAGACTGCCACAGGGCGGCATTTGTAGTTCTGTCCGTGTCCCTCCCACACATTCCCAAGGTTCCTGTCATCAGAACACGTGACACGGAGGGGCGAATGACAATGTAGACTTCTCCACACACAGCTCTCCTGTTCCCAGAACTATCTGGAATCTGCCTTAAGATTTCTCCACTTTGAATCTTGATATCATCTCCAGCTTCCTGGGTGTTCCTGTGTCCCCAAGTCATCCCCGCACTCCAAGCAGTGGTGCAGAGGCTAAGCCACCCACCGTGTCTGCCAGGACCCGAAGTAGAAACCAAACATGGCCAGATAGCTCCGACTCTCAGCCAAATGTGAAGAGGAACGAAGCTGCTTCTGTAGACACACAGAGTCTGGGCCTTTCTCCACACCTCTTGGAATCTAAGTGTATGAATTAACAGCAATCTTCCAGGGATAAAGCCTATTTTTATCATGAAACAGTGCCATCAGAGGAGCCACTTACATGAACCAACTCCTCCTCATCACGAGCAGAGTAGACTGCAAACCTCCTTTCCAGTGTCGTCTGCAGGCTGTCTCCCTCACTGACTGAAAGGTCTGCGTTCACTGTAAACGTCCCAATGAACCTGGAAGAGACAAGGCACCCTCCATGCAGAGGACAGGAGGAGGGAACTGCCGCACTCTCAATCAAGAAAACGAAAAGCAGGAGTGAGACCTGAGACTCGCCACCTCTGTTCTGCTCCTTCCGTCCTGGCTAGCTCGTCCCACCATCACTGGACAGCCCATTCAGGTCACTCCTCCCTGTGGCACCTTCCTTCCCAGACTGCCCACCTGAGACAAGCACCCTGCTCCATGTGGCACGCTCTGCCGGACCCTCTCCATGCTACCCTAAGGACCTGCTGAGTGCCAGTCCCTCCACCAGCCTGGGAGCCCTTCCAGAGCCGAGGCCGTGCTGTGCGGTACCCTGGGCTTGATGTTTACTTACTGCGTCAGAGGAGGTCTGCAGACCTAACCTGAACCCAGACCAAAAGAAACCCAGTCCTCCACCCAGACTGTGCACGTGGGTGGCAGCTTACCATTTCATGAGGTTTGAAAGATAGCTCAAGTCCACGTCTTCAGGGGGCACCCGGGTAAAGCGAACTGGGATGATGGAGAGGCCAATAGCCAGCAGATCGACCTGCTGACAGATGCTGTTTCGATAGAATCCATTCGCCAGCAGGCACAACAAGTGAACCTGCAGAGGAAGAGGAAGGCAGGTGACAAGTAGTAGGGATCTGCTGACAAGTTTGGACGCTTTGTGAGCAAAGTTTACATTTCTACAGAGCAGGAAGTAAAATATCTATCGTTAGACACTGCCCAATACCTGTCATTCCCTGGCCTCTTCTCTGTGTACTCATCCTCACAGCTCAAAATACACTTTTTTAAAGCAGTCTTATCTTTTAAAGGTATGCTCAGCACAATAGCTAGATCAAACATGGGAACTTTTGGAGTTCATGCCAACAAGACTAGGAGGACAGAGGGCAAGACTCAGCTGGCAGGCGGGGTGGGCTTGCTGGTTGCCCACACTGCTTTCCCACGCGTGTCTGAAGCCAATCTCTGCTGCTGTATCCACCACGCCTCTTCCCCCTTTGACCTTGCCCCATCCTTCACTAACCTGTAATGACTCTGCCAATGTCTATCCTCCCCCCCCCCCCAGCAAAGCTTTACAGCATTTTCAAGCACAACTGGCCTTCCTTCTCAGTCACTAATAGCCTCCCTATTTGAATTAGGAGCCCTGCCTTTCTCCCTCATTTGTGCTTCAAACTTGAGATTCATCTTGATTTCCCTTTTATTTCCAGCACTCTCCAAGAGATGAGAACACAGCCAGCTCACTGTCCCCCCGGGCCTCTGGGGAGACCCACCCTCTTGACTGCGTCAAGTCTTCCAGACCTCTGTGCTAGTTTAAATCCAGCATCTCCCCACAGCCTACAGTTTCCCATCATCACCCTCTCTGGGGCCCACCACCCACCTGAGGACTAAGAGTGCCTTTTCCCCACCCCGCCCCTGCCTGCCACCCCCAGGTACCCTGATCATCCCAGTGACTCTATGCCTAGTATTCCAAATGCTCCTCAATAAAGACCCACAATCATGCCTTTCACTGTTCTGAGCAGTCTTGAACTTCTGCTTTGAAGTTCCTCTTGCTCCATGTATGAAATCAGAAACTCTTGATACTTATACAGTATCCCCTATCTGATTTGGCTGGGAACAGAAGTTCTAGACTTGGGATTTTGTTTTGAAGATCAGCACAGACCTTTCCAGTTAGCATCTCTAACCCAAAAGTCTGAAATCTGAAAGGCTCCCAAATCCCAAGGTTTTTGAGTGCTGCTGTATGCTCAGAAAGTTCCCAACTTGGAAGTATTTCGGGTTTCTGGATTCTTTGTCAAGGGTTGCTCAGGCTAGTAAGTCTCTAACCCCAAAATGCCACATGATGACCTTGCCGTGTCTGTATGCACGTCTGGTAACTGTTACCTAAAGCCAGAAGTCATCGTGAGTTTAGTAAGTTCAGAGTTGAGGTTGTTAAATTGTTGAAAGAAGAGATAGAAAGGGAGTTCCAGTTATTCCAGTAGACTATTCCAGTCTATTCCAGGAGACCTTGCCACATACCACAAGTTACTTTACATACAATGCTGCCTAATTCTTAACCACCCTCCAAAATAGACAGCATTATTATCCGTAGGGGTAACAATACCTCGTTTTTCTTATTCTCTCTGGGCCTCTGAGTAACACAAAGGCGCAGCGAGAAGAAGAAACTTGCCAAAGTCACTACTGAGTGGCAGAGCCCAAATGAGGTCAGCTTGACTAGAAGCCACGCTGTTTCCTCCTAGAGGGCTCCCAGCCCTCCCGTCCTCACCTTGTGTGTGTTCTCGTGGACTTCCTTGCTGAAACGCTTCATCATTCTCCGGAGGTATGTCTCAAACTCCATTTTTATCTTCTCACTGCAACGCAGGGTGAAAAATCCCCAAGTGGGAAAGAAACGGAAAACCTCACTGCCCCAGCCAAGTCCTGCTCGTCACGCATGAATTAGGCACAAAGCCATGCTACTCAAGCAAACGCACATGCTGGCTGTCTCCTGCACATTCCTCTGCTCCTTCTCACTACAAGCCTGCCCCCAAGAGAGGAGTCAGCGAGCTCGGCCCCACCACCCAGCTTCCACATGGCTCCTAAGACCGCTGTCTCTCCAGCTCACTCTTCCTCCTGGTCTTGTTGGAAAAGCCCCAGAGGTTGCAGCATTTCATCTGAAGCATGCAGTCTGCCATCCACTCCCAGCACCAAATCCTGCCTCACAATCAGACCTCAGAGACGAAGTCTCCTGTCTGGCCTCCCAACTCCCTCCTCAGCTTCTACTATGCTGACACTCAATCAGTGAAGTCATTTATATGGCACTTCTCTACTGAAAAATCTCTTAGAGTACTCAAGAAAAATCAGATACCTCCTAAGACACACCATCTTCCCTTCTGCTAATGTGCCCATCCTGCAAGGGCACTCATCAGCAACCCTTCAGACAGGCCTTAGGCTCCCTTCTGCAAGGCCATCAGAGGCTGCAGGGTTCCGGGAGCCTGGCTGTGGTGGAGGCTCTGTACACAATGGACACTGTCTCAAACTTGTAGTGCAGTGTCCGGGGGGACGCATGAGTGCTGAGACAGATAACCGGGATTCAGATCACAGCTCCTCTGCTTAGTGGCTCAGTGAGTTCTAGAATGTTACTTGAGCACAATGAGCCTCCGGCTTCTTGTTTCTCATACCAGTCTAAGGATCAAGGAAAATAGGGATGTCTACCAGATCAGGCCCCTCCCCTCTTCCACCCCATGCCAGAATACACAGGCTTGTCATTCCAGTCCTACGGGCAAACACAGGGCTCTCTCCCCTCAAGTTCCTGGCCATTCTGACACTCGGCTTGGCTCACCTAAGCACACTAAGTGTTTTTGTTGATATGGAGAGCAGGCACCTAAAAGCAAGGCCTAATCTTACCTTCTTTCTCTTGTTTTCACTTGCTCTGGTGTTTCGATTTCTATCTCCACTGGCTTCACAGGCAGAAGAGATTGACAGAAGGATGAATTTTCTCCCATGTCCCCTAGCACAGGCTCACCAAGTTCTATCAACAGTAATTTTTAAAAATCAGTAATAATGCCACACACTGGTGGCTCATGCCTGTAATCACCATTTGAAGCCAGCCTGGGCACAATTAACCACCAAAAAGGTGGAAGTAGAGCTGTGGCTCAAGTGGTAGAGTACTAGCCTTGAGCAACAAAGTTTAAGGAGAGGGCCTAGGCCAAGTTCAAATCCCAGCACTGCCACCAAAAAGAAAAAAAAAATCAGTAATAATTGTAATAAGTAATGTACTGGAAAGAGGAAGACAGGAATGGATGGAGAGACCACTGTGCCTCCCATGCTCTGAGCTCCTACAATCCAGTAGTCATGCTAAGGGTTTTACATTTATTTGTTCCATTTAACCACACAACAATCTAGAGACAGAACCTTCAGATGAGAAAAATAAACCACAGAGATGATACAAGTTCAATTAAATACTCTCTTGCTATCAAAAATGAAAACAATGCCAGGTGCAGGTGTTTTACACCTGTAATCCTAGCTACTCAGAAGGCCGAGAGCTGAGGATCGTAGAAAAGTGTCCATGAGACTTTTATCTCCAATTAACCACCAGAAACCCGAGCTGTGGTTCAAAGGGTAGAGTGCCAACCCTGAGGGCTCAGGAACAGCACCCAGGCCCCTTCAAGCCTCACAACCAACAAACACAAACAAAAAGCAAAACAATGATGTTTGAGTGTTTGTGTTCAAAAGAAAAACACAGCAAAGCGACAGCCAGGTGAGAACAACTTCTCACCTCCACACTGCTGAGCACAGTGCATCATGGTGGCTTTGCGCAGCTGTGCGTAGGTTTCGCCTTCCACACGGAGATCTGTCTGCAACAGGAACATCCCTGCATCACCCTATGTGGCTTGTCAACACTACCTGAAATGCACTGAATTGACTCCATTGGGCCTAACCATGAACTTCATTAGCAATGAATACACCTAATGACAAGAACTTCAAACCTCTATGGAGATTCTTGGAGTCTAGCCAAGCCTGGCTAAGTGCTCACCCCTGTCATGCTAACTATTTGGAAGGCTGAGATCAGGAGACCAATGCACTATGAGCCAGTCTGGGCTGAAAAGTCCAAGAGACTCCTCTGCAACCAATGCTTGGGCATCGTGGCATGTGACGGGCATCGTGGCTAGGTGGGGGCCCTGACTGCAAGGGCTGCGGTTCAAGGTAGCCCGGACAGAAAAGACCAGCAGACTCAATCCCAACTAAAGAAGCTGAGCATGATGGTGTGTTCCTATCATCCAAACAAGCCCCCAGATAGGAAGCCAGAGCCTACCTCAAAAATAGCCATCATAATAAGAGGGCTAGAAGGGTGGTTCAGAGGTACAGCACCTGCCTAGCAAGCATGAGACCCTGAGTGCAAATGCTAGTACAGACAGACAGAAAGACAGACAGAAAGAGCCTAAACATATAAATGGTCTCAAAAATTAGGCCTGGCATAGTAGGCCATACCTATAATCCCAGCTACTTATGAGGTGAGATTGGTGAGCTGCCAAGGCCAGCCTTGGCAAAAAGTTAGCAAGACTCCTAATTCAACAAAAACACCTGAGTGAGATGGTGTGCCTGTAATCCCAGCTACATGTAAGTTTGAGTAAGAAGATCACAATTCAGGCCAGCCTGGGCCAAAAAAGTAAAAAGGGTCAGGGTTGTGACTCAAGCAGCAGAGTCCCTAGCTAGCGAGACCAAGGCAACCCCCACCAAAAAAAAAGAAGTAAAGCCCTGCAAAAGGATGCACGTGTGTGGCTGGCCTAAACCCACTCGTAGAGCGGCAAGGGCCCTGAAGGCCCTGCAGCGGGTCCGGAGCAGTCTGCAGCACTGTCTTGAGACTTAACCTGGAGTTTATAAGACACCAAGGATTTTACACAAATTTTAAACAATACCATGAGATGCCTTATTGTCTGTCTACAAGACCAAAACAGAAAGCAGGTTTTCTAAAAGAAAGAAAAATAGGATCTTTCCAACAAGCAGTACTCTCAAACAAAAACAGAAAGCTGGCTGGCGGATTACATGTGTGCACAGCAATGCACCTGGGAGGCGTAGGAGTAGGACTGGGAGTTCTGGGCCAGTCTGAAGCAACAGCTGCAGGTGAAGTTGAAGCTTAGTTAGAGTGCTTGCCTGGCAGGGGCAATGGCCTGGCCCAATCTCCAGAACCATACACACACAAAAAGGATCAGATTTATATCCACCCATTAGACCTAGGTTTGACTATAAAGTTACTATTTTATAACAACTGCTTATTTTTCATTAGTAGGTGTGCTAATACCAGCTGAAATATTTGAAAAAGTCAGAAATTGCAACTTATTTCCAAACAGTTGTACAACGAACACCTCCATGGAGAAGAAAGATATACATTCAGTGTGGCCACAAGTTCAAGTTAATGAGCCCAATGAAGAATACACACATACACACACAACTTGAACATACTACTTTGTAATTATTTTGTGGGTTTGAGCATTTTCAAAACACAGTGCCAACGCCAGTGCCAGGAGAAAACCGTGCTCACAAGAGCCTGGAAGCACAGTGTCAGCCTGCTGCCTGTGAGGAGCCGACAGTCCAGGCCTACTCCATCTACACACTCCTGCTCCCCAGCAATCCAGAGCCGCAGCTCGCTGCTCACAGTTAACATCGGGTCATCAGTGGTACCAGTGCCCAGCTCACCGGAGAAGGAAGCACGTGCTCCCACAGGGGCAAAATGGCAAAGCTGAGCTGTGAACTGGGAAGGACCAGCTCCCTCCTGGCCTCTGCTCTTCCTACCCAACCTGCTGCCTTTTACTACAGCTATGCCATCCACAAAAGCCAGAGAATGTCCAACCTTCTTTGAAAACCCAGACATGGCATTTTCCTTTTTCTTGAGACAGTCTCCCTGGCTGACGCTGGCCTCAGACCTGCGATGCAGCTCAGGCTGACCTGGGACTCACTACATCCCTCGCCGTGGCCTCTCAAGTGCCAGGACTGCAGTGCAGTGCTCCTTCTATCAAAAGCAGAACCACAGGGAAAAACTGGGCGAGCAAGGAGAAGGGGACACTGTCCAAAAAGAAATGCACTTATTACCTGACTTACCTAACTGTAACCCCTCTGTACGTTACCTTTATAATAATAACTTTAAAAAGCGATACTAACTGCAACTGTATCTTTACTCTTAGTTTCAAAGAAAACAAGAGAATTGCAGAAATTGATATGAATCAAACAGTTGTGGAAGAGGGTAGATGCTTCACCTTCGACCTCCTCCCAATCCTCTTCGCTTTCCTGGTCATCTTCTTCCTCGCTGCCTGTATTCACAGGTGACTCCCTCTTAGGCTGCTTCATCTTTTTCAGGTCACTGGCAAAGTCCCTGTATTAGGATCACAGAGAAGGAGACGCTGTGAAAGCAGAAAGAAGCCAGGCATCCCTGTAAGCCAGCTGCTCTACAATACTGCGAGTTTGACGCAATCCTGGGCTATGCAGTGAGACCCTGTCTCAAACAAACAACCAACCAGGAAAGAACTTCACAATCTGCAAACAGTGTAGTTTTTGTTTGCTAGTAAGCTATAACCAGAATGGTCAGAGAAAGGTTAAAAGAAACCTCAAAGTTACCATGAGTTCCAGAAGCAAAGTTGTGATACATGTGTATAAACATGCACTTGGGAGGTCTAAAAATTACACTTGGACATGATAACTTAAATAGGATTCTAAACATTCACAGTGAAGCCAAAGGAGGATATTCTCGGGAGAGGCTCAATGAGCTCAATTGCTACGTGCATATGCTTATATAAAATGATGCTTAGTGAAATGAACTCCAAGAAATAGAAACAAAAGGTTTTTGTGGGTTTTTTTTTTTTTTTGTGGGTCATGGGGCTTGAACTCTGGGCCTGGGTGCTGTCCCTCAGCTCTTCAGCTCAAGGCTAGCACTCTACCACTTAAGCCACAGAGCCACTTTCGGTTTTCTAGTGGTTTATTGGAGATAAGAATCTCATGGCCTTTCCTGCCTGGGCTGGCTTTCAACTGCGATCCTCAGATCTCAGCCTCCTGAGTAGCTAGGATTACAGGCATGAGCCACCGGTGCCCAGCACAAAAGTTTTTTTAAAACTTCTTTTAGCAGTTCATTCCCCCCCCCGCCCCCGTTTTCCCCCATTTGTCACTGTTTTTTTATTTCTGTACCTTTTGTATTGTATGTAAGTTTATCTGATTTGGGGAGAGGAAGAAGCCCAGAAATGGAGAGACAAAGGGTGAATAAATTCAGCAGTAATACTCTCTTCTGGAAATGAACTATACAAGTTGAGGAAAGGGAGGTTGGGAGGGAAAAACTGGGAGAAAATGAGGGGAGAGGTGATACTGTTAAAAAAGAATGTGCTCACTCAATACCTGATTGATGTAACTGTAACCCCTCTGTACATCACCTTTACAATAAAAATAGAAAAAAAAAGAAAAAAGAAGGACATTTACAGTGGCTGAAGGATTTAGCTATACTTAAGAAATAGGGAAGCCAGGCTGGAAGTGTGGCTAAGGGAGTGCAATGTTCGCCTGAGTTCAAAACCCAGTGCAGGGCTGGGAAGGTGGCTTAGTGGTAGACTGCTTGCCTAGCATGCATGAGACCCTGGGTTCAATTCCTCAACACCGCATAAGCAGAAAAAGCCGAAAGAGGTGTTGTGGCTCAAGTGGTAGAGCACTAGCCTTGAGCTGAAGAGCTGAGGGACAGTGCCCAGGTGCAGAGTTCAGGCCCCACGACTGGCAAAAAATAAAATAATAAAATAAAAAACCCAGTGCTGCAGTAACTTGTGAGGATGGGTTGCACACAGGCTTGTCATGACCAACACAAGAAACAAGGAAGGGTATTAGTTAAGTAAATAACTACATAGATAAGCAGGTAGGTAGCTAAGCAATGATGCAAAAATAAATGACTGCTAATGTATTAATATTCTTGAAGTTCATATATAAAATACATCTACAGTACTGAGTTACTTTTTGCTTACATAAATTCTGACACTTGGTATCTAGTGTAAGCACTGAATTTTAGCATAGACATTTAAGATGTCTGTGTATGTGTACCAGTACTAGGCCTTGAACTCTGGGCCTAATGCTCTTGCTCAGTTTTTGTTTTACCATTTAAGCCACACCTCAAGCCCAGGTTTTTGCTAATTGGGATAAGGGTTTCTTTGATGGTTCTGTCTGGGTTGGCTTTGAATCATGATCCTTCAGATCTCAACCTCTTAAGTAGGTAGGACTACAGGTGTGAGCTACCTACTCCCTACTAATTCTCAGTTTTGCGCTCTTTATTAAACCTACTGGTTTTTGTTTGGTTTACTAGGGATTTAAGCCAGAATTTTAACTTGCTAGTCAGACACTCTACCACTCCAGCTATACCCCTAATACTTTTCTTTTCTTTTTTTTTTTTTCAGGATAGAATCTTGCTTTATCTGGACTGTCCTTGAAATTACTATCCTCCTGTCTCTGCCTCTGAGTAGGCTGACTTACATGTGTGTGACCATGCCTGACTTGGCCTACTGTTTTCTGCTAACATCCTGACAACAAATATCGCCACTTAGGATAAAAAGAAGAAATGCTCATGTGCTGTGGGTTAGACCACAGTCAGCTCTCCAGTGAGAGGGAAAGGTTTTTTGGCAGCATCCTGTTTTGTTTGGTTTGGTGATTCTGGGGTTTGAACTCAGGGCTTTGAGTTCACTAGGGAGGTGCTCTACCACCTGATCTGTTTGTGAATAACCCTGGAGACAGAATTCAGTAAGTGAGGGGGTAACTGGGAGCAGTGAGCTCAAATTTCAGTCTACGGCCTCCCCTGCCCTTCTACACTGCTGCCCTCTGCTGGGCTACTACTAGCCCAAGTCAGGATTACAAATTTATCCTGTCTGTCCTCTCTTCAGATAATCAAGTGGTTTCTAGTCAGCTATTTATTAGCATGAACGTTCATCTGCTACAAAAATACCAGCATCCATCAAACAAAAGGCCAAGCTCAAAATGCCCCAGGACATCGGGCTGTTGTCACAAGTAACCGTAACACCTGGCAGACAGGTTACCCAGGAGGAAAGGTTGAGAGTCAATGAAAAGAGGACCAGATGGCTTCCGATCTGTATCTTGAGTGGAATAAAGCACAGCAGGTGGAGGAGAAAACATGGCAAGGATGGGAGCAAGAATGTGCTGACTTGAGTGCTGAGAGGTCCGGCTAGAGAGGGTCAGGCTCCTGAGGAGAGCCGGACAAAAGGGTGCACATAGGATACTCACACGTTAGCCAGGCACCTCCTGGCTAGAGAGGGTCAGGCTCCTGAGGAGAGCCGGACAAAAGGGTGCACATAGGATACTCACACATTAGCCAGGCACCTCCTGGCTAGAGAGGGTCAGGCTCCTGAGGAGGGCCGGACAAAAGGGTGCACATAGGATACTCACACGTTAGCCAGGCACCTCCTGGCTAGAGAGGGTCGGGCTCCTGAGGAGGGCCGGACAAAAGGGTGCACATAGGATACTCACACGTTAGCCAGGCACCTCCTGGCTAACACCTTTGTGAATGTGAAAGCGCACAGGACCAAGAGTCAGAAGACCTGGTGTTTCCTGCCAGACCTTACTGTGTAACATGAACCCACAACTGCAGGCTGCCCCGTGCTCACCTAAAAATGAGAAGTTCCTGGCTCTTTCTAAACTTTGCTCAGAAGACTTTAAGGATTTCACACACACCACCCTTCTCCCCCAATCCCAGTGGCAGAAGAAAAGCACGGCTCCCACTTCTCGGCTGGGAGCCCTCAACACTGGGCCTGAGGCTTCCCACCACCCCACCTGAGGTCTTCTCCATCGCCGACGTCTTCTTCCTTCACTCCCTTGAGGTTTTCAGCCTTAGCAGTTGCCTTGGCCTCTTTCTTTTTTGCTGGACCCCCTGCATCACTGCTGCCTCTCTTCCTCTTTGCTTGTGAAGCTTTTGAGAGACAGCTCCTCTTTGGAGGTTTTGACTTCTCAACTTCAAAGACATCTAGGCAACCACACAGAACAAGGGGTGAGAAGTGACAGGGAAGATGGGTGTCATGTGGCTACAGGCAAGGTCATGGAAAGGCTCTGAACCTCTCTGCAAACCCCATCTTCCATCCCACGTCTAGGTAGCAGCCTGTTTCCCTCCACCCATGTTTGCAGTAAAAACTATCCTGTTTTTTTTTCAGTGCTGAGAATCAAATCTGAGGCCTCATCTGCTGGGCAAGGGCTCTACCAGTGAGCTATACCCACCATCCCAAACCATCACCCCCTACTAGCATCTATTTTTCCTAATACTATAGAAAATACTATACAACTCAGATTCAGATCCTGGAACAGCCCTAAATTCTTATTTCAGAATTAGCAATGTTAAGCCTGAAGTAACTTAAAAACACCTTAATTTCCTTAAAATAATTAGTTTTCTACCAAAGGGAAAATTCAACTATCTAGCTTATGAACTTTTTAATTATAAACCCTAAGTTCATAAGCTAGTTTAAGTAGGATAACTAAACATATTAATGTTATCTTAGTACTTTATTAATGCGGCCAGGAGGGACACTTTCCTGTTTTGCAAATGTATTCACATTAAGTAATAAATCTCCCTTTGTTCTTTCCATTACTCTGCTTCAATTAGTTTTGGAAAACAGAAGGCGGTCTAACTTTCATTAAGGTTCCAAAAGGAAATGTAACATGAGTGTGAAATAACGAATTTGTTCTTTCCTTTTTCACAGCCTGTCCTGCCTCTTAAAATAGGAATCTGTATCTCCCAAATGTACTTTTGCAGGTGGGGGGAAACTTTCCTTCATGATTTAAATTAAATCCCAACTTAGTTCAAATATGTTCATATTAATGGGAACTTGTTTTAATGCTAGAGAAGCCAGATTCTTTAAAGATATTTTAGAGAGCAAGTCTGTGCACTCCCATGTTTCAATCATAACCCAAATCATAAAGGGGGAAAAAGGGAAGCACTCTGAAAAAGATTTCAAAGTGTGTGATTTTGCTTCGCAAAATCAAGTCTGTGGCCGACGGTCAGAATGTCCGGATCATCAGCACCCCGACTTGGACGGGAAGCCTTAGGCCGACAGCCGGGCAAAGACAGCAAGCCCCGACGTCGGCCAGGAAGGCGGTGCGGGCGC
>NW_012267228.1:833668-833995 GCF_000151885.1 Dipodomys ordii
GGCGGGGCGGCCCGGCCGCGCCCACCCGAAGCCCGGGCCCCGCCCCTCGGTCCAAGCCCCGCCCAATCCCCGACGGCCGAAACGTACCTGCGACCGGAAGCAAGCAGGAACGAAACACAAGCGCACTTCCGGCGCGCTCGTCCTCCCGTCGCAGAAACCCGGAACTGCTCTCCAGTTCTCGCGAGAAGCAGGAGAAAAAGGCGCAGGGTTTGAAACATGGCGGACGACGTGGACCAGGTGAGTGAGATCCGAGACGCTGCCGGCCGCGCGCGTTCCGCTCGGCCTCGCGGGCGGGCCGGAGCTGCGCGCTGCCCCGCGGAGGGGAAG
>NW_012267228.1:834328-872663 GCF_000151885.1 Dipodomys ordii
GGCCCGGCCCGCAACCCCGGACGAAGCCCTCTCCCTCCTGCGCTGCCCTCCCCCGCAGGGTTCGCAGCGTCGCAGCGTGGGGTGGTTGTCTTCGTACTAAATGCAGCTTGCTAAGGTGGCGTCCACCACTAGCTGTAACCCCCTAAGACCAGGATTGGGCAGTGAGCACGGAAACACGGACTGAGTAGAAGGAGCCAGGGATGAAGAGGCAGGCAGCGTTTAGAGGTACGGGACAAAGCGGGAGGGCAGCGAGCGGCCCGGACGGAGGCTCCAGCAGCAGGGGGGTAGTTGGTATCTAGATGCTTTTCTCCACCTACAGCCACTTCCGGGAGCGCAAGGACTGAGACCCTCGGGGTACTCCAGTGCTGCTGGCAGTTATGTAGTCCTAGCAGACAGCTGTTGAGGGCAGAGGGAGACACCAACTGCAGTCAGGGTGTTTTGCTTGTGTCTCTAACCTTGTGAAGTTGTAGAATCAACGTTCAGTCACCTTCTGCCACTGATCTCCTGTCTTAACTGAAGAGGCTCTTGAAAAGTCTTACTACTTCACCCCCCACCATACCCATTCAGGAACGTGAATGTAGCCCTTTCTTGTTCATAGCTGGCATTATACTTGAGCCATGCCTCCAGTCTAGCGTTTTGCTGGTTAATATCTTACAAATTTAAGAGTGAGGGAAGGGGTGGGGAGGGGAGGGATGAGTGAGAATGTTGGAAGGGGTGACCTAGATGAAGATGAATCATATTCACAAACTGCTGTTAAGCGGGAACTCCTTTGTACAACTAAAGATTTTTTTAAGGACTAAAAGGAAAAACCCTAGGGGTGGGAAAGTGGCTCAGTGTAGAGTGCTTGCCTTGCATGCATGAGGCCCTGGGTTTGATTCCTCAGCACCACTTAAGCAGGAAAAAAAAGCCGGAAGTGGCGCTGTGGCTCAAGTGGTAGAGCGCAAGCCTTGAGCTGAAGAGCTGAGGGACAGCGCCCAGGCCCAGAGTTCAGGCCCCACAACCGGACCCGAAAAAGAAAAACCCTAAGCATAGAGTGGTTGAGTCACTTGGCCATGTAACATCATAGCCATGATTCACACATTTCACTTCCTCTGGTGTTAATGACATGTTTCTTTTTATCAGCAACAAACTACCAATACCGTAGAGGAGCCCTTAGATCTCATCAGGCTCAGCCTGGATGAGCGTATTTATGTGAAGATGAGAAATGACCGAGAGCTTCGAGGCAGATTACATGTAAGTCAATATGTCAGATTACCGTGAGACCAACTTTCCTTATCCTTTTCTACCCTTGCTCCTTCAAAATGTTAAAAGCTACCACTAAGCTACACTCTAAACCTCATGATCCTCAGCCTCCCGAGTGCTGGAATTGCAGACGTACTCCACAATGCCTGGCTTTTTTGTGCCAGTCCTAGCACTTGAACTCAGGTTCCTGAGCTTCTTTTCTTAAGGCTAGCACTCTATCACTTGAGCCATAGCTCCACTTTCAGCTTTTTGGTGGTTAATTGGAGATGAGAGTCTCCTGACTTTTCTGCCTCTGCTGACTTTGAACCACAATTCATATCTCAGCCTCCTGAGTAGCTAGGATTACAGGTATGAGCCGTAGGCACTCAGCTCTGACTATCATTCTACCCTAAACTGATTAACTCACTCATTGGGCATTGATGTCAGGTTCTATTGCTTTAGTGTTTTAAATGATGTATACCCTGAGAGCATATTACAACTACTAACCTGTTTTGTAGTTGAGGAAGCTCAGGCTCAGAACTTCACAGTTGCTTGCTCAAGGTGACATCCCAGTCATTCCAGGGCGAGACAGAATATGAACCCAGGTGGTCTCACTTCAGCCCCAGTCTAAAGCTTAAAAAAGTACTGTGGTTACATCTTTCATGACGCCTGAAGTAAAGCAACAGTAAGGTTAGGAAGGGCATAGGGAAAAAGGCAGATAGTAGGCTTAATATAAACACAGCTGAGCTTAATTACATGGATCGGTGGCAGATGTCGAGAGCACGTCTTGGAGGCGTCCGTTTCCTGTGCAGACTCAACCCCAGCTTGCTGTGTCTTCTGCCCCTCAGCCTCAGCCTAGTGCTCCCTGCCTGCAGTGCCCTGTGGCAGGTGGGCTGCCACTTCTGTCCTGTCAGTGGGGGCACCATGCCTCACTGTTAGAACTAAAATGGAAGTGGGTTCTGAACAAGACCCCAGAAAGTTCACTTTTTAGGAAAATTTATTTGGAGGTTGCATCAAATATCTTAGTGGCCACATTTACCAGGCCACAGGTCCTGGACATGGTATTGCTCTGCCTATTTTACCTTTGTGGTGTTTAGTCCGCACCAGGCCAGTGGTGCCCGTCATCTTGGCTCGCATGCCTGCCTCCCCTGTCACTGACAAGGCCAGCAGGTTTTCACAGCACTGTCAAAGATGCAGCTGCCAGGAATAACAAGCAGGGTGCCACTTCAGAATAACTCCATTATTTTGAGCACATCATTTTGGGGCATAAACTTACGTTTTATTGGATGAATAAAGTTGTCATTAGAAATGATTTGTAAAGAAATGGGCTATCCCACTAAAAGTTAGTTTTTTTGTCTTTGTTTTTTAATATGAAGTTTGTGGCATATGCACTGAAAGTGTACCAAGTAATCAAGACATTTGCACTGAACGTGTAGCGTGTAATCGAGACACTGGTGTTGTGTCCCTTTAGTTGTTTCTCTGATCTTTTGATTCCTCACACCTCAGGCTTACGACCAGCATTTAAATATGATTCTGGGAGACGTGGAAGAAACTGTGACCACCATAGAAATTGATGAGGAGACGTATGAAGAGATATACAAAGTAAGGAATTTTGTTGTTTTCTACCTACATATTATCAGTCTTACATATATTTATGGGAAGCCTGACAGTGTTTTCTTCGGTTTGGTTTTCTGCTGGGGTTGGGACTTGACCTCAAGCCTGGCTGCTGTGCTTGAGTTTTTTTGCTGAAAGCCAGCACTTCATCCCCTGAGCCGCAGTTCCATGTTGGGTTTCCCCTCTGATTAATTGGGATACGAGTTTCATGGACTTTCCTGCCCAGTCAGGCTTCAAACCGTGATCTTCAGATCTCAGTCTCCTGAGCAGCTAGGAATACAGGCGTGAGCTACCAGTACCCAGAAAAAAATTTGAGAAATTTCTTGAATACTAGTTCGTTCAGAAACATGAAACTATCATAGGATTAAGATGTTACAGTTCTTTTTCCTTAGTTGTTTTGTCATCTTCTTTTGTATTTTGAGATAGAATCTAACTATGTAGCCTATGCTAGTCTTGAACACACTTTCCCTCGGCCTTATCCTCTTCGTGCTAGTATAACAGGCATGCACTACCATACCCTGCTCATAAGTAACAGATCTAGTGACAACCACCTAACTTCTAAAACAAAACATTTAGTGTAAAGCATTTGTTTTAAACATTTGAGAATCTCTGATGCCAGGCTTGATGATGACTAGAGTTGCAGCCATGACTTGCTATAGCTGAGAAAAGTCTGACCACAGAGATGGGTAGTATACTTTGTGGATACTTGCTTTTGACTTTATATCCAGACTCCAAGTGATAGGTTTTTTGTTGTTGTTAGTTTGTCAGTCATGAGACTTCAACTCAGGCCTGGGCGCTGTCCCTGAGCTTGAGCAAAAGAAGCTCAAGGCTAGCACTCTTATCACTTGAGCCTCAGCACCACTTTCAGCTTTTTCTGTTTATGCAGTACTGAAGAATCAGACCCAGGGTTTCATGCATGCTAGGCAATCACTATAACTGAGCCACATTCCTAGCCCGACAAGTGGTAGTTAGATTAGTGGGACCAAGGCATCAGAAACCATGTCAGCGAACTTGTTCTATTGTTCAAGCAGTAACAGCAAGCCCTTATCTGCAAAGTATTAGTTCATGAGTTATCACTGTCTTCCAAATAATGGTACATTTCATTAGTCATTTTCACGTAATCACTAGTGATCTCGTTGGAAAAGCCTTTTAAGTATTACAAGATCAGTCTGATTCTGCTAGACTCTAGTAATTAAAATGTGGACTCCTGGACTCTATGTTCACCTCATATATAACTGGGCCAAGTTACCTGGCCTGTGTTAAAGAGGTAATAAGATAATAGAACCCACTTCATGTGGCCATGGCAGATTCATGGAAATGTTACAGGAGAAGCCTTCAGGTTAGTGATAGCACCTTGTCAACATCAGCGTCTATCCCTGTCTTCCTTCTCCAGTCCAGTCATTCCTGGCTTCCTCAGCAGAGACTCACACTCTCATTCTCTCTCTCTCTCTCTCCCTCCCTCTCCTTCTCTCCTCTCTCTCCGTTTCTCCCTCTCCCTTTCTCCCTCTCTCCCTCCCTCCCCCCCACCTCTGAATGTGGGCATTTGGCTGTCAATCAGAGTTGCCACATAAGAGCTTGTCTTTGTAGGTGTTTTACATTCCATATCATAGGTTTTGAACATGGCCACGGTAATAATATTCCAACTCTAAAGGGAACTTCCTTTTCTTATATTTTAGCATCTCTAGGTCTGGCTATTGTCACTCAGATAAGAATGCACTGTCAGTTAAATTAGCAGCATTTTTCCCTTTTTAGTTCAAACAAAGTTTTCAAAAATGTGATGAGATATGGTGTGTGCAGTTGTGTGTTGATCTAAGCATTTTACCCTCACTATAGGCACTTCATAAATGTACCTAATATTGTTTTAATATTGCCTGCAACACAAGAGGCTGACTTCAGCTGTGTGTCCACTGTAAGAGAGGGATGGGACACCACTGCTCCTTCCGGGTTTATGGTGACCAAGAACAGAGCTCATCCAAGAACTGAAGAGGGTGTGTGTGTGTGTGTGTGTGTGTTCCATCGTATGTCACTAGCACTGACCTTTGTACAGACAACCAGCTCTGCCTGTAAGTCTGCCACTCTGGGTGACATGCACACTGCCTCTCTTGCTTCCAGAGTTGCTACTGTCAACAAGCAGGCAGAGCGGGTTTACTTTGTGAGATGTCTTCTGCACTGCCATGACTTGTTGTGTAAAGTGTTACAAATGAAATCACCAGATGATTGAAAATGTGTTTCTTGCTGTGTCTAACAGAAAACAGTTTTGTCTGGAAAGTGTGGCGCATGCATGCTGCTTTGTGCTGCAGGCCTGTCTGCTTGCCCATCCCGTAGGTTTTACACACAAGCAGTAGTGTCTCTCTGGAGTGTCAGTGTATAAAGGACAGATAGCGGAGTCTGGGAGTGGCTGTGGTGTCACTCAGCACCACGGACAGCTACCCTCGTCCCTCTCCTGTGCACTCCTCATTTCCTTCCAAGGCAGGAAACCAGACTCGGTGGTTTCTCACCTTGGCCTAGGCTTTGTTTCTCTCCCTTTCCTCTGTTGAAATACTAATGAACCCCAGCACTTCCTAAACAGGAGGACGCCCACAGAGTGTAGGTGCTCTGTGGGCCTTTTTCCCGTAACTTACATAACCCACGTCTGAATGATTTAGCTGATTTCTGACTTGCTCATGGGAAGCAGAAAACCGGAACCTTCACTCCTCCACAGTGGAGCGGTCACTTTGTGGGCTGCTGAAGGGCTGTAGTTTTTGGCCCCAGCCAGCATCCTGTTTACCGCCTTCCTTCACGCATCACCTCATCGTTTGGCTCGGCACTTGGTCTCTCTTGGAGGTATTGGGCTCTTCATAGCTGCACCATGTGCCTTCTGCCTTCTGGGCTTTCTCTCCCCCATGGAGCTCTATCTGCGATGTCTCTCAAATCCTTGTGCACCATTTGCTTCCGTAAGCCTGCAGAGAATGCCCTGCCCTCAATCTGATCTGTCCTTAGGAAAGTCTCCTCAACCTAAACGTTCAGCCTTGTTCATCACAGTGTTTTAAAAATACTTCTATAAACTGGGTTCTAAAGGTAACGTGTTTTAGCAGTGCCTACTTACATTTGCCTTTTCCAGCATCTTCTTTCTCCCATGCCTATTTGGGAGGTCTCTGGGCTACTCTCCAAGTTTTACCTAATATTTTGCCAAGGCATAAGAGAATTTCAAACATGCCATGATTTCCTGACTGCCCAAGGCCTGACCATTCAGCAGAAGCCGCAAGGTGTGATTGTGTACTTGTGCTGCATGCACAGACAGACATCCTGGCTGAGCACAGTGGAAGCTGGTAGTCTGCCACGTGAAGTCCTCGGTAGGCATGTGGCTCTGCCAGAGTTGGTCCTGTCTTTCAGGGCCCCAGCCTTGGGTGGCTCTGCTGCTGCCAGTCCTCAGTCCAACAGGAACAAGTGCGGACAGCCATGCGTGGGCGGCTCATGGGCCGTCTGGATCCTGTCCTTGTCTCTCTGGTTTCCAGAGAGCATGGGGAAAGTACCTGGCTGTCACCCAGGAAGAGCAGAGATGGTACTGCCATAATGTCAGTACCCAGGAGAAGGAGGGTAGATGGGTGGGTTCTTCATGCTGCAGAGGTGAATGATCAGGTTTTCAGTCCAGTTGTTTGCCTTATAGCCAGCCTTTAAATTTTCATCTCTCACACACAGAGAAATACATGTTTGTAAAGATGCATTTTGGGTGTTTTCTTCCTTTCTCTTCCAGTCAACAAAACGGAATATTCCAATGCTCTTCGTCCGGGGAGATGGCGTTGTGCTGGTTGCCCCTCCTCTGAGAGTTGGCTGAAATGAAGAATTTATCACGTTTAGAAAGTAGGAGACTGTACAATTGCAGTTGTAAAATATACAAGACGTTCAGAGAGAGAAGCCTGCTTGGTTTTTTGATATTAAGACATGATCAAAGACTCTTCTCCTCCAAGATGAGTTGATCTGCAAGTGACTTACAATTTCTTCAGCTGAATTCTTATTTTTCTCCATTTGTTCTAATAAACATGATCACCAAGCTGCAGGACTCCTCAGGAGTGATTTGCTCCAGTATTCCTACAGACAGTTTCTGATTGTTTTTCCTCAAATTAAATTTGATGTTTACGTCATTTGTTTTTTTATTTATTTTTTTGTGGGTTGTGGGATTTGAACTCTGGGCCTGGATGCTGTCCCTGAGCCCTTCAGCTCAAGGTGAGTGCTCTACCACTTGAGCCACAGTGCCACTTCTGGTTTTCTGGTGGTTAATTGGGGGTCTTTCAGACTTTCCTGCTTGGGCTGGCTTTGCACTGCAATTCTCAGATCTCAGCCTCCTGAGTAGCTGGGATCACAGGCATGAGCCACCAGCGCCCGGCTTGATTTTTTTTTTTAACTGTAGTCTTCTATCATAACTTTTCCTGTCCAGCATTCACAAGACACATGGTTGGGCACCAAGAGGATAATCAGGGACCAGAGCTGTTGATAGCCTGCCCTCATATTCTGTGATGAGATTTCTAGCTTAAGACAGCCATACTTAAAGGAAAAGTATAAACCTGTTGCAGTTGTAAAATTTTATCAAGATAGGGCCTTCTAGGCTCCAGTGGCTCATGCCTGAAAACCTAGCTACTCAGGAGGCTGAGATCTGAGAATTGCAGTGCAAAGCCAGCCCGGGCAGGAAAGTCCTTGAGACTTTACAATTAATCACCAAAAAGCTGGAAGTGGGGCTGTGGCTCATGTGGTAGAAGGCTAGCCTTGAGTGTGAGAGCTCAGGGACAGCGCCTGGGTCTTGAATTCAAGCTGCAGGACTGCACAAAAGGAAAAAATAGAGCCTAGAACTGATGCCCTTCACTGTGAAATGTAGAACTCTGCCTTGTGGAGGACTGGTCGCTCACGCGAGCATGGTGTTCCATCCACCTGCAAGATCCCTTCAGCAGACATCATGGCTTCGCTTCACTGGACCTGCCCCTCCGAGATTGCTGAGCAGACAGACAGGTGTGAGTGAGCTGATGAGTGGTATCTTGGGTGAGGAGCTAGAGGCCCCTCCTGTCTCTGGCCAGCTTCACGCTGTCCTTAAGCTTTAGTGGCCTGCGAGGTAACCTGCTTGCCACAGCCTATTCACTGGAAAAAGGAGGACTTAGCAATTGTGGCAATAGCCAGTGGCCATTCTCTGGGTGCACGCTTAGTGGCTGCCTGCATACATAGTAACGGTAGTGATGCACTATAAGTGCCTGTTTCTTGGACATCGGTCTCAGGCAAAGGTACTCTGCATTTGAGGTGGCGGCGTGATGGACCCCTGCCTGTGTGGGTATGTGTGCCACAGGTACCGCAGACGTGCAGCTCCAGGCACGAGCTCCACGCTGCACCTCAGCCAGGGCACGGGGACTCTGCCTTCCACCGCACCTCACGCTGTAGAACTCTGCATTGCATGTGTCCTTGGTGGATTGGACATGCATGCTTAATTCCTGGACACTGCCTCATTCTTCCGTCATCTGCAACCAACAGAGTGCATTAGAACAGGAAGACTTCTTAGGTATATTTCTTCTAAGTCACTGATACCTTAAAATTTGACACACTGCCTTTCAGACACAGAACTCAACTGCCACAAGCAAACATCTGTGTACCCACCTAGCCGCCAAGATACAGGATGAGGACATAAGAGGAGCTGCAGAGCAATGGTGGTCTGTAAAAACTGCCCTAAAGGGAAAGGAGGCCACATGAGTTTGGGAACCGCCGTGGCACTAGGCTCTGAGCACTGGGGACAGCCACGCACAGCCCCACCTCTACAAATCTAGGGGTGGATGTGGCAGTTGTGAGAGGGCCAGGGATGGCTCCCGCCATGGCCATCCGCTAGGGATCCTCCACGGGAGCTGGAGTGGAGATTCCTACAGCAGTGTCACCAGGGGCCTGGGGGCATGGCCAGGTGGTAGAGCACCTGTGTGCCAAGCACAGCCCCGAGACCACCTTATAGCATCGTTGGGTGGATCTACATTTACTGAATTTCACGTCCCACTTGCGGCTGCCTTGGCAGGGCCAGACACTTCCCACCCCTACAAGTCTGGACAGACCTCCACACATCCTTTACTCTTGTCTGTTGGACCTGGCTACTGCTCACACTCCTCTTAGCTGCCCTCGAGAGGAATATTCCCTTGTGGGAACCTTTGCCAGCTGTGAGTAATGCTCACTGTGTAGGGGATGGAAAATAACTGTTCTAAGGGCCATCCCCGCTGGATTGAGCAGCACGGCATGGTGGAGACTCGCTCAGCCAGCTCTTCCTTGTGGCCTGCGGCCAGCTGCACCAACCTCTCTTGGTTGGCCATTCTGGCGCAGGAGGCTAATGGGCTCTGCCTGGCCAGGCCGGGGTCACATGCCACCCAGCGGGGAGGCAGGACACTCCGCCACTGCTGATCAGGTTCTTGGAGCACGCGCACCACGGCGGGGAGGTTTTAAGCTATTGTGGACCCTCAGAACTTGGATTGCCTGATGGGTGACGGGAAGGTGGAGCTCAGGCTTGTTCCCTGGCCTGGGAGCTCCAGTGGGGCACCTGCAACACACGGGGGCGTGCTAGGCAGGGGTACGCGCTGGGCTCTGAGGGCTTCTGGGGAGGGTGGTATCGGCAGGGGCCGCGCTCGCACAGGCAGGGGCCGGCCCATCAGCTCTGAGTGCAGATTAAATGGCCAGACCGGGGCCAACAGAACAACAGTGGGCACGGCACAGGGTGGAAGGAGGTGGACCGGGAAGGCCCACAGACTCCGGCTGTGCTACACGAACCAGCCACCCACTGCAGGATGACAGCCTAGTGTGCTCCACCCCTGCCAGGTGCACTGCTCGATGGTCATGAACCAGAGCATGCACGTTCTTATTGTCTTGGCTCCTTCTAGAAGCTCCTCCTAGACAAGGAAATGGCATGCCCCCTGCAGCGTATGGTATTGATTAGCCTGGGGTTTTTCTGGGTGCCCCTCCCTCCTGCTTACTGTGCCAAGGGGAAGGGATCTGGGCTAGGTTGCTGACAGGAGCCCGAGTCCTCCCGCCCCGTGCCCACTGTTGTTCTGTTGGCCCTGGTCTGGCTGTTTAATCCGCATTTGGAGCCGATGGGCCAGGCCCCGTGCCTGTGCGCGCATGGCCCCTGCGGATGCACTGCCCTCCCGGGAGCCCTCAAGACCCCAGCGCGCACCCCCAGCCTAGCACGCCCCCTTGTGTTGCAGCTGCCCCAGGTGCCCTGAGCAGACGAGAAAGTGTCTGGAGGAGGGTGCAGTGGGGAGGAGCAGATAGCCTGGCTGGGGGACCGCGTTGTGGGGCTGCCGTGGAGAGCTGGGGGGCCCAGTGGCCCCCAGGTACACATCTTACGTCTGTCCCCCCTCTTTCTCCCTGGGGAGTCTTCAGGAGAACTTGATCTGCTCAGTGAAAAATAACGATCAAATGTTCCTGCATGTCCGGGTCTGCAGGGGGCTGGCTGAGGCTGAGGCTCTGGAGGCCAGGGAGCGGGGCAGCCCCAGCCGGCCTGGGTCTGGGGAGGAAACATCTGGCCTAACAATGTTTTCCTGGTCAAAGGTCAGCAGGCGTCGCTTGAGCCAGGGAGGACCCTGGGAGATGGGGTGAGGAAGGCAAGGGTTCGGCACCTTCATAGAACGGGATGCAGAGCTGGCCAGTAAGATCTGCCCAAGGCCACAGCAGACAGCCAGGCAAAGCTCATCCGAAAACAGACCACTGGGGGCTCCTCCCGGCAGGAGGCAGGCCCCCGTCTCCCTTCCCCCTCACTCCCTCTGCCCCGTCCTTCATACAAAGGTCTTGCTCTTGCGAGGCAAGCACTCTACCACTTGGGCCATGACCCAAGTTCTTTTTGGGTTTAATTATTTTGGGGATAGCTTGTATTTATGTCCAGGCCTGCTTGGACTGGAATCCTAGTTTTCCCATGTAGATGGGATGACAGACATGTGCCACCAGGCCCGGCTTATTGGTTAAAATGAGGGCCCAAGAACCTTTAGTCCATATTGGCATCAGACTACATCCTCCTCACTCCACCTCCCAAATACCTGGGATTACAGAAGTGACCCCCATAGCTGGCACCTTTGTTCCTTAGGAATCAACAGCAGCCACTGGAACAAATGGGAAATATACTTCCATGCTCACAACAAGGCAAATGGCTACTTTCCTCCTCCCCAGACCTGGTGGGAACAGCAGAGTTGGGAATCAAACCTGCGTACCCTGCTCTCTCACCTGCAGCATTGTAAATGTTGTCAAGCCTTTCACACTGTCTGGACCTACCGGCTCACATGGAGGGGAACGAAGCCAGCCAGTGCACCCCTGAGCAGCTTGTGTTAATGCTAAACTTATGGGTTTCATTTCGTCTTTTAGTTAAAAGTATCTTAACTGGTACATAAAAACATAAACATGGGCGCCAGGAGTGGAGGTGCACAGCTGTACACTCAGGGGGCGGACACAGACAGCCTGGCTGGGGGAGCTTGCAGCTGGCCCTGTCTCAGAAAACAAAACCAGGGTCAGGTACAGTGGCGCAGGTGTGCCTGTGCTCTCTGCCTCCCAGCAGAGGTAGGAGTGGTAGAGAAACTCAGAAAACATGAGGTCCTGAGGTCAAGCCTCAGTACCATTAAAAAGCAAACATATCATCAATGAGTAGCATGGATGTTTTAATACAGAAATGTTTTTGTAAGGGTTAAATATCTCCCCAAACATGCATCCTTTTGAACTTGTGGCAAAACTTCTAAACCTCTTTCTTCCAGATTTGTAAAATGCACATTAATGAACGAATGTACATCGTCACCGAGAATCACCTTCCTCCATTAACAGCCCAGAGCTTCTTGGGTCTCTGTCTCAAACTTACACCCTCTAACTGCCACCAGGGGGCGCTGCGCACCTTGCTTTTCCACTTCGATTCCACTTGGTTTGCAGTCGATGCATATGAATATTGGACCACAAAGCCTGTGTCATCTAGTTCCTTAAAGCCAGACGGCTTGTGGAACTCCAACACTATGCTATCTGCTGGTGCCAGGAACAAAGGAAGAGCATACGTAACATGCACTGTGGGCGCCAGGAGGAACATCACCGTGGCCCACAACGCGGATGGAAGACGACAGGCTGGCAGTAAGAGCATATTCCGGGCAGGACAGGTTCTGTCAGCACGCCAGGCCCTGTGCATTAGCCAAACAATGGGTGAACAGAGCTGGTGTTGGGGTTCAAGGTCAGGCCCCTGTTCCTGTTCACAGTTTTAGCGTCCTCATCTGTTCAGGGTCCGTGCAGTTTGAATACTGTGTGTCTTGGAGAAAAGCCAGCATGCCTCTGTGACTGGTTAAGAGGTTAGAGTGTGAGAAAATTGTTGGTCAAAGTATCTGCAGCCAGCATTTATGTGTTGCTGGGTGAGGACACTGAAAGCCAGTGCTACTAGTGACCAACTAGGTACCAGACGTGGTCTCTGAGCCCATTTCCTCCAGCATCGAATGCAAAGGGGAAAACACCCACCACAGAGGGAGGGGCTCTGACACAGAAGCCCGCTTCCTCCTTAGCCCACAGTAGGAAAGACCCCTCATGATACCAGCCTGCCTAGTGAGTGTGAAGCTGGCCTCGCTAAGCTCCGTTTCCGTCTTACTGAGTCTACCCGAGCCGGGTTGCTAAGTTCTTGTTGCCATCTTCTTCCATCCTTTTTCTCCTTTATGCCTTTGCCAGGTTGAGGCTGGCTGGAAATGGTGGTGGTGGTTAGGGTTTGGGAGTCAGAGGAGGGCGGGAGGCTTCGCTCGCGCGTGTCCTCTGCCTTGCTGCCTCCTTGGTTCTTAGCAATGATTTTCTCAGCTCTGCTTTAGGGTATGGAGAGATCAGTGGACCCGGCTTGGTGAGCAGCACGAGACGATGACATCACTGTCATCCACAGCCCAGGAAAAACCCAGGCTCCAGTAACCAAGGGAAGGGCGGCTCGTCCGCACGGCGGGGCCCTGTCAGGCTTCAGGGTCTGAGAGCGCTGCTGAAAGCTACCCAGAGCTGGCCTGCCGCTGCGCAGCGCGCTGCTCCACACCCGTGGAAGGGCAGGGTGTCACCCATGAGGTTTGTTCCCCCTTTCCTGGAAGAAAGCATACCAAGTGCCCACATCCAAATAGAGTGTGAAGTGTGTCGCAGGAATCCTGTCCGGTCTAAGCACCCTCCGGGGCCCTCTGGGGGAACAGAGCAGACAGACAAAACCCTCTGCTAGAACTGACACTGCAACAGGCCTCCGGCCAGCGGCCTCCCTCCTGGCTCCCCCACCCCCAACTCCCTCCGGCTCCTCTTGTTGCTCCTGCAGCGCCACAGTTCAGGTGGCTGGACGGTGCCTCTGGGCCCTGGAGGACCCAGCTTTGCGGGGGGTGGGGGACGCCAGGCCTCAGAGGAGGAAGTGAACGGCTGTCCGGCTGCTGGGTTTCACTCCGCATTGTCTGCTTCCAGCATTGAGTGCACAGCTTCCCCAAGCTAACCTTCCAGAACGGGGGAAGGTGAACAAACTGGAGAACGGAGCAGCGCCTGACAGGCTTGTCTGTCACAATCACATCCTGTAGCTGCGTCTCGGGGCAAGTGACTCATCTGGAGGGTCACCTCTACCCTTTCACCTCCAGCGCGACAATGGGTCATTTCAGCAGCCTGGACTTGACCCCTGGTATTAGCAGCCTCTTTCTACCCTACATAGCACAGACACCTGACAACTGTTTCTAAGCAGATGCTTTTCATTTTGATTACAGTTTGGCACAAAGTGTTCCATCCTGACTGTGTGTGAGGGGCCAGCTCAAGAGAATTACGCTTCTTCACCGGGAGTACCACAGACTGCTCATCTTTACAAAGTAATAGTATGATGCCCAAGCTCTCTTCAAGTGTCCCCAAGCTTTGAGGAGTTACTGTGAAGCAGGCCCATGGGCAGTGCTTCAGATATGAGGGCCTGGACTGTCGGGGGGGGAGGGCAGTGGGAATGGAGCTCTGGTGTCCCTGCCCTGCTACAGCCCCCACCTCTCCCCATCCCAACGGCGCCCCTCCTTCACACTAGCCTCCCCAGAACTGTCTTCTTCAAGCCCTGCCCAGCCTGCCAACCCCTGGAGCACTCTCCTTATGTTGGGTTGAGCAAGAAAAACACTTGAGAGCTTGTCACAGGCTCCAGGGCAGGAAGTCCTCCACCAATAAACCATTATCTCTAGGGCCTGTCAGATCCTCATTACAAAACCAGACCAAGCCATTTCCTCCCCGCGTCCCAGCGCCCTGGCTGAGAGAGAGCTCCTGGCCTTCCTCAGCAGCCACAGCACTTGGGGGGGGGGGCGGTTAGAAACGCAGATTCTCAGCCCTGGCATGGTGCAATGCCGAGAGCTCTCCCAGCATGCACAGCCCAGAGTTCTACCTCTAGCACTTCAAAAACAATAATAAAGACACAGATTCTTGATGCCCATCCCAATGTTACTGAATCAGGACTTTGGGAGTCAGAACCTATAAGCTGTGTGTGTGAGAGAAAGAGAGAGAAAGAGGTGGGGGAGGGAAGAGGGGAGACAGCACTGTTACTGGGGCTTAAACTCAGGGCCTGGGTGCCATCGCTTGGCTTCTTGCTCAAGGCGAGCACTCTACCACTTGAGCTAGAGCTCCACTTTCAGCTTTTTGGTGGCTAATTGGAGATCAGAATTTTGGATTTTCCTGCTCAGCCTGACTTCCAACTGTGCTCCTCTGATCTCAGTTTCCTGAGTCGCTAGGATTACCGGTGTGAGCTACTGGAATCCAAGCAGCAATAAGTCCTCCTGTGAAAGGTGCACACCACACTCTAGAATCTCTTGGTACATGAGACGTGCCTCACTGGCCAGCAGCACCAAACCTTGGGAGCGTGTTAGGCATAGACTCTCAGATGCCACCCTGGTGGGCATCTCCATCTACGTCAGAGCCTACAGCTCTGTCCTCAGGGACTTGAGTCATTCCTAGCTGTCACCTGGGAAGGCCCAAAATCAGCAACACACTGGAAGGAGCCGAACCTGTACCAGATTAGACCCTAAATATCTTCTGTGGCCAAAGGAACCTTTCAAAGCAGTCTAAGGAGACGCTGTTCTCAGCCAGTAGCTGGGCATGGCAGCACATGCCTGCCATCGCAGCTACGTGGAGGGCTGGGGTCAGGAAAAGCAGGGGCTCCGAGCCAGCAACCGAACCATGTTCACGCCCTGCTCATCTCTGCAGAAGCTGGGTACTGCGGCACGGGCCTGCTAGCCCAGCTGTGGTCGGGGGTGTAGAGCTAGCCCAGCTCCCCCAGACAGATCCTATCTCAAAATAACCAATAGGAAAAGAAGTGTTGGCTCCATGTCTCAGTGGTAGAGGGCCTGCCTGTGAAGCCCCAGGCCCTGAACCCAAGTGGAAAGAAAGAAAGAAAGCTTCAAGGTCAAGAAAGACCAAGAATGTTATGGAACTATTCCAGACTAAAACAGACCAGTGACAGGAGGAATAAGTGCACACGTGATCCTGGAGCAACGTGCGTAGCTCTGAAAGATTATTGTTGGAGCAACTGACCAAACTTAAATATAGCCTGCGGATTAGACGTGGGTCCTGGCTCTATAAGAAGATGTTCTGATTGTAGGAAATACACACACAGTGGGGTCGGGGGAGGTGGGGGGGGGAGGGGGCTGAAGAAGTGTGTGTGTGTGAGAGGGGGGGAGAGACAGAGAGAGAGGGAGAGAGACAGAGAGAGGGAGAGAGAGAGGGAGAGAGAGAGGGAGAGGGAGAGAGGGGGAGAGGGAGAGAGAGAGGGAGAGAGAGAGGGAGAGAGAGAGGGAGAGAGAAGGGGGAAAGGGAGAGAGAGGGGGAGAGGAAGAGAGACAGAGAGAGGGAGAGAGACAGAGAGAGGGAGAGAGACAGAGAGAGGGAGAGAGACAGAGAGAGGTATTCTGTATGTTTACACAGAGAGCAAAGATACAAGACACAACCAGTAGATCTAGGAGACGAGACTCCCATGTACTGATCTTGGAACTTTTCTAGATCTGAAATTATATCAAAATATATTTTACTCTTGTTACAAAGCAAGATCACAGAGCCCCAAGAGCTCTCCTCCTTCCAGCCCCAGCCCCAGGCACAGGCCCAGCCCCAGCCCCCTCCACAGAGCGGCTGTGCCCCCCCCACCTCCCGCAGCCCTGGGTTCTTACCCCAGCACTCACGCGGAGGACTCCTCTTGCCTCAGAGTTTGCCTCCCACTGGACGGGACCTGCACGCCTACCCCGGGCTTTTGCTGCCAGTCACAGCCTTCAGCAGGGCCCACACACAGAGAGGAGCAGTCTCCACGTCTGAGAGTCCAGTTTCCATTGCAAAACGCAGTCTGACACTGACATGGCGGCTCCACTGTGTGGCCCAGGCTGGCTTTGAACTCACTCCTGGCCCCAGAGATTCTCTCACCCCGACTTCCAGCAGGGACTCCAGGCAGCTGGACTTCCATTTCTACTTTCTCACCCAGCCCTCCAGCCTTCACCCAACCCTCCAGGCCTCCAGCCCTCGGGTATGCCCTCCTGGTCCTCCACTTGGTAAACAGAGTCCCTGTTATCTGCTGAACTCTAAGGAAAAGATACCCTAAGCCAGGCACTGGTGGCTCAAACTTGCAATCCAACTACTCAGGAGGCTGAGATCTGAGGATCAAGGTTCAAAGCCAGTCAGAGCAGAAAAGTCCATGAGACTCTTATCTCCATTAAACTACCGAATCATGTAGGAAGTAGAGCTATGATTCAAGTGGAAGAGCATTAGCCTTAAGCAAAAGAAGCTCAGGGACAGCACCCAGGCCCTGAGTTCAAGCCCCAGGACTGGCACAAGAAAGAGAGAGAGAGAGAGAAATGGTACCCTATCCCAAGGAGCTTCCTAGGTGAGCAGAAGTTGGCTGAGAAAAACCAAGGCTCTGAGAGGTTGTTCAGCTTGCTGAAGCCACACAGCATGCATACATCTGAGCTGGGAGCTCACTGGCTCTCACTGCAAGGTGCCAGAGAGAAGCTGCTGGGCGTATCTGCTCCTGGGTGGCCCCGAGCCTCAGCCCCTGTGTCTTGGGACTTCCACACTCATCCTCATCTTACTCTTTTCTTTTCCCAGGTTGTGATTTGTATTATTGTGTGGCCTCCAGTCCTACTCACAGGTAGGGGGAGGTTGCTCTGTCTCGTCTAAGCTGGAGATGTGATCAGATAACCTGGGGGGGGGGGGCGAAGAACTGAATAAGCAAAACCAAAGTAACAAAATTTTTAAAAAATCACTTCAAAAATGTCTCAGGAAGAGACTAAGCATGAAGAATTAAAACAATGCAAGGGAGCAGGACATTTCTCCAAAGAGGTTTTATTTCTCCTCAGCCCATTGACCTTTCCCTCCTTGAAAGCATTCTGTACCGGTTCATTGGCCTCACCAGGGCTAGGCCCTGGGCCCTTCACCATCGGCCCCACTAGGGCCAGGCCCTGGGCCCTTCACCATTGGTCACACCAGGGCCAGGCCCTGGTCCTAGTTCACCACCTGCAGCCTCTAGATCCACCCCCTGCTCCTCCCCCCCCCCTACACACAGTAAGACAAATGTTTGTCTTGGAAATCCAGTGCCACCTGGGAGGTCTGGAATTCCTGGGGTTTAGTGCGGGCCTTGACTTGGACTTGCTGGGTGACCTTCCTTTCCCTTCTCCAGTCCTAGGTGTCTGAACTAAAGGAAGAAAGCAAAGTGTCCCTCCCTTCTAGTCTCTCCCAATACCCTCCACCCCACCCCAGACCGGAGATTGTGCCCAGTTCCTGGTGGAAGACCAAGGGAGAATCTGACCGGGAACACGTCCCTATTCCGTAAATGCACAGGATGAGAACTGGAGATGCGTTCTTTCTCTGTGGGTGAGAACTGGAGATGCATTCCTCTTCCATGGGTGAGAACTAACGATGTGCCCTCCGTGATGTCTGCAGAAGGCTTACAGGAGATAAAAAAAAAAGAGAGAGACACACACACATTAACCATGTTTTGTTGTTCTAGAGAAACAAGCCATGGCTCCACCTTTTCGGGGCATGCGGGTCAGAGCTGAGGAGGGGCAGATGACACCGCTGCTCTTTGGAGTGATCGTTCCCAGAAGCCTTTCTGTCCTCAGTGGTCACTGGCTTTTCACGTGGCCAGGCAGCTGACTGCGGGCATGTGGCTGGCGAGCCGCGCGTGCGGCTGCAGGAGAGTGAGACGCTGCCGGGCGCTGGCAGCGGCAGAGGGCGCAGCCAGCCCTGGGCTCAGGCTCCGTCCCTCCCTTGCCCTCCAGCCTCTTTGCTCTTGCTTGGACAGCACGGGATGGGGGCTCTGAGGGGAGCTCATGAGAGCACCCCACAGGGCAGCATGGCCTCCTGCCTGCTGCAGTGTGCCAGCAGGATGCGGGGTGGCAGTAGAGCGAGGGTTCCAGTCCACGTTCTGCTGTTACTACAGAACAGCATGGTTCAGGGCCAGCGGCGGCAGGCGCTGCGCGGCGCCCACACGGAGAAGCGGGGCCAGAGCGGAGCTCCTGCCGCCACTGCAGCGAGATGCAGCGCCAACCCTGCACCAACCACCAAACGTGGGGCCTGAGCTGGTGCGACTCCATTTTGAACTTGAACTCTTTTACAAAACCGCATCTTAGTTCTCAAAGGTGCAGCTCCCGGCATGGAGGGTACATCCGTCCCCATCCCCTAACAACCTGACTGTTTCTGTTAAAGGCTGATCAGTAAAGCCAATACCTTGTAATCTTGCTCAACTTGCTCCACCACCCGCTTATGGTAGAAACCCCGCCTTTTGCCCGCCAAATTCACATGCCAATTCAAACCAAAACGATAGGCTAGTTTAAAAAACTACTATAAGGCAGACTGTAGCTCCACGGGCCACCCGTGTGTGGCCTGCCGTGACGATGCAATCTTTTGTGTGTGTTGCGACCCCACTGGTCACCTGCGTGTGACCAGGCTTGACCGCATGGATGTTGCCTTTAAAAACCCCAGCTTGTGGGCCGCTTGGGGTTGCAGTATCAGCTCCCGAGCCTATGCTGGGGCCCTGGCCTGTCAGTGTAGGAACCTTCTCAATAAAGTTGCTTCTTTGCTAACAACTTTGTTGTGGTGGGCTCTGTCACTCCAGATGACTCGGTGGGCTTGCCCGCCTGAGTAGGGGTCTTCCTACTACAAAATCACCCAGCGGGCTTTGTCCTGTGCCCAGCAGGGATGAATCTCAGCAGAAGCCATGGAGGGAGCTCTGTTGGGGAGCACGCACTGCACCCACGTCGTGGAGGATTTCCTGTCTTTCAACAGGAGGGCTTGCAGGCACCGCTGGCTCTCCAGGCGGGAGGAGTCATGTGTGCACGCATGTGTGTGTGTGAACACACGCACACACACGCACACACATGCACAGGCGTCCCTCTGCTTTCCGTGTTCCACCATCAAAGCCCCGTCACCACGGGAGGCAGGGAGGGTGGACGCAGTGGACAAGGTTGGGGAGCAGGCCAAGCACGGGTGCCCCGTGTAACAGCCTCTCCACAGCACGCTGGCCCCGGATGTGTGCAGATAGGATTCTATTTTTGTCTCATAACCACATGTGAGGGAAAAAACATGCGACCTCTAGCCTTCTGAGCCTGGCTTACGTTCTTAATAGGATGGCTAGCTTCCAGATCCATCCATTTCCCTGAA
This sequence comes from Dipodomys ordii, assembly GCF_000151885.1. Classification (NCBI taxonomy): domain Eukaryota; kingdom Metazoa; phylum Chordata; class Mammalia; order Rodentia; family Heteromyidae; genus Dipodomys; species Dipodomys ordii. The sequence continues at coordinate 853,757 of NW_012267228.1, forward strand.
AAATGACATCCTGTCATTCAGTTTTTTTTCAGATTGAGATTTCGTTTATTCCTTATGAATGTACATTAGTTACACCGGGGGAGGATTTCACTGTGACATTTCCTCATGTTTACAGTGTATTCTAATAAACTCCCTCCTCCACCACTCTCCCCTCCCTCCTTCCCCCTTTCTAAAAGCAATTTCAACAAATTTCTATGTTCGGCTGTGATAACTGCACACAGTCGCCACCCACTGTCCTCGGCAGCTGGGCCCCACACAGTGCCCCACATGGTGTTCCACATGGTGCCCCATACGGTGCCCCACACGGGTGCCCCACATAGTGCTCCACACGGGTGCCCCACATGGGTGCCCCACACGGGTACCCTCACACGGTGCCCCACACGGGTGCCTCACACGGGTGCCCCACACGGTGCCCCACACGGGTACCCTCACATGGTGCCCCACACGGTGCCCCACACGGGTGCCCTCACACGGGTGCCCCACCCCCACACGGTGCCCCACACGGGTGCCCTCACACGGGTGCCCCACACGGGTGCCCCACACGGGTGCCCCACACGGGTACCCTCACGGGTGCCCCACACAGGTGCCCCACACGGGTGCCCCACACGGTGCCCCACACGGGTGCCCCACACGGTGCCCCACACGGGTGCCCTCACACGGTGCCTCACACGGTGCCCCACACGGTGCCCCACACGGTGCCCCACACGGTGCCCCACACGGGTGCCCTCACACGGGTGCCCCACACGGTGCCCCACATGGATACCCTCACACAGTGCCCCACACGGGTGCCCCACACGGTGCCCCACACGGGTGCCCTCACATGGTGCCCCACATGGTGCCCCACACAGTGCCCCACACGGGTGCCCTCACACGGTGCCCCACACGGGTGCCCTCACATGGGTGCCCCACATGGGTGCCCTCACATGGGTGCCCCACATGGTGCCCCACACGGGTGCCCTCACACGGTGCCCCACACGGTGCCCCACATAGTGCTCCACATGGTGCCCCACATGGGTGCCCCACACGGTGCCCCACACGGTGCCTCACACGGGTGCCCCACACGGTGCCCCACACGGGTGCCCTCACACGGTGCCCCACACGGGTGCCCTCACACGGTGCCCCACATGGATACCCTCACACAGTGCCCACATGGGTGCCCCACATGGGTGCCCCACACGGGTGCCCTCACACGGTGCCCCACATGGTGCCCCACACGGGTGCCCTCACACGGTGCCCCACACGGTGCCCCACACGGTGCCCCACACGGTGCCCCACACGGTGCCCCACACGGTGCCCCACTCAGCCTTCCGTTCCTGCTCCCATGCCCCTGTGATCGGGCGCTTTCGGTGAGGTTCTCTTTGCTGTTTTCATTGATCCATTCTTCCTTACCATCAATATTTTGCTGTGTGTACCTGCTACATTTTCCTTCGCCATCCATTGGTTGTAGGGTGGGCTGTTTGCACAGCCTGGCTGTGGCGAGTGCAACAGTAAACGCGGGGCGCCTCCACTGTATCCAACTGGCGTTCCTTCAGACGAGCGCCACGCGGGTGGACTGGGTCGCGGGAAGGCCGACGGTGCACTTACTGGGGAGCCTCCATAGCGTTCGTGGGCGATGGTTCCCTTCCCCACAACCTCGCCAGCACTTAATTATCGTTTGTGTTCTTGATGATGCCCATGTAGACCAGGCTGAGATGGAATCTCAATGTCATTTTGATTTGAATTTCCTTTATCACCAGGGATGTTGAGATTTCTTCATGTATAATTGTTGTTGTTGTTTTTAAAAAGAAGTTCACGAATTCCTTTTCCCTGAGTACTTATTATTCTCACCAAATCAGACAGTGGGCCGACTCCCTGAGCAGGGTGTCGCCGGCCTCTCGGCAGGCATTTTTGTGATAAGTAACCAAGGCAGCTGTGGAATGACTGTCCTCCGGGAGGGGCTCGGGAGGAGCTCCCTGGTTCACTTCCCCAACCGGCAGGAGCTTGTGTTTCTGGGTAAAGCCTTTTGGGTTTTGCAACACAGACTCTTCAGGCACTTTCCTCAGGCTGAGAGCTGACAACTTACGCTTTACCGGACGGGCTGGCACGGCACGGTGGTCTGAGCACCCTCGACTCTTCAGAGAGGAAAAGTCAGGCAAGGTCAATCAGAGCAGCCCGTGCTGCCCGCGGGTCCTCACAACGGGCCTGGTTCCTTCTTCTTTGCCACAAGGAGACTGATTTAAGCAAGTGGGACCCCATAAATGACAAGTGACCCTCACCTAAACTGTGCTAACCTAATCATCCTGTTGTCTGGGATTCAAGATGTGCTTAGTGTGCTGGCCACCGGTGGCTGGCCTGTAATCCTGGCTAGTCAGGAGGCTGAGATCTGAGGAGCATGGTTCAAAGCCAGCCTGGGCAGGAAGTCTGTTAGATTCTTATCTCCAATGACCCACCAAAGAGTTGGACGTGGAACTGAGGATAGAATGGAAGAGTACCAGCCTTGATCAACAAACTCACTCTAAGGGCACAAGCCCTGAGTTCAAGCCCCAGTATTTGGGGGGAGGGGCAGTGGTATAATTTAGCATCTCAGTGTTGTAATTAGCATCTCAGTGGTGTAATTTAGCATCTCACTTTGAATGAAAACATCTCTAAGCTCCTGAAAGGGATCCCACAAATCCCCAAATCTAACTTTCCCCCAAGTCTGCTCCACAGAACCCCTCCCCTTTACCAGGAAGGTTTGTCTGCAGGCATGTTCGGACATGACTGCAGTATCACACCTGCATGTGCAGAAAGTTTAATGTGTAAATTCATTATTAGCGACAATAACCAATAATAAGACGACACCTTGACAATACCTTGCGATAAGAGATAAATGAATGTGCTCTCTCAGAATACTGTATTAACTGTAAATTTAGCAAGCTCTTCCTTCCTTACTGAATCAAGAACTTAAAGTTTCCTCTTCACTTACAGGAAGCTCCCAGCTCTAGGACAACATAAAAGTCTATTTGATGGGCTGGGAAGGTGGCTCAGTGGTAGAGTGTTTGCCTTGCATGCATGAGGCCCTGGGTTCAATTCCTCAGCACCACATAAGTAGAAAAAGCCGGAAGTGGTGCTGTGGCTCAGTGGTAGGGAGCTAGCCTTGAGCTGAAGAGCTGAGGGACAGCACCCAGGCCCAGAGTTCAGGCCCCACAACTGACAAAAAAAAAAAAAATCCACTTGATATGATAGCTACTAGTAACTGTGGCCTTTATGTGCAGAAACTCTGGGCAGAGTAGAAGTCCAGGGTTCACTTACTCATCACTCAGAAAAACATGTGTCTTAAACCTAATTCCTAAGTAGGAATTGCTTATTTCAAGGTTTTTTTCTCTGTAGTAGTTGCTCTGACAAGAGGAGTCTCCTGTAGTAGTTGCTGCCAAGGGTGTCTTGCAGGAGATGGGAGCCCTAAGTCCAGACTCAATGAGAAAAGAAGCCCTGATTGACTAGTGATGTCTGCCGGGAGCACTGGGTAAGGCAATGATGGCAGATGTGCCAGGTTTTTGCCGTTTTTCAGTAAGAAAGATGGCGGAATACAGCGGCCGGGTTCCATCCTGCAAGGCAGTTGCCCCGCCTAACAGATCTCCTGTCCTAACACAGACATAAAGTCAGCCTGCTGTCTTGTTTCGTTTGGCCGTGCTGGGGTTTGAACCCAAGCTTACGTTTCTGCCTGTTTGGAAAGGGGGAAGGAAAAGCAGGAATATGGTGGAGGAGATGGATTTGTTCCAAGTACAGTGTGCAGGTATGAAAATGCCACCTCGAAACCCCTCATGCCACAAAAGTGTACCAATTCAAAAATAATGAATGAAAACAGACGGGGACTCACATGCTGTCTCCCCAGGGCTGGCGTTAGACTGCCGTCCTCCTACCTCTGCGCCCACATGGCTGTGACCGCAGACGCGTGCTACAACTCCTGGCCGGCTAGTTGAAACAAGGTCTTGGTAACTTTTTTTTTTTAACTCCTGGTGGACTCTACAATCCTCCTACTTCCTCCCCCAAAGTAGCTGGCATGGCCAGGATGTACGGCCAGGACTGGCACTTAGCATGTTCTCAAGGTCTATATACACTGAAGAATCAGTACTTCGTTTGCACAAGCTTTAGTCTAAATGCCAGTCTTCAGTTCCTTGGAGTTTACACCGAGGGGTGGAACTGCTGGGTCACACAGTAGTGCCAGGTTTATCTGTTTAAGGAACGGCCAAGTACTTTTTTTCCCCAGCAGCCGAGTTCCTATCCCAGCCTCCAAAGTAGCTAGAACTACAGACACGCCCCACCTAAGCCCCGCGGTGGGGAAGTTGATGTAAGTAAGTTCGTTTTTTCGCTGTTGCACGAGACAAGAATCCAGTTCCATTCTTGTTCCAAGGCCGTTGGCTGAAGAGATAATTCTCCTCAGCTTTAAGTGGTCCTGACATCCTTGTTGAAAATCACTGGGCCACAGGCGTGCGTATGGATTTGGTTCTGGACGGCCACTTCCTTACTGCTGGCTAGGATGCCTGTCCTTTTGCCAAAGCATGCTAGTTTGATTGCTATGATACTGTCCCAAGTGTTGAAATTGGAACCTGTAAGTTGTCCAACCTTACATTTCTCAATAAAACAAGCGCTTTGGCTATCCAGGATCCCTTTAATTCCAGGTAAATTTGAGGATCGGCCATCTGTTTCTGCGAAGCAGGAAGTTGGAATTTTGGTGGGGATGGCCCTGAATCTGTTGATTATGGTGGGGGTAGGCCTAGCTTCAGGTTCCCTTTCTTGCCTTTTCCTGCCTGTCTGCCCCGGGAAGAATTTGCAGTACACCGCTGACGAGCAGTGTCCTGCTGCTGGGTCTGGGGCAGGCCCCGCTGCAGGGACCCGGGCTGTGGTCAGGGCGCCCTCCGGCAGTTAGCATCATGAAGTGGGATTTCAGAGAATCCGCTCACTGCCGCCTCCTGCTGACTGCAGTATGCCTTCAGAGACCCTCTCTTCCCTCACAAAGCCGGTTCCAGCTTAGGCAGGGCACAGGGGGCCCTTCTCGTGTCTGGAGACCTGAGCCTCTGCCATGGCCTCCCCACAGGACCCCATGTGACCTCTCTTCTCCAACTGTGAGGTCTCTGGGTCTTCGACCGTGGTGTTCTATGGTGTTCCACCTGGGCTGGCCGTGGCCTTGATGTCTGACCTCACTGAGAGAAACATGTCAGATAAGCAAGCCCTGCTCTGACAGGGCCCTCACTGTCGCCTCCACGCCTTCATTCAGCAGCCAGCTCCACGGGGCTGGCACCGCCCGCGTCCCATTGATGAAGTGTCCTGAAACTTCTCAATGAGCCGGCACACTGTAACTGCAGTGATAACGGGCTATATCTGGCCAGCCCGGAATCCTGCCCTCATTCCAGCTATTGCTTATCTGCTGAGCACGAATGACTACAGGCAGAGAAAGTACAGGGAGCCATGCCGTTGAAGAGTAGAGAGATTAATTTATGTCGCATGCGTGCCCCAGTCCTGGGCCCGGCAAGCGCTGGGCAGAATGCATGGTGACAGCTGCCCGGGGTGCGCTCCCCACGCCCAGCGCCCCCGGAAGCAGATTCCTTCAGGCCTCTCAGGCTTAGCTGGCAGCTGCACTCCCGCTAAAAGCTGCTGAAGAACCAACAGGACGGTTGGTCCCAGGAAGTCAAGTTTCCTGTCCTGGGAGGCAGTGGGGTGGGGAGGGGCTTCACCCCAGGGTCATCCTCGCCCAGCGCCGGGCGTGGCTTCCTGCCTGGACATGAGTAGGGCACGGGAGACTGAACTGAGGGGGAGGTGGTGTGAGAGCGCTGGGCTCGGGCTCCCCAGGAAAGAGCGCCAGGCCGCAGGTGTGAGAAAGTCACAGCCCCCGACACCAGGCAGAGGGAGGCGCTGCGAGAGCTCGCAGAAGGAGAGGAGCGAGAAAGGAAAGGCCACCTGGGGCCGAGCACAGAGGCGCCTGGGCACGTGCACCGGGCGGCTGCCTGGCCGCCAGTGGGGCTCACATCGCATCTTGTTTGGCACAAGTGGGGTGCACACCGCATCTGGCTGCAGACTCTGCTGCAGGGTGCCTGCCTCCATTTATATGAAAACTGAGGCAAACATAAAAGTCTCTCCCACACCGGAAAAATGAGCTTTGTTAACTTTCTTCTGTGTATATGCCAGTCCTGGGGCTTAGACTCAGGGTCTGAGCACTGTCCCTAAGCTTTTTCAATCAAGGCTGGTGCTCTACCACTTGAGCCACAGCTCCTGGACATAAAAGTTTCACAGACTTTTCCTGCCTGAGCTGGCTTTAAACCTTGATCCTCAGGATCTCAGCCTCCTGAGTAGCTAGGATTACATAGGCGTGAACCACCAGTGCCACTCTTCATTAATTCATGGGAAGAAAAGAGAATATTCTTGTAACCTGACCCCCACTTTATGTGACATCATTTTGAGCCATTTTGATATTGTTTTCTGAGCATTTTCGAGAAGCCATTTTGTCTTGACACAGCAACAAGCTACAGGAGACCCTGGGGGGGCTGCCCACAGCACCTCCACTCTGCCGTAGAATTCACAGATGACTTTGCAATTGCAGAGCCAGCACACAAACTGTAGGGCTGGGCAAGGGCTAGTGACTCCACAGACTTAGCCCAGCATCCTCTCTCTGCCCCTGGCGGTGGCAGTTCTCCACCATGAGGGGCAGTGGGGCTCTACCCCAGCACGCCCTCCGTCCTGAGGGTGGTGCCCTGTGGGGCCTTGACACCCGTGTGCACCCCCATCCTTCCTCTCTGCCCCGCCCGAGCGTGTCACAGGAGAGAGCAGGGCCTGGGCGGGGTGAGGCGGGGAAACTGGGCACCGGCCCAGCCTCTCGTGAGTCAGGTGCTCATGGCCTCATTCTTTTGTTCAAAGCGAATTCCTGGAACATCACCCGATGTCTGTTCTCTCAATGCAAAAACACCTCCCATGCCAAGGACTGTCCTCTGGGGTCACAGCTGCCTCTGAGGGATGGACGGTGGGCGGGGGACAGAGGCGGGGTCCTCGCAGCAGTCTTGGTGTGAGTTCAATTGTTATTGGAGAGCTTGATGTGAGACAGGCTGTGATCTGACATTCATGACAGCCTGAGCGCTGTCCCTCAGCTCTTCAGCTCAAGGCCAGTGATCTACCACTTGAGCCACAGCACCACTTCTGGCTTTTTCTGCTTATGTGGTGCTGAGGAATTGAACCCAGGGCCTCATGCATGCAAAGCAAGCGCTCTACCACTGAGCCACCTTCCCAGCTCTGACATTCATTTTTAAATGGGATGGGTGCCAGCAACATGGCTGGTGGAGTAAAGGAACTGGGAGGCTGAGGGGTCTCCAGGGCCGCTCAAGTCCATCCTCCAGTCTGCGCTCCTCAGACTCTACCAGCGGGAGGCACTGGAAATAAGGTCCCCACTGCCCAGAGCACACGAGGAGGAAGACAGGACCCCAGCACACGGTGGCCCAAGAGCCTGTGTCCAGCTGTGGCACATGTGATGCAGATGGGTTGGGAGGAGGCGGCCCGGTCGCTAGGCTCAGGAAGCGATGCCGTGGCCGCTGCAGAGGTGGCGTGGATGGCCTTTCTGAGGAAACAACACTGGTGCTAAGGCCTAGATGGAGGGAAGACGTGAGTCCCGTGCAAACGTGGCGACGGCACTGCACGTGCAAAGGGCATGAAGCAGGCCGAGCCTGTGAGCCGGCAAGGCAGGCGTGGTGAGCGGAGTCCAAAGCAGGGCGGAGAAGGCAGAGGGGACAGGTCCTGTAGCTCTTCACTGCCAGCAGCTGGGCGTCCAGTTCCACACACGGGGAAGAGAAGCCTTCACAGGGTTTGTTGTGTTTGCTCTGGTACCAGGGCTTGAACTCAGGCTCTGGGCATGGTCCCTTAATTTTCTGCTCAAGTCTAGCATTCTACCACATGAGCCACAGCTCCACTCCTTGCTTTTTTACTGATTAAATAGAGAAAAGCATCTCGTGGGCTTTCCTGCCCAGGTTGGCTTCAAACTTTGATCCTCATACCTCAGCCTCCTGAGTAGCTAGAATTATAGGCGTGAGCCACCAGCATCCAGCCCTAACGGGGTTTCGAGCTGAGGCTGACAGCCTTCGCCATGCTGTGACAGCTGGCCCACCCCACCACCAGCTTCTGTAGCTGAAGTGTTTCTGAGACCTGTTAGTGCACTCATTTACCTGTAGCCCCGCTGAGCACTTGGGACAAAACCCACCTGCCCACCAGGCCTGAACTACTCTCTCTGGCCCCTTACAATCGAGTTTGCTGGGTCCTGATCTAAACCATACTCTCTGGGGTGGATTCCGGCTGCCATGGGGACATGGGGACATGGAGGAGGCCCAGCCTGACCCACGGGGACCCCTCCTGGGTGCTCGCTTGAGCTTCTGAGGGCAGAAGTGCCCGGCGCATGGTGGCCGGGCGGGCGGGCTCTGCTTTGAGAGGCGTTGATTGCTGCTCGTGAAGCCCCCACCCAAACCCAAACTGCCTGTCCTTCGTCTGTGGCACCTCATTACTGTTCTGGGGCTGGCCAAGCAGCTGGTTCCCATTACCTGCTTGTCCCACGGCGGCAGCCCGCCGAGACTGCCAAGTCTGCCCACACCACACCCAGCGAGGAGCGAGAGACGCTGTGAGAACCGGATCTCATTTCCAAGTTGCAGGGCAGATCGGTTTTGTTTTGTTTCTTAAGAAAAACACAAAATACATGAAATAGCTGAACACTGTGTTAGAAAAGTAACCCCAAACATCTGCAGACTCTGCTGTGGGAGCTCATTTTCATTCCTTTGGTTCTAACTGATAAATATTCACACAATAATTGAGTTAGTCTATTTTTTCAGAGGCGGAAAACCATCCATGTTATATAAAGCAACGGGGAGGATGAGGGCAGGGATGCGAAGATTTGGGTGAACAAGCAGTTTGCTGTAGCTGGGAGGTCAGAATGAACTTCACACACTTCAACAAGCGTTGTCGGACTGGGCACCTACTCAGTGCCAACCACGACCGAGTGGTGGGGTATCCGGGTCTGTGCTGCCTGGGCGTCGTGGTCTGTTAGCAACAAATAGCGTTGGGATGGGAAAACAAAAGCGAGCACTGCACACCTCCAGAGCAGACGCTACCATTCTGATTTCAACGCAAGCCCCAGGCAGGTGGGATTTAACACAGGAGCAGGAGGGGATGGCGGGGGGGCTTAGATACTGCAAAGACATGGTGGTGGATCCAGACCCCCAGCAGCGCCGTCAGAAGTCTGGGCCTTCAGGATCAGCAGGTCCTTCCCCAGGGATGGCATGAGGCCCCAGCTACCAGGGGAAAGCTGGATCTACTTTGTAGTCTCAATAGAAGGAGGACATCTTTTCCCAGCGGTTTCATCTCAAGTCCTGTCAACGCTGGCCTGTCTTGATTCTCATGCCCATCTCTAGTCAATCTGTGCAGCCACAGAAATGCAAGCTTCTCACTAAGTGGGCTTAGCAAACCACTGGGACTGAGGTCAGTCCCCACCTCTGGGAGCCTGGCCACAGCATAGTGAGGTGAAAGGTGGTAGGACCTTTGAGGGGTCGAGCCCGCGGAGGCGCTTAGGTCATTGGCCTCAGAGGGCACGCCTGTAGTTGCTGCATTCGTCCTCATGTGCAGGTGCCACGCCCAACACTACACACGGCCTGGCCTGCACGCCCAACACTACGCACGGCCTGGCCTGCACGCCCAACACTACGCACGGCCTGGCCTGCACGCCCAACACTACGCACGGCCTGGCCTGCACGCCCAACACTACGCACGGCCTGGCCTGGCTTCCTCGCCCTTTCACAAGTGCTCCTTTCCACATGGTGCGATAGACCTCTGCGAGGCCTCACGGATGGAGCTGCTTGGTCTTGAACTTCTGTCCTCAACAGCCGAAATAGACCTCTTTTCTTTATAAAGTACCGAGCCTCGGCTACTTTGTTAGAACAATGGGAAAGAGACCAGTTCACCCTCCCATCTTCCGGACTCCCTCAATGCAGCTTCTCAGAAAAAAAGGCACTGGGCTCCTTGAGGTCTCTGAGTGGAACACTGTGACACCGCTCATAATGGCCGGCAGGAGGGTGGACTGGAGCTCAGTGAGTGTGGCTGCTCACTCTCCAGGGGATCTTGGTAAGTCCCCCCCACCCGACCCATAGCTAAAAACTGGGTATCACAGTCTCTGCCATGGGGGCTGCCATGCTGGCTGCGGAGATAATCATCTTCCTACCTACTCGCCGCATGTCTAGCCCTCACAAGGGCGCTCCATGCCCTAGGGATGGCTCAAGAAAGGGGGGATCCAGGAGGGCCAAGGGTGGGAGGAGCGGGAGGTGGCTGACGCTGTGGGCCAGCTCTGACTGTGGGCCACTTGGACCGGGCACCGAGGGCAAAGGCCTGGGCAAGCCCCTCATCCTCCCCAGCTTCTCCTGCCCGGCGTCCCCCCAGGAATGGCTTGGCTCAACCCCGGAAACGCTTCCAGAAGTGAATACATAGGGACCAGCCCTCAGCTGGTCAGAGGTCTGCCCTAGACACAGCTACAAGGGGGGAAATACCTTCAGGCTTGTCTCTGAAGCCCTGTGGCGGGGACGGCGGGACCCTGAGAAGGCAAGCACCAGGCCTGCAGCCCGACCAGAGCCCGGCTCTGCCTGCCAGCGTGGCTCTGCCCGCCAGCGTCTGTGTGGCGTGGGGCAGGAGCTCACGCTCCTCCACCCGGGGACAGAGAAGCTGACGGTTTGAATTGGCTCTATATGGAAAATGGCAATAGACAAGTCAATCTTTTTTCTTCTTCTTCTGGACCTCAGCTCTGTCCCTGGGCTTCTGTGCTCTAGGCTAGCGCTCTACCACTTGAGCCACAGCTCCACTCCTAGCTTTTTTTGGTAGATTGGAGATAAGAGTTTCAAGGACTTTCCTGCCTAGGCCAGCTTTAAACTGCAGTTCTCAGATCTCAGCCTCCTGAGCAGCTAGGATTACCGGCGTGAGCCACCCACACTCCGAAGTATGCTCTTTATTACTTCTCATAAAATATACTTAATCTTTCCTGCAATAACAGAGGTAAGTTGTTGGTAACTACGTAACAAGTGTCTCTTCCTCCATATTCAGCCAAAGACAAGTGTAATTTACAGCACTGGAAGTGCCTCCAGACAGGCACACGCACACACAATGCTCCATCTGAACTAAACACAGACAGCCTTCCTGTCTTTATTCCCTAGACAATACACACGGCATTGACGTTAAATTCACGCAAGACCACAAACCATTGAGGTATTGGAAGTTAGGAATTCAAAATATAAATTTCAGTGGTTGGGCAGGGACACAATTCAGCCTCTAACAGGGAATGGTGGAGGAGAAGTGGAGAGCGTCTACGTGGCACAGGTGGCCTGGTGTGGGCCGCGGCGTGCGGCTGCGGGGGGGGGGGGTGACACCGCCTGGGTTTGTAACAGGGGGTTGGCCACTGAAGACGCAGCGACCTAAGCTGAGAGAGCTCACCTAGAGGAGCACGGGTGGAATGGAAGCGAGAGCAAGGGCGGGGGGATGCTGAATCTGGGTCACTGTGGTGCTGACCTAAGTCAGCGCCAGTCCCCGTGTGGGCCTCCCAGGGTCGCGCTTCATCCACACTCCGCGCCTGCCAGGTGTTTGATTCCAAGTTACCCTGGAAGGCTCTCTTCTCTCTCTGAAATGCTTTAAATAGCATCAGGGTTAGCAGTCCCCAAAGATCCAGCTGGGTCCACTTAGGGGCCTGGTGACTTTCCCTCTTTCTGACATATTTACCAAGGTCTATCAACACCATAAGGGTCTTCATGCTCCTTCGCAGTCCTCAGACACCCTGACCTGTGTTTCCTATTAAGGTTTATTTGCATGTTTTACAATTTTACAAATGCAATCATGTGCGCTCTGCCTGGGGTTTTCACAAGGCATTCTGTGATCATATGAGCCACGCTTGTCTATGTGGCTCACCAGTGACCAGATGTCATGATGTGGCACGTGACTGAGACTCACTGTGCTGTGTGAACCAAGAGTTCACTCAGCCCCACTGCTGGGCTAAACTGCACAGTATTAAAACGCCAGCGTTGCCGGGCGCTGGTGGCTCACGCCTGTAATCCTAGCTACTCAGGAGGCTGAGATCTGAGGATCACGGTTCAAAGCCAGCCCGGGCAGGAGAGACCGTGAGACTCCTATCTCCAATAAACCACCAGAAAACCGGAAGTGGCGCTGTAGCTCAAGTGGTAGAGTGCTCGCCTTGAGCTGAAGAGCTGAGGGACAGCACCCAGGCCCAGAGTTCAAGCCCCACGACCGACAAAAAAAAAAAAAAAAAAAACACCAGCGTTCTCCCTTGAGGGGGCAAGGGAAGGCGCAGAAATGGAGGAGGAAGGGGACAAAGGCAGGCATGGTTTCAGTAGACACTATGTGGAAAATGAACGACGCAACTTGTGGGCAGGGACAGGGAAAGTGGGGAAAAGCAAAGGGGTAACACTGTCTAGAAAGGAAAACGTACTTCTTACCTGACTTGTGAAACCATAATTCCTCTGTGCAGCACCATAACAAAAATAAATTATATTTACAAAGCGCCACCATTCATCTGTCTGCACATCTACCAGCTGAGACATGTGTTGGCCGTGAGGCTCTATTATAGATAAATCTACTGAGCCAGGTGCCAGTGGCTCATGCTGCAATCCCAGCTACTCAGGAGGCTGAGGTCCGGAGCATCGTGGTTCAAAGCCAGGCCAGGCAGAAAAAAGCTTACAAAATTCCATCTCCAAAAAATAACCAGCAAAAAGTGCGGCTAGAGGTGTGGCTCTAGTGGTATGCCACTACCACTGTCAGCTACAGGCCAAGCGAGAGACACAAGGCCCTGAGTTCCAATCCCAGTTACGGTAAAAAATTAAAATAAAATAATAAAGAACAAAAGCTACTGTGGGGTGTGTGTGGATACTGTGTACATTGGGAGGTACATGGCCCACAGTGGGGGGTGTGGATACTGTGTACAGTGGGAGGTACATGGTTCACAGTGGGGGTGTGTGGATACTGTGTACATTGGGAGGTACATGGCCCACAGTGGGGTGTGTGGATACTGTGTACAGTGGGAGGTACATGGTTCACAGTGGGGGTGTGTGGATACTGTGTACAGTGGGAGGTACATGGTTCACAGTGGGGGTGTGTGGATACTGTGTACAGAGGGAGGTACATGGCCCACAGTGGGGTGTGTGTGGATACTGTGTACAGTGGGAGGTACATGGTTCTATGCTAATGCACTGACATTTTATGTGAGTTATTTGGACATTTATGGCCTTTATGGTCTTCAGGGGTCTTGGAACCAATCTCTTATCACAACCAAGGATGGCCGCACCTCCTAGGGATGCAGGGAGAACTAAATGAACTCCCCGAAGCACTGACGGTGCCCATGATGGCAGACGTGTACAGAGACGAGTACGGAGATGCCAGTGAGGAAGACACCTGGCACCTGCGGACTCCTCCCTTAGCCTTTGGATGAGAGTAAGCGGGCGGCCGCGAGTGAAGAATGCAGATGGCAATGAGCTGGCAGTGCACGCCTGCAATCCCAGCTCCTCCAGAGGCTGAGGCGGGAGGATTGTAAGTCTGAGCTACACAGAGAGCCTGGTCTTTATAGCAAGAGCCTGTCTCAGAGTAAAATGTGGCTCAGGGTTCAGTCCTCATGGGGCATGTGCAAGGCCGTGGAGAGGCTGAGGCCCCGTTTTCACCCTCCCTCACCCGCTTTCCCGTTCCTTTGTCAGGTGGCACAGCCTCTTCCCCACCCTCATCAGGAGGGAGGCCTAGGAGCCTGATCTGCCCTTGGGGCCCTGGACACCCAGTAGGAGAAGCCTTCTCCCACCCACCCAGCCAACAGCCAGCCAGCTGTCAGAGACACGGTCACCTGCGGGCCTGGCCTGCCGTCAGCCACGCAACCACTGGAGACGGCCCATGGAGGAACGCCCAGCAGAGCACGGCCCGTGCTGCCCATCAACCAAACGGCACGTTTAAGCCGTGGTTCTAAGTCACCACGATGGTGTGTGAACGTCACCGAGGGCCTGGCCTACTCATAGAGCCGAAGACAGTGAGGACCGGTGGACGGCAGTGGCCACGCTCAGGCCTCGCTGCAAACAGTGAAGCTGGCTCGCGACCTCTGTCCCACGCGGCTCCTGGCGTAAGATGACTCACTCAAAGACCACCACTCATCCACGCTTCCAGGAACCGACTGCTTATGAAGGCCTCGAGGTCCCTGCGGGGCTCTGGGCTCTGGGTCCACCACAAAGTCCCGGGGGCCCCATGGCTGGGCAAAGAATTCCCCTGGAGTGAGCAGGGAGGACCCGAGGGGAAGAGGAGCCGGAGAGGGTCCGTGCAGGGGTCTGGAGCGCCATGCTGCCAGCCTCTGGCTGGCACCTTCACCTCCAAGACAGGGTGGGCAGAGCTGGGAAGCCGAAGCTCACCCTGAGTGAGAGGCTCTGGGCAGGCCACACAGGCTTACCCAGAATCCCTCATCCTAAAACCACGCGGGGGAAGCGCACCCCCCCCACGGTGTTCTTCCCTCCAGACAGGTCACTGGCCCCGGCAGTGTGGTCCAGGTCTCTGGCATCGGTTTATAACCAAGGGACACACTTAATCTGTCCAGTAAATAGCCCGCCCGGCAGCCTGGCGGCGAGCAGCGTCCCTGTGCAGAGAACTCTGAGGTGGAAGCCACAGCCCCCCCCCCCCAGCACCCAGAATTTCTCTGTAGGGTTTTAATGTCTATGTGAACAAGGAATGTTTTTTTAAACAAGTCTGCGATCAGAAGCAAACAAATAGCGCCGGCGTGCGCATGTGATGTCTGGAAGGTTTCATCAGGCGGTGGCACAAAGACTCAAGAAACAGCTGAACTCACGCAGATGCTCCGGCCCTGACAGACAATGGCTGACACGCTCCCTCTCCGCACAGCCCCTGTGCACGGGGCTCCAGCACGCACAGCCACCTGCACACCCACACGGCATCCTGACCGGCCTCTCTTGTTCCCACCCCACAGCTCAGTTCTGTCCACACCACTGTCCCCGTCTACATTTGCTGACTCCATGAGCAAGAGAAAAGCCAAGCTATGCCTGAGGATGGAGCAGCCAGCCAGTCTGTGAGCGGGCGCATGCATACCGCAGGAGAAAGGTAACAGCACAGACATGGATGGAGGGCTGACAAGACTTGGAGTCTCTGGATCAAGCCATTCCTGAAGTCTTCACACCCCAGCATTTTCAGTCTCAAATAGTAGGGTTTTGTTAGTTAATCCAAACAGAGACAGTTACATACAAGTTTACATGTTATTCACAGTATCTTCAAATGGGAAGTACCAGAAATGAGTACAATAATTGAGATATAGCCACACCACAAATCCACACAATAGCAACAGCACACCAAAACTCATCAATAAAGGGAACACACATCTCATTGTAAACTGGAGGGCTGTATCCCCCCTGAATTCACATGATGAGGCCCTAACCCAATGGGGCTATGACCTAATGGGATGTCATCCTAAGAGGAAACACCAGAAAGTTCTTGTTCTCTATCTCCCTTTCCTTCCCCCTCTCCTCGGTGCGCACGCATACACAGAGCGAGCATGTAAGGACACGGCAAGAATGTGCTACAGGCCAGCCACGGAGAGAGCCCTCACCAGAAACCAAACTGGCTGGAACTTGCCGGCGGCCCAGGACCGACACCCCTGGCATGTGCAGTGGTGTGGATGAATGAACCTTGGGGAGACACGTGGAGCATCCAACCCAGGGGTGCAGGAAAGTGCAGCTACGCAGTGTGAGGAGATTCACACCAGTGAGGGGTTGGCAGGATGGGACACGGGCACCTTACGGGGCTCGCAGTGATGGGTCTATTGGAGGCTGTAAAGAACACACACACTCATCCTATCGCTTGGAAAACTTGGATGTGAATCTTCCTGAAGATATAGCTGATTCTCCTGAGCTGGGGATCTGGGGTGCTAGGATTATAGGGGAGATCACCCTGGGAAGATGTCTTGAGCATGGCTCTGGCTTGGAGAGGTGGCCAGGGCCAGGCCTGTGTCCTGACGGACGCTGCCTTGGGGTTTGAGTCCACAGGAAGCTGGCTTCTGAGGCCTGGGAAGAAGCCGGGCTGGTTTCACTTTCTCCCTCTTTGCCTTCCTTCCCATTGCCTGCTATCCCATCAGCTGGCTGTCTAGCAAGTCCGTTAATGCTTGTGCTTGAGCAGGTTCTAGTCCCACCGCAAGGCCGCTGCAGGGCCCAACCGCTGCTCTCTTGCCTGGAGTCCCTGCCCAGGTCCTTGCAGCTTGGTGATCCGTGGTTCCTCTGGGCTCCAAACCTGCCACCCCTATGGGGAAGATGCCCTCTCCCTTGCTTTTCAAAAACAAAGGACAAGAGTGATGTGAACTGTTTCTCCCCTCCTCAGCCTCCTTCCCCAACAATGGGGCCTGGGTTTCTCCTAGACAGACTCAGCGTCCCGGGACACCAGGCCATAGGGGAGACACGCCATCACCAGCATGAAGGGCTGGAGTGAGGGGTGCGGACACTCACACCGCACCTGCCACTGCCCCTCACCACATGCTCCTGGCTCCTCTGTCCCGGGCAGAGCGGAGCTCAGCGAGCCAGCGGTGAGGGCGGGACCTGCGCTCAGAGCCGGA
Source organism: Dipodomys ordii (assembly GCF_000151885.1). Lineage (NCBI taxonomy): Eukaryota > Metazoa > Chordata > Mammalia > Rodentia > Heteromyidae > Dipodomys > Dipodomys ordii. Next base: position 870,360 of record NW_012267228.1, read on the forward strand.
AGCACAGGGCGGGACAGGTGTTGTGTGTGAGACCACATCTCGGTGAGGAGGGCTTTAAGGATGTAGAGCCTAGACAACAGGAGCAGGGCTCGGGTAACAGCACTCCAGAGCTCTGCCTGAGGTCTTACCCCTTCCTCACCCATGCACGTACACACACGCACACACGTGCACCTGCAGCGGGTGTCTGTAGTAAACAAGCCCTGCATGCAAGGCACAGGGCCTGACCACCAGAAGCCCTGACACAGGGGGTCTCTGACATTTTTAACCGTGGGATGGCGTTCAGTAAGTGCACACTGTAACTGCAGACTCTGCTCAAGTCATCCACTCACAACAGAGGACGCGCCCAGGCCCCGCTGGCCCTGGCCTTGCCGCTAGCTCTGAGCAATGCTGGTCTCCTGGCGAGCTCATGGACTTGGGTCTGACCCGCGCTTGACGCCACCTAGGAGATCGAGTCACGTCTTCGTGTTTAACAGCACCTCTTTCTGTTTGATTCGCTGCCTAGCACTTCTTGTGTGAACCTGCCTTTGTATTTACCCAGTGTCTCTGCTGATGGACAGCTGGTGTCCTGCCAGTGTACGCGGTTGTGAGTGCAGCCAGCTTCTGTGAACAGGATGCCACGGACAGGAGCACTGACTGGCCAAGGCCAACCCAGCAGGGTGCCAGGGCAAGAACTACCAGCAGAGCAGACGCGGGGGAACAGGGGACCCGCGCAGAGCTGAGTCCTCAGCCACCAGGAAGCAGACTGCGGGCAGGGGACGTGGGGGGGGCAGCTGGGCGGCTCTGAGCAGCAGAGGTGGGGGCTGAGGGCCGGGGCGCCTCCTCCACTGGCTGTCCCCGCAGGCGGGCGACTGACAATGGCTGCTATGCTTGCACTGAGTCCCCCAAGATGGTCAGTGAAGCTGAAGTGGTGGCTGGACACCTGCCGGTACTGGCTCTGGCAATGCCCCGTGGTAGTCTCTTGCCCATTTTTAAAATCAGGAGATATATCTTGTTCTTATTAATTCATACAAGGACTTCATACATTCTAGATGTGTTCATTTCCACAGACATTCTGTGAACACATCTGCAACCTGTTCTGTTTAAGAAGCTTGGTGTGTGTGTGTTGCTACAGCTGGGGCTTGAACTCAGGTTCTGGGCATTGTCCTCTAGCTCTTACACTTAAGGCTGCTGCTCTACCACTTGATCCACAGCTCTAAGAGTCCCACAGACTTTTCTGCCCAGGCTGGCTTTGAACTGTGATCCTCAGATCTCAGCCTCGAGTAGCTAGGATGACAGGCGTGAGCCACCAGTGCCCAGGTACGGTGTAAAGCAGGCCCACCTTTCCCACCCACACTAACACCTGCCCAGGAGGGAGCCCGGCTTCCTCACGGAACTGCAGCACAGGCAGTGGGCTTGATTCTGGGCTCCCCATTCTCTTCTACTCGCTCATTTGGCTAGGATTGTGCACTGCACACTCTTAAAATGCACATCTGGCTGGGTGCTGGTGGCACACGCCTATAATCCCAGCTACTCAGGAGGCTTGAAGCCAGCCTGGAGAGAAAAGTCCCCATGAGACTCTTACCTCCAATTAACCACTCAAAATCCAGAAGTGGCGCTGTGGCTCAAATGGTAGTGTGCTAGCCTTGAGCACAAAGAGGCTCAGGGATGGCACCCAGGCCCTGAGTTCATGCCTCACAACCAACCAAAATAAAACGACAAAAAAAGGCACATCTGGTAGGGTGAGATTTTCCAATTTTTCAGCCTGGGTCTCATGTGAGATCAACTTGCCTCTTCCAAGCTGTCTGAATATCCATATAAAATTTACAGTCATTGTACCAGGGTCACCGTCCATGTGTGCCAGGATGTTTTTTGGGGCTATAGAGAACCTACCTATCCTTTGGGGAGATCGACACCTCAACCAGCCTCCGTCAGGCAGTGAGTGAGCACAGCGCGGGACTCTTCAACCTCGCCAGGCGCCCACCTCCAGCCCCATGCTCCGTCACTAGGTTCATTCGCATGTAGCTGGTGGTTCAGGAGTCACTGCAGAGAGCATTAGGCTTCTCTCTAGTTCTCACCAGAAACTTGACTGATCTCTCTCTCCCTCCCTCCCCCTTCTCTCTATAAATGTGTGTCTGTAAACTATAACTGCAACAATATATATAGTTGATTATATCCAACAACTCTGCTTAACTCATTCATCCTAATGCCCTGTAGATTAGGTTAGATCTTTTCCATATTATCTTTAGAATAATGATGACAGAGTGTTGCCTTGGTGTTCTTTTTCCTTTTGCATTTTGTTATCTTTATATCTTTTTTTTTTTTTTT
>NW_012267228.1:875403-882619 GCF_000151885.1 Dipodomys ordii
GAGGAGGGGAAGAAGGGGGAGGAGGGGGAGGAGGGCTCTCTAGACGTATATCGCATGGACTGCACTGGCATGCCTGTTCCCCCCCGCCAGCTCCTGAGCAGCTTCCCACAGCAGTAACACAAGCCCACCGTGTCCTTGACCGTGCCGCATTCTAGCCAGGCTCCCACAGTGGCCCCATGAGCTGTTCTGTGCTGCACACCTGGGCCGTGGCTGGCTGCCAGATTTGCTGGCTCTGGGTCTGTTGTCCCTCTGTCCCATTCCAAGTTGTCCCAAGTTCTGGAGCTGCACTCTGGGCACTGTCCACTGTGGCCAGTAGATGGCAGTGCTGCACAGCATCCCCTGGGGGGATGCGGGAGGCCACCTCCAGGTCTGCCCTCCACCAGAAATAACCACACAGCCCTCCTCCCCCAAGGGAGCAGCTCTGGGGGTGATTCACTGCCTGCCTGAAGAAAGCGGGGGACGGGGGACTGGCACTGGGGGTCTGCCAAGTGCCGAGAGTGCCTGGAGGTGCCAGACGCCCATTACCAAAGGATATTGATAGGTTTTTAGAAAAATAGTATCCATCACCTCCCATACTTTCATTGCTTAGAAGGTTACAAGAATTTCCATGTAAATCTCACATGGAAAGGAAAACAACAGCAGGATTGCACAGACATGAATCACTGGCCTGCAAGGTAAACTGCTGTCTTCCAGCTCTAGTTCCCAGTGCAGAAACCCTGGTGCATTCGTGAAGGCCTGTAAAGACTGGTTTTTTTTTTTGCACCAGGGCTTGACCGCAGGGCCTGGGCACTGTCTCTGAGCTTTTTTACTCAAGGGTAAGGCTCTACCACTCGAGCCACAGCCCTACTTTCAGCTTTTTGTTTGTTTGTTTTCTGGTTGTTAATGGGAGATAGAGTCTCATCAACTTTCTGGCCCAAGCTGGCTTCAACCTTCATTCAGATCTCAACCTCCTAGAAGCGAGGATTACAGGGGTGAGCTCCCAGAGCCCAGCTCAGAATCATGTTAAAAGCTTTGATTTAGAGACATCAAATCTAGAGGCACCACTCTTACAGCCACACTAGCATCCTGCCTGGGGGCCTGCCTGGGCCCTCAACCCCAGAATGAGTCCCACCCAGCCTCCCTCACACCAGCTCCTGTCCCCTTCCCAATGCTGCTCCTCCATGCCAGCCAGGCTGATGAGCCTCTTCCAGAACGTACGGGGAGAACACGAGGCAGCCCAGCCAGCGCACAAGGACAGCATCCCCGCTGCGCGCTGTCCGTGGATGCCCTGCAGATCGCGATCCACCTGGAGCCTCCACTGTTGCCACTCACTGTTACTGGCCCAGGAGCTGCAGAGTGGACTCCAGGGAAACTTCCTTAATCTCAATGTCCAGAACTCTACCTGGAGATAAAACTCACTAGCTTCTGGAGGCCTGAGCTTCTGGAGGTCCTTCTCTTTCTAGACTCAGTACGGGGCTCTTGGCAGGCATGATGGCTGACTTAGCACCCCCCGTTAGCGCCCACGGAGCCCCGTGTTACCAAAGGCTGTGGTAGAGGCCAGGGGTGTGGTTTTGGGAACCTGGCACTCCGCTCTTCAAGGGCAAGGGGCAGCACATAGACGCAAAGACTACAGAGTGGCGAGCCTAGGAAATCAGCCCAGAGGGAGAGGCAGTGGACAGAGAAAGCATGTACACACAGTGGGGTACTGCTCTGCCCCAAAGAAGAATGAGACCATGTCATCTGCTGGAAAGCAGATCGTTATGCTTTGTTAAATAAGCCAGTCCACAAAGAAAAATATCACTTTCTCTCATTTGTGGGAGCCAAAGGAAATCAAAACAGATCACTGGGTTGTAAAGGTAAAAGGGGGAAGGGGAAGGGGAATAAAAAAAAGAAGGGGAGAGGGAAGGATAAGAAAGAGTAATCGTGGGGTAGAGGTGATCAAAGCACATTATATATCTGCACCTCTGGAGATGGCGTGATGTAACCACTTACTAGGTATAATTTCATGCATACTAATAACCACTTAGGACCTAGTCCACTGCACTCTGATTTGGCAGTGATCCGTTTGGTGTTGGGTAACTGGGAAGATCCCAGCAGGTCCTGGGATCTTCTAGAAAAAAACAGAATATAGCATACATTGTAGCCAACGTCCCAGAAGCTGGACCCTGACCGCCTGAGCAGAGGACCAACAGCCGTGGAAGCGACCCCCGCAAGCAGGCCTCCCGGAGGCCCCAGGGAGCAGAGCCAAGACCCTCTGGATCCTCAGCCCCTGCACAGCCCCCACCCAGCCACAGCCAGCCCCGGCTTGCCACGTGTGCCAACTCGAACACACCCTCCAGGGCCACAGTGTTCAGCGGCCAAGACAAGCCTTCCCCTCCCAAGCCCGACTGCATCGCATATCCATGCGCAGAGTGAACATGTGATTCCCACAGAGTTGCCGAGCACGGGGCTGTTTGTTACATAGCAACAGTTAAGGTTCAGCGGAGCCCAGGCTCTGCCTGAAGGGGGGCTGGTGGCCCCCAGGTGTGGATGTGGAGGGACCCGCAGGGCCATGGACAGAGCGGGAGGGAGCACAGATGCCCACTGAGGACCCCGACACTGCACATCTAGATTGCCATCTGCACACAGGCCCGGTGCCCGGAGAGACAAGTTCAAAGACACCCAGGCAGCTGATTAGCAGGGCCAAACAACTGGAGACAGCCTAGCATCCAGCACTGGGGTGACGCGCGGTGTATTTATAGATCACAAATGAACGGATGGGAGCCGCGGCCACGCGCGGCCTCTCTGACTCACAGCAGACGCAGTGAGGGTGGCTGTCACTGCTGATGGGCCCCAGCAGGGCCTGCGGGAGTCAGAGCGCACTGAGCAGTGCACAGGTGTTCTCCACATTACCTTGCTCTATGTTGGAAGGGATTTCGTCTGTGGTAGTCGGAGTCAGCCAGTCCCGAGCCGCCGGCACGCCGGTCCTCAGAGGCCGCCCAGGCCCCGGGGGCTCCGCTGCCCTGCACACACCGGCTCTGCGCGTGCCCGAGCCTGGGTCTCTGCACCTGACGTGGACAGTAAACCCGGGACGTGGCTGAGTTCTGAGCCCTGACTCCGTCTCCAGCTCTCGCCTGATGAAACGTTTTCAGACAGATTGGTACAGAGGAGAACTAACTCAAATCCTAAGCAAGTGCAGTGGCTCATACCTATAACACTGGCTACTCAGAAAACAGAGAGTAAAAGGGTCTGAGTAAGATCCCTTCCCCACAAACAAGCCGAGGATGGTTCTGTCTAGTTTCAGCCATGCAGAGGCATGGGTGGAAGGGCTGTGGTTTAAGCCAAGCCATGGACAAAAACAAGATCCTTTAAACACACACATACACACACACGTGCGCGCGCGCACACACACACACACACACACACACACACACTCACACAACAACGTAAAGTCAAAAGGGCTAGGGGCTTGGCTCAAGTGGTAGAATACCCACCTAGTAAAATCCTAAATTCAAAAGAAAAATTCAAACCCTGACCCCCCCCCCCCCCCCCCCCGCCCATCTCCTGGCTGTGTGACTTCAAGCAAGTTGCCATACCTCTCGGAATTGGTTTGTTTCTTCCTTTGTGAGATAAAACTAACCCCCAGGGCACTCTGAGCCCAGCAAGGAAATAACCAGTTAGAAAAGACTAAGTCTCACGTCCAGTGAGATGTGGGATAATGAGGGTCCAGCCCCCCCACCCCCACATTCTAAAGAAAGGTGAAAGAACCAAGTAGACGGTGCCCATGCCTGGGCTTGGACCATGGAGACTGCCTGGGAGTGAGGCTGCGGCTGCGGCGGGGGTCCTGGGCTTTTCCTTCCCATCCTCCAACACGCCTGACCCCAACAGCCCATCGCTGGAGGGAGGCAGGCAAGGAGGCCGCACCCAGCTTGCGCGTGTGCTGGGCTTCCTGTGAGCTTAGTAGAACAGCAGCTTCTCAACAGCATCTGTCCCAGGATTCTGTTCCTGTCCTTTCTCGACCAGCCTCCTGTGGCCCCTCCTCTCCCAGCCCACTGCCGCTCTCCAGGGGTGGAAGGGGGTGTGGTGGCTCACATCTGTGATCCCAGCTGCTCAGGAGGCAGAGATGGGACGAATCACTGTTGGAGGTGGTGGGGGCAGGAATGTCTGAGACTCCATCTCAAAAGCAGGCTGGAGGCATGGATTAAGTGGTGGAGCACCAGCTTAGCAAGGAAGCTGAGCAAGCACAGGATGTAACCCTCGTGACTGGGATTTGAAAGGGTGCCCAGCGAGCTCCTTTCACCGTGGACCACACCAGGGCACGTCACAAAGGCACCATCTGTGGCCCAGAAAGCAGACCCCCAGAGCCTCCCGCCCCACCCCACCCTGCCAGCCTGCCGGCCTCAGGACCCTGGATCCCCAACTCACAGCTGGGAGACACACATACCTGCAAGTCTAACCCCTCCATCCGGTCTATGGTACTTTGTTAACAGCACCAAAAATAGACAAGGACAGTGACCGTGTCTGCAGTAAAAAGCTCCAGGGCCTCTGGGGGCCGCCTAGCAAAGCCTCGGGGGCCTTCCCCACCGGGGGCCTGCCCCTCCCCGCTCCCAGAGTCTGGACTCTTCTCCCTGTTCCCAGAAAGCTGCTGGCATAGACTCCTGACACACAGTCTTCATCTTGCTATTACTCTTCTAAAGCCAAAAAAAAAAAAAAATTGAATTAAGCAAAGGAGCTCCAAACCATTGCTACTTAAGTTTTTTTTTTTTTAAATTTCGAAATAGTTTAAGACCCACAAGAAGTTGCAAAAATAGTACAGAGTTCTCATGTACCCTTCACCCAGCCGCTCCAGGTCCTCCATGACAACACCTTATGTAACCGGTACTTGTCAGGCCGGGAAACCCACAGGCCCAGCCTCAGCAACAGGAAGGCAGGCCTTGTTTGGATTCCTCCGGTTTTTGCATGCAATGGCTGTTTTGGCAGATTTTCCTTTCTTCTACTTTTCCTCCTCCTCCTCCCTTTCCTCTTCCTCCTCCTCTTTTCTGTGTCTCCTCTCTCTCCCCCCATCCATCCCTCCCCTCTATTATTGGTGCTGATACTAGAGTTTGACCACAGGCCTCTTGCTCTTGCTTGGCTTTCTGACTTTTCTCTCAGGGCTGGCTCTCTATCACTTGAGCCACAGCCCCACTTCTGGCTTTTTGGTGGTTTATTGAAATCGAAGTCTCACAAACTTTCCTGCCCAGGCTGGCTTCATACTGCAATCCTCAGATCTGTCTCCTGAGTATCTAGGATGACAAACATGAGCCACCAGTGCTTGATTTTGTTTTCTGCTGCCTATGCCTGTAAGATCTTCGCTCATGGATAGATGCTGCAGGTGGGGATTGAGAATGTTCCAAGAACCATGAAGGTGATGTTAACATTACAGCCAAACCCTCCCAACCCTGTCCCCTAGAAGCCCAACATACACGTGTAATGCTTTATAGCTGTGTCATTTGGACAATGTACAGCTATTTTTTTTTTCGGTCAGTCATGGGGCTTGAACTTGGCTTAGGTGCTGTCCCTCAGCTCTTCAGCCCCAGCTGAGCACTCTACCACTTGAGCCACAGCGCCACTTCTGTTTTTCTGGTGGTTCATTGGAGATAAGAGTCTCATGGACTTTCCTACCTGGGCTGGCTTTGAACTGTGGTCCTCAGGCTTCAGCCTCCTGGGATTACAAGTGTGAGCAACCGGTGCCCAGTGGTTATTTTTTTCTTTTTTTTTTTTTCCGGTCATGGGTCCTGAACTCTGGGCCTGGGGCTGTCCCTCAGCTCTTCAGCTCAAGGCTAGCGCTCTACCACTTGAGCCACAGCGCCACTTCCGGCTTTTTTCTTTTTGCTTATGTGGTGCTGAGGAATCGAACCCAGGGCCTCTGGCATGCAAGGCAAGCGCTCTACCTCGGAGCCACCTTCCCAGCCCTTGGATATTTTTATTTCAATGATTTTAGCAGGTTTGTAGAGACATCACAGCATGTTTATTTTTCTGTCTTTTGGAAACAGAGTCCTGTTGCATAATTTACAATCTCTTTGCCTCATCCTCCCAAAGTGCTAGGATTCCAGCCAAGTGCCCCTGTCACCTGGCGGTCACGAGCGTCCCCTTGTCGCTCATAGTGCGGAGAGCCTTCCTCTGTGCTCACTAGCGCCAGCCTCTCCTCTCCGGTGACCCGAGTTCAGATCTCTTGGCCATCTTCTAGTTAGATTGTGTGTGCATTTACTGTTGAGTTTAGAATGTTCTAATTTATCCCTCTGGATATGGGACTTAATGAAGATTTTTGTGTCTCTGCTAGTACTGGGGCTTGAACTCAGGGCCTGCTTCTTAAAAGCTGAAATTTAACCTTTCATGCATAGATGGCGCTCTACCACTTGAGCCACAGATCTACTTCTAGCTTTTTGGTGGTTAACTGGAGATAAGAGTCTCACAGATTTTTCTGCCTGGGCGGTTTTGAGGCATAATCCTCAGACCTCAGCGCCTGAGCAGCCACCAGTACCTGGCTTTTAATGGAGATTTTTCAGAGCAAATATCTTCAGTTCTCATGAGGTTCTAGGGATCTGTTTGTTCTCTTATGGGTCAGCACGTCTAGACACCTTTCTTCTTCTGTGGAACATCTTATGGATGCTCCAGCTCTGCAGGTGAAGAACTTCCTGGCTATGCTCAAGTTCAGCTAAGGCATAATTCACTCAGCCAGCTCCATGGCATGACAATCCCAACTTGTAACCCTGAACAGCTCCACACCCACCCTTCACTGTGGGCTCCGCTGGCCAAAGTTCAAGCGTGTGGAATACGATGCTCTCTCCTCCGCCCTCCCGGATGTCAGTGGCAGATGCCCCCAGCACTGACCTTTATCAGATGACTTTTTGTTCTGGGTAGCATGATCTTAGCTTTCTTGAAGACGGGGTTCTGCTCCCAGCCTGTGCGTCCTATGCGCGGCCTTGTCCACTGGCAGGAGCCGACAATGTGAAAGGCTCTTCTTGGACCAGCACTCACCCACTGGTGAGTCTGAGAGCCAGTACTCACTCACGGGTGAGTCCGAGACTGGGTTCAAGAACAGGGCCTAGGGCTGGGAAGGTGGCTCAGTGGTAGAGCGCTTACCTTGCATGCTCAAGGCCCTGGGTTCGATTCCTCAGCACCACATAAGCAAAAAGAAAAAAGTCAGAAGTGGCACTGTGGCTCAAGTGGTAGAGCGCTAGCCTTGAGCTGAAGAGCTGAGGGACAGCGCCCAGGCCCA
>NW_012267228.1:884389-903416 GCF_000151885.1 Dipodomys ordii
AGCAGAAGCCAGCCCTCTCCCCCACCCTTGCCAGGGACGGACCACAGGATATGCCCTGTGCTAAGTGCCCTTCTCCAGAGCAGGCCTGCCGGTCAAAGCCTGACCTTCCTAAAATCTCCCCGATCACGAGGGCTGCTCTCACTGTCTTCTTCCATCTGACACCCCAGGCAGGTGGTCTGAGCACACCACAGAGCTACTGCCTGCTGCAGGTAGACACCTAAGCCACTCAGAGGAGCCTCCCAAGAACATCCTCATGGGGGCTGGGAAGGTGGCTCCGTGGTAGAGTGCTTGCCTCACACGCATGAGGCCCTGGGTTCGATTCCTCAGCACCACATAAGCAGAAAAAACTGGAAGTGGCGCTGTGGCTCAAGTGGTAGAGCGCTTGAGTTGAAGAGCTGAGGGACAGCACCCAGGCCCAGCATTCAGGCCCCACGACCAAAGGTGGGAAAAACTAAAAGAATTTCCTCATGGACTCAGCTTCTGTCTTCCTGGGTACTCAAGGTACCCGAAACGAGGTGGTGACAGGCACACGGGACCCTGGCGGTCTGTACGGGAGTCCTCAGCACCCACTGCTGGAGAGTAAAAGGTGCCAGCAGCGTTTCTGATGGCCAGGGTAGGAGCCAACATGCCTGGAGCAAGGGCTGCCCTGTGAGCTGTGGAGCACTGTTTCTGGGCATGGGGAGGGGACAGGAAGCCGACAAGAGCTTGGCACTGAGATCCGTGGATAAAATAAGGGAGGTCCATTAACCAGTGAGTGGGCAGCACCTGTCAGCCGAGGACCTGGGAGGAAGTGTGACTCACTGTCCCTCCTGCAGTAGGCCACCATCTTCTGCCCCTGGGTGTCAGAACCCCAACCCCAGGCTCTCAGGGCTTCGGCGGCCCGAAGCAGCCTTGGAGTAGCACCGCAACCCCCGGCACTGAGGTTTTCAGCCTGGCTTCCCGGGGGCTCGGCCTGGGCAGCTGCGGGACTCCTCTGTGACTGCACATGCCAATTCCCCAAAGACAAAAGTCCCTGGGGTGAGACTGGCTCCTGGTGTGTGTCTCTGCATTAGGGAGACCGGGAGCGACCCCCTCGCCAGGGGGCATGGACCCAACTTCCTCGGCGCCCACAGAGAGCTGCTCTTAACTAACCTCCCAGCCTTGACTTTGAACTTGACCGCCGGAATGGCCTGGAAGGGACCTTTGTCATCTTCACTGGCCTGCTTGTGCCTTCACCACTGCAAGGGACAATTCCATTCGTTCATGGGTCCCGAGGCCAGGAGAGTGAGGCTACCACAGCCTCCCCATGGGCCTTTGGGGGGAGCAGAGCCATCAGGAAGAGCCCAGCCTGGCCCAAGTAGGTCCTGGAGGGTGAATGGTTCCTGGCCCAAGTCATTAAGCTGTAGGGTAGTTTGTTACGCAGCACTGTTGTGACAGAGCTGGCCGATGCATCCTCTCTGGATGGATGGATGTGTGGAGGTTAGTGTGATCTCATTAGATATATGGCTCCCTTTTACCTAGACCCAGTTCCCCTGGTAAATCTGTCTCCTCATCGGAGGAATTTGGGTAGAAGGCAAGCCCTGTCTCACTACATAAGTTGAAAAAAACAAGAGTTTGAACAGACAGACAAACCACAGTCCCCTGACCCACAACGTGATACATATTCTGTGACAGAAGCAATTACAGATGGTGACGGTGATAGTCCAGCAATGGCAGAGGCTCGGCTCGTGACAGAACGACAGCTCGTACCCGTGGGGGTGTGCCTCTGTCTTCTCCATCCTGGCTCTCACCTGGCTCTCCAGCCTTATTCAAGAGTCCAGGAACTGCACAATTATCTTACCGGTAAATTGTCTTGTCTTAAGAGGGCCAAGCTCAGCTCTGTTGTTATCAGTCATGAACCTGACTGGGCTACACAGGAAACCTAACCTCTCTCTGACCGTTTCTTCCATGAGACAAGAGAATGATGACGACAATATTTACTTCCTAATACAGACGTGAGATGCAGACTTAGCTCAGGACTGCACACAGCAAGCACTCGATTAATGCGGTCAGCACACACACACTGTAGCTCCAGGGAGCTCAAAGGACACATAAAGTTGGCCTTCCTGAAGGTTAGCTCCGAAGCCCAAATGGCCGTTAGCCAGCAGGAAAGAGGTGCAGGAAGTGCGGTGACAGGAGACATGATGGAGAAGACGGTAAGCGCTTGAGCAGTCTTTCCTTTTGCTGCCAAATCCTCTTCTAAGTGCCTCATTCACCCCTCACATCCATACAGGAGGAAGAAACCATCGCACACACACACACCACATTTTTACCCATGAGATCACTCAGTGGGGCACAGTGATGTGACTTGTCCTGGGTCCCATGGGTGGTGAGCGGTGGCTGTGGGGCGCATCACCCAGGGGTCTGGCTCCATGGACACAGGAGGGGTGTGGAGGATACAGTGTTTGGCGCTCAGTTCTGCGTTCCTAGCCCCTCCCACTACAGCCCATGCCCTCTGGGGCGGCAGCCTTGTGGTCCTGGCTAGTCACTGACTTTAAGTATCTGAAGCTGTGAGCCAGCTTCCTGGTGAGAGCACATGGTTCCGGTCAGAACTGGCTGGGCACCCTGGGCGCTGCAGGTGAAGGCTCCTCCTGGGGGGCCATCTCACTGGGCATGCAAATGCAGCCCCTCCCAAAGCCAAGACGCCCACCTGCCCCCAAAAGCCCAAGGCCTGGCTGTGCCCACCTCTAGCATCTAAACACTAGACTCTGCACCCAGGCAAAGCTGGCAGCCCAGTGGGACCATGCTGAGGGTGGAGGTCACTTGTCTGGAGCCTCAAATCCTGCCAGAGCCAGGATTTGAACCCACATCTGCCGACCTGAAGGCGTCTGTGGACGTAACTAGAGGAGCATGTGGCTTCCATTAGGCTGTCTGGCTGACAGGGGCTTGTTTTTGTGCCTTAATGAAAAACAATTTTGAATATGCTGACGTTTATGAAGTGTCAGCTCCTAAGAGCCAGGTGGTCACATGTGTGACAATGTTTACTGCCCGAGACCGTCCTCTGGGAGCTTAGCCATGCTCATCTCCGAGGAGGAGAAAGCCACAGATCTGGGAAGCAAAACCACACACTGGACATGTGTTCTTTATCCCTTTTTTTAAGAAAAACAAGTTAAAAATTTTTTAAATTTAGTTTTAATTCAGGATGTCTCCTTCTGCCAGTAGAGTCAAAGCTGCCAATCAAGATGCCCCGCCAAGGCGGGGGGTGGGGAGGGGGGGAAGGACAACACGGACTCCTGACCCAGGTTCGGTCAATCAGATGCTCTCCTGGGACTTTGTCTCTTGAATTAAGTGACCCATAAAGGCTGCTTCACCTGCTTCAGATGAGTGCAGGCCACTCATCTGACGCTTGTGTATGTGGAAACAGACCTGCAGATGCCTTCCAGCCTTCAATGAGGCCCCAGGTCTCCGACTGAAGCTAGACCAGCCATTCTGGGGCTGGCCAGTGGATTCACACAGGAGCATCCCAAAGCCACAGGAACTCTGAAGCTGTGAACCCAGAGGGTCTAATGCCAGAGCACAGGGAGTCTGGGATGCTGCCCGGGGCCAAGACCTTTCAGGTATAAGAAGAAACACACCTTGCTGGGGACCAGACAGCTGCCCAAAGTTTCTGGGAAGTCTGTATTTGTTACCGCTGGAACATCACATTCTTTTTGTAAATGAATGATATCTAAAACCACACAGAATTTGTTTTCACTTCTGGGCTTGGCAAACTCTGCAGACCAGATCCTGGTAACCCAGGAGTGTGTGAAAAGTGATTTAGATACCCAGCACAGCTGACATGGTCAAAACAAGGCTCATAAGAGCAGTGAGCACTCGGAGGCAGAAGAGAGTAGAGATCCCCGTGTGTGGTAGATGGTTAAGCCAGTTTGTGCCACGGGGTCTACAAAGCACCTGGCAGGGGAGGGGGGCGCCGGAAGCCAGGCTGCCCTGCCCATGCCCCAGCTCTCCTGGGTCTGTAGCACTTTGCACTGTCACTTTAAAGCATCCAAACAACTCCTGGCAATGGGGGAGGGGGCACATCTCTGTCAGCCACTCCCCTGCCAGCAGCTGGGCCGGGCCCTCTGCACCTCCACACCCCCACGGCACCCACAGTGCCAGCTGGTGTGGGCTCTGCATAGGCAAACTCATTTGAATGTCAGCTGCACACGGCGTTTAGAAAGGCAAACAGGTGACAGAAATAGATGTGACAATCACAGTATCCTGGACTGTCGGCAGGCACTGCGGGCCCCTCTTAACCCTTCCCAGGACACAAGGTTCTTGGGGGAAATCGAGACAGCCAGGAAAAGCTGGGCATCAGGAGGCTCACATCTATAGTCCTAGCTACTCAAGTAGCTGAGATCTGAGGATCACAGTTCAAAGCCAGACTGAGCAGAAAAATGGGAGAGACTCTTATCTCCAATCAACCAATACAAAAGCTGGAAATAGAGCTGTGGCTCAGAAGTACATCACCAGCCCTGAGCAAAAAAGCTAAGAGACAGTGCTGAGGCTCTGAGTTCAAACCCAAGTACCGACCCCCCCACACACACACACACAGGGGTTACCCAGACTGTAATTCCACTGCCATCATAGAGGGTCACAGGTCCACTGCCGCCTAGACCACCTGTAGACAGAAACTCTCCCCAGAATGGTTTTGTTTGGACAATCTGAAACCGAAGCTTTGGAACTGGCCGGCACCTGTGATTTTCTGGACAGCTCCCGGGTCATGAGCTGTGAAGCCAGGCAGAAGCTGCTGCGGGGCAGAGCCCACCTTTGGCAACCACGCTCATCAACAGACTTGTGGGCGTGGAAAGCTGAGCTTGGGGGGAGGGGGTCTACAGGTGGAGGGCCTTCTGTAACATCAGTAGAGTTGTTGCCCACTTTAAAGAGGCCCCAAGGTTCCATTCCAGCAGAAAGGAGACACCCCATCTCGTTGCCAGCACCCACGGCCGTGTCTCCAACACTGCCTTGCACAATGCTGCCACACACCATCTGACGGAAAACAAGAGCAGGCTGGCCCTGGGCATCATCTGGCTCTGAGGTCCTGGCCAAGGTCCAGTGGCCTTAATGAGCTGGCTTTGTTTTTATCATCCTACCGTCCCATCCACACAAAAGGCCAGAACCCCTGGGACAGCAACCAGCCTCAGGCCACATTCCCCTTTTGTTTTAGGCCCTTTCACTCCCAATTATCTTATGAAATTCCTGTTCTCTAGCAAGGATAGGGGGCAAAGGTCTCCCCCTCACCCCCACCCATAGGAAGTGGTAGGGACACAAGCTGAACAACAGGGCTGCAGAGAGGCCTCTGAGACAGCAAGGGCGAATGACTGACAGGAAGAGTGAGAAATGGCTGGAAAGTGGCTGGCAGGCAGAGGAGCTGAAGGTCAGAAGGCACTGGTCTCAGCAGTTTGGGGACGGAAGGTGCAGTGTCTGTGTAGGATGTCCCTGGTTGGGGAAGGACCCTCTTCTGTAGTTGGGGGCCGAAATCGAGTCAGAAGCCTCGCACATGGTGCCAGGGGCCTGGAAGGAGCTGGCACGGGGCCGGAGGACAGAGACACTGGCTGTTGTGGCACACGGGGCCAAGGGAGGCTTGTGTCTTCTGGGTCCTGGCCACTGCCCCTCTGTCCCTTTGGCTTCCTGCACAGAGGGTAGAATGTGCTCTCTGGCCAAGAATGTCGAGTTCCATCTGCCACAGCACGGAGCTGGAGGAGGGTGGGCTCATGTTTGGTTGCCCAGCCCCCTCACCTCCCCAGAGTGTGCAGTCAGAAATGGGGGTGGAGTGGAGGTCTATCGAGACCCGGCCAGGGACCACACAGCTCCCCCTAGGGGGAGCCTACAGACTCAGCTGCTGACCTCCCTTTAACCTGCAATCCTGAGACTGCCAACCCAAATGTCTATGGCGGCGGTTGAAGATGAAGGACCATGTCTGGTGGTCACACATCCCAGAAACAGTCCTGACATCACCGAAAGGCAGAATAGCATAGAGTGGCGGTAGAAGAAACATTTCTAAAGCCCAGCTGCCTGGGTCCAAATCACGCCTGTCCCACCTATCAACTGGGAACCTACAAATGTATTCCCTTGCTTATGAATGGATTCATAAATGACAAGACACATCCCTGACAAACAGCATGCCTTCTATTGCTTTCCCTGCAGCCCTGACAGACATTGCTAGTAGATCAAGATGTTCTCTCTCATGGAGCCTTAGGATCCTCTTCAGGACCAGAGCTCTACCAGGCTACTCCCAGTCGGTAGCACCTGGCATTCGAGATGAGCCTTTTGGCCGCCTCCACGAGGACACAGCCTCTGTACAGAACACTCCACGGCCCAAGCAGAGCAGTCCCACTCAGCGCCCCTTGCCACTCTACTGCCCAACCGTTCTGATGACCAGGAAGTCCCTCTGTGGAGGGACTTCCCTCCCTGCCGGTCGGTCTTCCCTGACAGGCCCCTGCTCTGTGGCAGAGAGCCCCCTTCCTTCTCGGGTTAGCTGTCACTACAGATTTAGGTGATTTATTTTTAGGTGATAAAATTTGAACCTTTTGATGAGTACAGCCTTCTCTCTGCTTGCTTGTGCTCAGTTCCAGACTAGCTAAGCACATCAGCCTTTGATGGACATGTTCTGGGGGTGGGGCATAAACGTGTGTGTGCATATGTGTACGTGTGTGCATGTGTGCGTGCTTGTGTTAGAATAGATGGATGGAGATGATTTGAGGGGGGTAGGGGAGGGAGAAGAGGAGAATGACAGAGACAGTCATGAGTTAATGCCTCTTAACATACCAGGCCAATGTCACTCCTTACGTAAGCTTAATAGCTTCGTGGGGGATTTGGGGCTGCATTCAGGGCTCGTGTTAGCTGATTAAGGCTGATTATTCCAAGGGGAGGGGGCAGTGAAGAGGGATGTGGAGTTACATAACAATCCATCTATTTGGATTTAATCCACACTGCTAAATTTAGGAGCTAGAAGACTTCATAAATGAGCCCTTGTCATTTGGAGTGGAGCTGGCTGTGCAGAGGGACTCAGGACCAAGAGTGGTGGAGCCCATGAGTGTCAGGATGGACTTGCAAGGCAACCTGGTATGGCCCAGGTCATTTCCCACTCTAGAGCAGGTGCATACAGCGGTACATGGGACAATGGATTTCCTGTGAGCTGAGCAGCACTAGGAAAATCTGGACAGCTGTGGTCATGCTGGGCAATGGCTTGTGTGGCCAAGGGTGTCTATATCCAAGTGGATTTCCTATCTGTTTGGGATCACAGCTTTGATGCTCTGAACATTTTGCACAGGGCTGTGCAAAACATGGAGGTCATTCAGATTTGCATTGCACAAGACCACTAAGATGGACATCTCTCACACTGAAAGTAATGTAGAACTAGGCACAGTGGTGCACGTCCATAATCCCGGCACTCAGGAGGTTATAGCAGGACGGCGGTGCGCTCAAGGCCAGTTTGGATGACCTACCAAGACCCCATCTCACTTACCAACTCAGATTCACATCATATGAGGAGGCTGCAGGGGACACTCAGCAAAACCACTGTCACACCTGTCCAGAAGCTGAAAATCAGCATCCTGAGGAAAGGAGCCTTCTCCTGATTTGCACAGAGACACCGCAGGGGCTAACAGCAGCCTGCCTGTCCTGTCTATGGTTCCAACTCTTGACTTCACACCTACACACCAGGGTCCTGGTCACAAAGCAGCAGCTGAAACCAAGGACGAAGAGCAGCTGTGGAGCGGAGACCCAGAAGGCACCTGTCCTGGGCAGCCCACCTCCCCCCCCCATACCGCAGAGGTGCAGCGCTGCGCAGAGGGGCGTGCAGATCTGCCATCTACCAGACAGGATGAGGATGTGTGTGACACGGCTCCAGCCACTCTGAAGACCACAGAGCTGCCCTGGAGGTAGTCAGACCCGAGCCCGGCCGCCAGCTCCACAACATGTTTAATCAAGTGCGGAGTTCTCACTGAAAACCTCATCTAGAGCCTAGCCCACAGCGGGCTGTTTTATAAAGGTCTGATTTCTCTCGATTCTAATTTTAAAGTCTCCAGTCAGTCTGGACACTAGAATGTGGTATTTTCTTTGAAACGCTATGTACTTAAACAAAATTCAAACTCCTTACCATGGCTAAAAGATCCTGGGCCTAATTCCCTAACCGCCAATCTACCTCTATCTCTGCCGCACTCCATGAGCTCATTCCACATCTGGCTGTCTCTTAAGCAAGCCAAACTTCAAGATTAAAAAAAAAGTTTCCGTACAGCAAAGGACATAGACATTAAACTAAAAAGGCAGCCTATGGAATTGGAGATTTTTTTTTACCAGCTAAACATCTGACAAGGGCCTAATATCCAGATTATACAAAGAGCTTGAGACCCCCCCCCAATATTAATAACTCAATTGATAAATAATGAGACTTCTTAGAAGATACAAAAATGGCCAATAAACATATGAGGAAATGTTCAACATCCCTGGCCAAAAAAGAAATGCAAATCAAAAGAACATTGAGATTCCATCTCACCCCAGTAAGATTGACTATCATCAAGAATACAAGTGATAAATGCTGGTGGGGATGTGGGGAATGAGGGACCCTTTACACTGTTAATGGGAATGCCAACTAGTACAACCATTCAGGAGGATGGTTTGGAGGCCCCTCAAAATTCTAAACAGAGAACTACTATATCATCCAGAAATATCGTTCTTGGGTATTTACTTGGAATATTACAAGTCAGGATTCAGTAAAGACTCTTATACACCATGGTCACTGCTGCACTATTCATGATTGGAAACAGCCCAGATACCCCAGCAATGGATGAGTAGATCAAGAAAATATGGTACACACAGACACAGATAGACAGACAGACAGACCACACACATACACACAAATTTTACTCATCTATCAGAAAGTATAATGTATTATTTGTAGGGAAATGGATGGACCTAGAAAAAATTAAATAACTCCGGCACAGAGAGACAGTGCACGTTTTCTCTCCTATGTGCAGTTAGCTCTAAATTATGAACATATACAGGGTCATGCGCACATGCACACAGAGTATAGGATGATATACTCAAGGATTTCAGCAGTGTAACTCCACTGAGCAACTAATGGGCAGTTTTACAAATGGACAGCGGGAAGCTGAAGCCCGCTATCTCTGTCACAACGTATCTAAGATGATCAGCTGGGAGACGAGGAGGTTTGCCTTGGGTCATAGTTCAGGGGTTTCAGCTGTGACAACTTGGCCCTGTTGCTTTGGGCTTGGCACAAGGTATAGGTCTGGTCACCTCATTCTGGCCAGGAGAGAGGCCAGGGCTCCAGCAACCTTCCAACAGCACACCCCAATAACTAACTTCCTCTCATTGGGCCTCACCTCCTCAGTGTCCCACCACCTCCAATACCACTGGCAGCAGGCCAAAGCTTGAACTCATGGGCCTTTGGGACACTGAAGACTCATACTGTAGCAACAGGCAACTAGCTTACATGTGCTAATGAATGAATGATGTCTGTGAGGGGAGAAGAGACTGTCTCCTTCCCAAGCACAGCAAGCCTCCCTGTTTTAGCCTCCCGTCTTTCTCGTCTTCTCGAATTTATTGCCTGTCAATTTGGGTCCTCATCTCCAGGACCCTGGGGAAGAAAGCTCAGGCCAGCATGGAGGTCTCCACTGGGAAGAGACTTTTGATGACACAGAAGCCGCTGCCTCCAGAGGCTGTGAAGCCTTGTCCCCAAGGCTGACAGTGCTTTCTGGAGAGATGAACTCATATGGCTACAGGACAGCAGGTAACCCCAGTAACTCATTATAATCTTACAAAAGAGAGGACTTTAAAAGCTCCCAGGACAAAGGTGGTAGACATTTAAGGAGACAAATTGCTGGGTGCCAGTGGCTCACAGCTGTAATCCTAGCTGCTCAGGAAGCTAAGACCTGAGGATCATGGTTCAAAGCCATCCCAGGCAGGAAAGTCCCTGAGACTCTTATCTCCAATTAACCATTAGAAATCTAGAAGTGGAGCTGTGGTTTAAAATAGTAGAGCACTAGTCTTGAGTGAAAAAAACTCAAGGACAACACCCAAGCCCTGGGTTCAAGCCCTACTACTAACAAAAAAACAAAAATAGAAATGCTAATTATTCTGTCAAATTGATACATTTCACCATGTGTGTGTGTGTGCAGTTGTAGATCAATTTTAGCCCTCCCCCTTTTTGGTAAGTATAAACTCAAGGCTGCATACTTACTAGGCAAGTGCTCTACCATGTGAGTCATGTCCCCCGCCTTCTTTTGCTTTAGTTATTTTTCAGGTAAGTTCTCCTATTTTTTGTCCAGCTAGCCTTAGATCAGGATCCTCCTACCTAAAACTACTTCTTAAATTTAAATAATTGAAAATAAAGCTAGGTCACTAGGCACTGGTGGCTCATGCCTGCCATCCTAGCTACTCCAGAGACTGATATCTAAAGACCCCAGTTCAAAGTCAGCCTTGGCAGGAAAGTTCATGAAACTCTTATCTCCAATGAACCACCTGAAAACCAGATGTGGAGCTGTGGCTTAAAGTGGTAGAGAGCTAGCATTGAGCTTTTTAAAAAAGTTCAAGGACAGTGCCTAGGCCCTGAGTTCAAGCCCCATGACTGACAAAATAAAATAAAGCTGGAGTCATGGTTCAGGTGGTAGAGTGCCAGCTTAAGAAGCACAAGGGCCTGCATTCAAACCCTAGAAATACAAAAGGAAGAAAAATGCATGGTGCCAGTGACTCCCAGCTATAATCCTAGCTAGTCAGGAGGCTGAGATCTGAGGATCACAGTTTGAAGCCAGCCTGAACTCAGAAGTTTATTGTCTCCAGTGAACCAGTGAAAAGCAAAAGTGGAAGCATGGCTTAAGTGGTAGAGCACTAGTCTTGAGCAAAAAAGCCAAGTAGTAATGTGAGTTCCTGAGTTCAAGCCCTAAGACCACAAAAAAATGCTTTAAAAATAAAATCTAAAATCTTTTACACGTTGTTAAAAGGAAAAAACTTTCCTGAATAGCTTCCAACTTTTTACCACCTCTATTCAGTAGGCCGTGATGAAGGAGATACTGAATTCACCAGTACCATCTCAGCCCTGAGAGGTGGCCACTGTGGGTGGGGACACCTGGCTAGCGAAGCTATCCTGGGGATTGTTCTGGATTTGGGGCCTTTGCCAGCTAACTTTCTACGACTCCCCCTCTCACGGCCAGTATCATCTCCGTACCCCTACTGCACAGTTCAGGGCCCTACCTCTACATCATTAGGACCGCTCAGACACTGGCACTG
This sequence comes from Dipodomys ordii, assembly GCF_000151885.1. NCBI lineage: Eukaryota > Metazoa > Chordata > Mammalia > Rodentia > Heteromyidae > Dipodomys > Dipodomys ordii. The sequence continues at coordinate 895,634 of NW_012267228.1, forward strand.
ACAGTCATCTTGTTTTCCTACGGTTTTTGCTTGGAAGGCAGCTGGTGACAGTCACCCTGGTGGTCAGGCGGGAGCTACTGTGATGGTCTGGGGAAGAGGATGGCACTGGTCACTTGAGGGTGCGGGGGAGGGGGCGCCAGGGAGGGCAGAGGGGCAGCTGGCTGGGAAGCAGTTCTGGAGGGTGTCAACTTGAGGTGCTGGGAGAAAGGACAGGGGACATCCAGCGTGACCTCACAGCTGGCACTGGCCACCCTGGCTTGCTCTGCCCTCTGCCAGCTCTGATTGTGAGAGTAGGCCTCTGGGAAAGTTGCTGTGGGTGAAGGGGGCAGTGCCCCTCACCCTGGCTGGCCAGGGTCTGCACACCCCTGTCCTCCTGCCCCTCAGCCGTCCCCAGGCCGTCCCCTCAGGGCCCCGAGGTGGCCCAGGAAGCGCCCTGGCTCAGGCACGGGCCCTGGTGGGGAGCCCAGCCCCGGCTGCCTGGGCCTGCGGGTGGCCACAGTGCGTGCCACGTGCGCCAGCCCCGCCCAGGCACGGCACGTGCAGCCCCGCGTGCGCCCCGCTCCCCCACCCCCAGCCAGGCCCCTGGGCGCGTGCCAGCTCCGGCCCAGGAGGAACCCCAGCTGACAAGGTTGCGTGCAGATGCATGTCAGGCCCCTGCCCCGTGGAGGAGGAAGGGGGTGTGTCCTGGCAGGGACCCACGCGTGGCCGGCTTCCCTAAGCTCCCCTCCCACCCAGGCTCCTGCCGGCTCAGGGAGCATTTTCAGGACTACGTTGATGACGGTCACTGACCCTCTCTCTCTCTGTGCCAGGCCCAGCTCTGCACTCCTCGTACACACATGACCCCGGCCTCCACAGCAACCCGGTACTGTCCCCAAGCTCAGGTGGCAAGTGACTCGGTGACGTCACGATTCCCAGGATTCCCAGGACAGCGCCAGTGCTGAGACAATACTGAGGCTTCCCAGGGGTCTGCAGAGACCACCATGCTACCCACGCCTCTCCTGCACCATCTTCGCCTCTTCCCCATTCTGCACGTGAGGACAGGGTCCTGGGCAGGTGAAGTCAATTCCAGGACGACACAGCCGGTCCTGTGACAAAGCTGGACTGGACCCCAGGACTGCTGAACACACTGAGTTGTGACCACTGCTGGTCTCTGGTCTACCCTTGGGTGGAAAAGCTGGAAGACATAACCACAGTGGTTCCTTTCCCTTCCCTGCACCCCCACCCCACCCCAAGTCTGCTTCTGGCCCCAGGTCTGGGGATGTTGTGCTCTTGTCTGTGCTGTGGTGTGGTCTCAGGGCTTCAGACTCACCAGGCAGGTTCTCTACTACTCCTACCAACCTCTCACCTCAGAAATGCCAATTCTTCCCCTGTGGAGACTTCAAACGGGCAACCTGCCTCTCCCTCCTGACCTGGCGGTCCAGCCCCTCGCGAGCTCTGGCGGCCAGACCGTAAGGTTTATGGGGGGAAGGCCTAGAGCCTCTCTGAGAGGTGGGCCTTGCTCACTTACCGAGAAGTCTCCCAGTCTTGGTCCAAGCCCACTTGGGAAGCCCTGTCTTCACCCCTATCCCATGTGGACCCTTAACCCCAGTGCCAGCCTGGAAGTGCCTGGGGCTTACCAGGCTCTGGGTCACCAGACCTATGGCCGGAGGGGCCACACAAGGCTGCAGCACCACCTGGAAGCAGATGCTATTGCTGCCGCCTAGGAAGGAGGGATGGCACTGTCCCACTCCAGCCTCTCCTTCCCCAGGATATATTTGATGTCAGCTAGGAGCCCCCTATACCCCTCCCCACAGTACCGGGCTGCTGGGACATCACAGGAGGTCCCCAGGGCTGGCTGGAGTCCTCCGCACACAGAGACCTGCCTCCCACGCCACCTTTCACAAGGGAGCCATGACAAGCTTCCTGTTACTGTTTGAAAGAACTCCACAGTTAACTTAGAAGAGGGAAGGTTTGGGGTCACAGTTCAGAGGTTCTGCTTTATAATTGCTTTTGGGCTTCTGGCCAGGTAGTGCATCATAGTGTGGAGCATACAGCGGAGCAAACCTAGGTTTTTAATGGCAGGGCGGGGGGGGGAGGGGAGAGAAAGATGGGGAGGGGCAAAAGAGAGAGAGAAGGGAGCCAGGGTCCCACAATTGTGTGTGTGTGTGTGTGTGTGTGTGTGTGTGTGTACTGAGGCTTGTATGTGGGATCTCACACTCTTACTTTTTGCCTGGGCTGGCCTCAAACTATAATCTTCCCAATCTCTGCCTCCTAAGTAGCTGGATTGCAGGCATGAGCCACACACCTAGCCTCATGCACTCCTAAGTTTCCTGCAATCTTTGAGAACAGAATTCCATCAAGTAGGGCCTCCTGGCCCTAGGTAGCACCCACTGGGTTCCCAGGATGTCAGATTTCTCCCTGGAGTAAACAGTCCTGGGGAAGACCCCTTTATCCCAACCCTGAGGGATAAAGATGTTTCCGTTCAATCTCAATACTTCATTTTTGAAGCAAAGTGAAAACATCAGAAAAGGACATGAGCTATAGTAGAGAGCAGACCTCGCCCAGCAGATTCTACTCCCTGGCAGAGGCCATACCCACCCCAGATTCCAGGTGTGGTCCCTGTCTGTGGGGACCCATCCCAAGACCCCCTTGATCTGCAGTTGCTCCAGTCCCTGGCACAAAATGGGATCCCTGAATGTGGGACCCACAGATTCAAGAGAGCTGCCCGCTGCCGGCTCCAACTGCCAACGGCCGTCTCGTCGTCTGCCTCCACATACGCAGCGAGGAGGGGCCGCCCCTCCCAGCAAGAAGCAGCCTCTGCTGCTCCCACCGCCACTCACCCTGCCAGGGTTGGCCAGGAACCTGGAGGAAGTGATTAGGGTAAGCGAGTTGATAGAGGGCCAGTTCCCAGGCCTCGCAGGCTGTGCAGGTGCAAAAGAGTCCAACAGCGACCAGTCCAGCTCCTGCTGACCCTCAGACGCACTCAACAGCTAAGCAAATGGTTTGCTGATAGTAGAGCGTAGCAGGCTTACAATAAGCACTGCTGGGCAGCTTCATTCTCTGGAACAGATTGCTGATACAATGTATCTAACAGATCACTGACACAATGTTTCTAGAGACACTTCCACACAGACTCTGGACCAGCCTCACCCCTTCTTGCTGCTACACAGTAGTTAGTTTGTTTGTGATTATACCACCATTTGCTTTTTCACCCACCTTCTCGTTTCTGTAAAAACGAAGCTGACCACACCTGTGCCTGTACTGTGATCGTTTTGCAAGACTTATTTCAGATAGGGCAGAACAAAGCTGCAAGTTAGAAAAGGCTCTGCACAAGCTGGGCATTGTGACTCATGCCTGTAATTAGCTACTTGGGAAGAGGATTGTGGTTCAAAGCCAGCCTTAGGAAAGTCTGTGAGACTCTTATATCCAATTAACTACTAGAAAACCACAAGTGGAGCTGTGGTTCAAAGGGGTAGAGTGCTAGCCTTGAGCAAAAAAGCTCAGAGACAGTACTCAGGCCCTAAGTTCAAGCCCTATGACCCACTCCACCCCCTCGACACACACACACAATGTCTCAATACCTACTGTCTGGGTGCTCCCCAGGCTGCCACGTCTGGGTGTGAGGAAGCACCACGATGATTGACTAGCTAAGTTGGGAGGCCGTGTGCAGGCAACCTTGCCAGTCTCAGGAGGACTGTCCACTGACCACCGTATACATGCTCAGGGCAGACCTCTGAGGGTCAGAGGGAGACCGGAGCTGGCTGAGACTCCGCCTGAGCTTATTTGATTTATCACCCCTACCAAAGAAAAATCCACAGTATCAGCTAAAGTCCCCAAAATATTTTCAAGATAGTCAGGTGCCGCAGGCTTACAATAAGGTACAGGCCTTGCCAGAGGCCTGGGTGAGAGCCAGGCACTCTCCACTCTCTGTTCCCAGCCCCTTCGCCCTGGCAAAGCTGAGGGCAGGTGGATGGTGTCTGTGCCCTGCCACCCCTTCCTCCCCAGCAGACACTGCTAATCAATTTAGCACTTTTCCTTATTAATCCTAAATTCAACACCATTATTCAGCTCCCCATCCCCTGGGGAACAAAGCTAATGCTGCTTTCCATCCATGGCTCAGAGCTACACCCTTCCTGCGGGCCAAAGCTTGCGCAGCTGAGGTTTGAGAGGAGGAATTTCCCCCAACTCCACCACCATTCACACCTTCTTCATCCAAATCCCATCAAAACACAGTTCCAGTCTGCTTGCGTTGGGACGGATAAGGACACACCCAACCCAGGAATCAGCTGGCGTATTCACTGAGTGACATCACAGAGAGGCCTTTGTTCCAGTGGCCCTTGGCCTCCTTGTCCAGAGTCCCAGGCTATAGAGGGATCAGGAAGCGGCAGATGCATAGCTATCCTGTCTCTTCCTCTTGGCTTTGGGCTCTTCAAGGTGGCTGTGGTCTCCTCCGGATCCTTCTCAGTGCTCACAACTTAGGAGTGATAGAAGCCCAGCTCTGCAGCGATGCCACACCTTCAGGCTGACGTGTGCCCAGCGTCTTTGCATTCTGGAAGTCCCCAGCTGTTCCTCACAGCACTCCTACCGCTTCGTCACAGGCACACAAACTGCAGCCCAGGAGCGTGTCTTCAGCTTTGGAAAGACTCGTTCCAGACATTCAGAGAGGTCATGGGACCCATCCAGCATCACAGAGTAGCCTGCAGAGCCAGACCTTGAACCTGTCAGTTCTGGTCTATGCTCACAGAGACACTGCAAGCTGGGCAATGAGAGCATGCCCACTTGACCGCCAAGGCACTGAGGCCCAGCTGGTGGGCAGCAGAGGCAGGGCCTGGACCCACACCAGGGGACACAGAAGTCTGTTCTTTACAGGTTTTCAGACGGGTGCGGACTGGCAGATGACGGGCTCTTCCTGTCCCTCCTTCTCTCTTGGCCAGTCTCCTGTATCCCAGGGCTTTGGACACACACTCTGGAATGGCAATGGCAGCCGTGGAGAAGAACAGGACATCGAGTGCCCAGCAGGAAGTGCCAGGCACAGAACCAAAGGTGGGGACTGACACTTGGCCCGCACCTCCACGCTCGGCGCCTGTGTGGTGGCGTTGCTTAGGGACCTGGAGAGACAGGAGACAGCGTTCCTCTGTGGCAGCCACCCTGGGCACTGTCTCAGACGGAAAATGGTCAGCGTACCAAGAGGGTTTAAAAGAAACACTTGTCTTGCCTTCTGTCTTTGGTATCCCTGAGCCTAGAGATGGATGTGGCGAGGGGAGGACAGCTTCCAGCAACAGGGCACAGGCTGTGGGCATCCTGCATTGCGTAGCTGGGATTCATAATCAATGCTGAGACCACTGTCTTCCGCTCGGAAGCACCGGCTGGCAGATTCGCGCCCCACAATGCCACAGCACGCAGGTGTGAGGGCCCTGGGCTGAAGAACTCCACAGCTCCTGAAGAGTTACTCACTCCCCTTCCTATACCACCACTGTACCTGTTGCTGGGGGAACACATCTACTAGTCCATTCTGTGTTGCTGTAACAAGACACTGGAGGTAGGCTAACATTACAAAGAGAAATTTTGGAGGCTCCAAGTCCAACACCAGATGGCCCCAGTGACCAGCCTCTGGTGAGTGCCTGGTGGCAGCTAGTGGCAGAACCACAGACTTGTGTGGAAGAAAGGGGGCGGTCTGGAGGTGAGAAGGCACAGAGCTCTCTGGGGGAAGGGAAGGCCTTGCCCTTGGGCTTGCTCTCTTTAGAGCTCAGGGGTCCCATGACAGCTCCCCCTGGGACCCGAGGACTTGCGCAGGACCCTCTTCCCACACTGCCGCACTGAGAAGCCTCCCTGGGAGGAGTGCAAGCCCAAGCCAAAGTCAGATGGTGACATGAGCTCCCACCCCTGAGCCTGCCCTGCCTTCACCCGGGGGGACGGTCTCTCCTGACACCAAGGCCTGGGTGCAACCAAGGCCCAGAGTTCTGTGGAAATTAAAGCATTTGACCCTTCCAAATCTTAGGAGTTTGTTTTTATCCATTTCATATTGCAGACTTGATAGAATTAGAATCATAGTCCATGTCAGAATAAAACACACATAGAAAAGAGGGAAGGAGGAAGGAGAGGAAAAGAGGAAAAGGAAGCTGAAGTCATAATCAGAACTAAGCATGAACAAATGTTAGAAATATTTCCTTTCGGCCTGAGGTGGAGCACTCCCTCTGGCTTTTTACAGAGACAGAGGTGATAAACGTGACTCTAAAATTGTGTGTGTGTGTGTGTGCATGAATGCGTGCGTGCATGTGTGCATGTGTGCATGTTCCAGGGCTTGAACTCAGGGCCATGAGCTCTTGCTCAGCCTTTTCACTTATGACTGGCACTCTACCACTTGAGCCAGTCTGGTTTTTTTGCTGGTTAATTAGGATAGGATCTCTTGGACTTTTCTGCCCAGGCTTTAAACTGTGATCCTCAGATCTCAGGCTCCTAAGTAGCTAGGATAAGAGTGAGCCACTGGTGCCCGATAATCCAAGACTTTTCTCTGAGCAATGGAAGGGGAACTGGCGGGTGCCAAGATGCTGGGCAGGCGGCTACACTGGAGAGGAGCTCAGCTCAGGCCTGGCCAGGGCTGAAATAGCAGATTCGTGTTTTTGGCACACACAGACCTCAGTATTTCACTGCCCCAAAGCATGAACTTCCCTTGATTTTTTAATAAGAAGTAATGATCAATAATTTTCCAAGGGATCAGGTGACCATAAAACAAAACAACAAAACCCTGCTTTTACTTGATGCAGAAGTTGGTTTCTTCAAGGTGTCCCATTCCAAAAATAACAGAAAGAAAAAGAAACAGACAACACGGGGTTTGTTGCCACCAAGGTAGGAATGTTTCCAACAAAACAGGAAAATGTTTGCCAAACTTTTTAACAACCCAGAGGACACTCTGGCTCCCTGCCGCCTTGGCTTGGAGACTCTAATCAGAGCTGATCAATGGAGCCAAGAAAGGTCTGCTTCCCGCAGACTGCAGCTCCCAAGGCAGGGAAATCTGCAGGGTGTCAGGCCCTGCCCTGCCCTCCAGAGCCAGCTCTGTGCTCTGGGCAGCTCTGCTAGTCAGTGTCCTGGCTCCTGTCTAGAGTGTTGGGCTCCTTGGTACAATGGCCCCATGCTTCAGATCAGGAAGGCAGTCCCCTCCTCTAGAAGGGCCAGACGCAGCAGACTCTAGCCAAAAGCTACGAACTCCTTGACTGGCATTTGAGGCTCTTCCCAAACTCACTCTCAGAGCTTCCCAGCATGCTCCACCGCTGAGCCTTTGCATCTACTGCTCCCATATCTGACGTAGTCTTCCTCAACATCTGCATGTTCAAATCCTCACCATCTCTTAAAGGACCAAAGTGACTAGCCTAGCCCTGGTTCACAGGTTGCTCACACGGGATGATCTGCAGGGCTTTCCTGGCTTGTAAGAGTCGCTGCCAGCCAGCCTACAGGAAGTCTGACTCCAAGGCCGCCTCCTGGAAGCCACCCTGGAGTCCCGGGACACAGAGCCCCTCTCCTGAGGGTGTCACATCTGCACAGTCCCTTCAGTAAAGTGTCCCACTGAAGACACCCAGATACACTGAAGTCTTAACCTGGCTATCTGCAGAAGTGATCTATTTGGAAGCAGGTCTCTGTGGGTCCCTGGGTGAGGTCCCTGGGGTGGTGGTGGGGCAGAGGAGAGACCAATCCATTTTATGTCTCTGGAACAGAGACCCAGGCACCCAAGGAGAAGGCTGTGGATGAGAGGCGATCAGCGGTAGCCACCAGACGCTGGAAGAGGAGGAGGGGGGGGGGAGGAGGAAGA
>NW_012267228.1:903495-911466 GCF_000151885.1 Dipodomys ordii
GGAGGGGGAAAAGGAAGAGGAGGAAGGGGAGGAGGCGGAGGAGGGGGAGGAAGGGGGGAGGGGGTGGTGGTGGTGCTCTCCCACGGCCACCAGCACACTGGACCCCCAACTTTGGCACCCGAGGCTCAGGCTCCTATTGTTCTAGACCACCTGGTTTCTCCCAGGAAACAAACTAATACATACCGTAAGGACTGTTCTAAGTAAGCGCTCTAGTGGGATGCAGTTCCCAGGCCATGAACTGGCCCTTCCGAAGCATCTGACCCTCCTCGGACTTCCCTCAGCCCCACCACAGTGCTGCACAGCCAGTGCAGACCCACTGGGGTTGGAGAATGACCGATGTGGACCGGGGCTGGGGCTCGGCCCCACCTAGCAAGGGCAATGCCTTTAGCGTAAACTCCAGTACCACCGACACCAAATGATGGATATTCGTCCACTCAGGGGCAGACGGACAGGGGCAGGCCGGCTCCCCCCAGGCTTGGGGCTGCTGTGGGGAAGGACGCAAAGGAGTCATGGGACGATTGTCCGGTCACATGCTAGTACTGTGGGACCTTTCTGTACCGAGCAGACGGCACTGACTCTCAGCGATGGCCTGGGTGCCGTCTCTAGGCTTTTATGCTCAAGGCTAGCACCCTACCACATCGAGCCTTTTCCAGCTCTCTGGTGATTAACTGGCTGTAAGAGTCTCACAGACTTTCCTGATGGATTTTCTTGGTTCAAAGATAGAGCTTTACAGTTTGAACAAAGAGATGGCCTTAGTGTCTGGATACTGAGCAGAGTGGCCCCCACAAGGACCCCCGCACAGCACAGGCAGGCGCCAGGGCAGGGTAGAAGCGGCTCGCTCCTGAGCATGTGCGCAACCATGGCTGCCAATCACCTCCCCGGCAGCAGCCCCGTGCGGTCCCCCTGGCCGGGGTAGAGATTCCAGGTCCTCTGCCAACAAGTTTTCATCAGAGTAAAGAACCTAGGTCAATTATCCTCTTTAAAAAAAATAATAACTTCCAAGATGTTGGAAGCCTGTAACTTTAAAACAAGCCAGATTAATGAAAAATAATCATTCTGAATTAGGAACTCAGTGTCACGTTTCTGAAAATTCTGTGTCTCGCTAACTCCAGGACATTCTTTGTCTTTACTTACTTAGCAGAACGTTGCTAGAACGTTTCACTGTGACCTCTCCCCTGCAGGCACAGAGCATATCCCCAGGCCCCTCCCCCCCTCCCTCCTCCCTCTCCCCTTACTCTCAAAACCACCCAACGGAGGCGGCCCTACTTTCCTAAAACAAGCTTTGGAAGCCTGGTCCCTGTACCCTTTCTTTACCCAATGTTCCCCCCTCCACGAAGGCTTCTGACACTCAGGGGGTCTGTGTGGGGTGCAGGCTGGCCCCCTCTGCGGCAGTCGGCTTCACGGGGCTCGAGCTCTAGGATCTTATGCCCACTGTGTTTCCTGGTGAGGTCACCTGCCTGCCTGTGGACAGGGAGACTGCTCCCTGAGTCTGGGACCTTCGCTGTGGAGTGGGGCTCACCTCAGAATTGGCGTACACTTGGTTTGAACTTGAAGTGAAAACAAAGCACTAATGTCAGGTTTAAGGGACTAAGGAGCAGGGGCCTTTGGGGGACCCTTGTCTAAATAAGCCCTGGGGCCTGGGCTTGCCAAGTTCACTAGTCTGAGCAGGGCCCTGGGGCACAGGCACAGGTTTCGGGGTGGAGGCTTGGGGAATGGCCCGGAGATGAATTAACACTTCTTCTCCTGGCTTAGGACCAGGGGATAAAGTCGCCTCCCACGGCTCCCAGCAGGTTTGGGGCAGGAAGTGGGGTAGTTTGGACAGCAGGAATCTGGCTCCACAAAAGCCGCTGAGAAGCCATTGTTCCAGGGCTTAACTGGGGGCCCTCGAGTTGGCAGCTCCCCCATGTCTCAACTGGAGCCAAGGTCTTTATCCACACACTGATAAACAAGGGGCAGTGCTAGAATAAGCCCTGCGATGCTCCCTCCCGCCCCTCGAGGCAGGAGACTCCTGCTTGGGGTCCTGGGTCCTGCATGGCTCCTGGCGCCTGGCCTCCCTGCCCCACCGCCCGCCGCTGCCCAGCGCTTTAGCCTGGCCAACAGGTAGGCAGCATCTCCTTGGGGCCAGGCCTCGCCCCTCCACGGAGCCAGGCGGCGAGAGCGGGGGACAGTCCCTTCCCAGCGTCCCTCCATGTCTGAGCTCAGCACCAGCGTGGACGGCGGCGGCGGCCCACGCGGAGGCCGAGCCCTGAGTCAGGGGAGCACATGTCGGGCAGAGGCACCCCGCTCAGAGCCTCAGCTTCCTCATCTGTCAAGTATGTGTGTGCCCAAGCGTGCAAGTGCATGCGTTCCCTCCTTCTCTGAGGAAACTTCTAGACTCTGATAAGGATGTGAAATGTGGGGTATCTGCCCACCCCCACCCCCTCCACCCACCAGCCATGATCTGACTGCCGGGAAAGCAGTGGGGGAGCAGCCAGGCAGGGCTGGGCGCAGAGGAGCGGGGTTGGGGCACACAGCCGGCTCCTCTGCCACTGTCCTGGGCTTGCCAGCGGGCAGTGCCGTTAGATGGCAGACAGGGTGCTCTTCTCCACTACTGGGTGTGTCCCCGCCTTCTTCCCGGTGTAAGACCACTGCGGCCATCAGCACGCACATGCACACCTCCCGCAAGGCTGAGCAAGACCTGCCACCTGCGGCTCGCGCTCCCTCTGGCTCCTCCGCCTTCTGCGTCCCTCTGCCCCGAGTTCTGGTTCCCTCCTCTCCCTTGCTTCCCTCTCTCCTCCTCACTCTCCTCCGCTCTGCCTGCGCCTGGCGCAGTGACGCGCTCTGGGCCCTCTCCATGTCTTCAGGAGGCCCCCTCCACCCCCTGACCCACACTGCGTCCAGGCTGGGGACTAGATGGTTATCAGCTGTTGGCATCGTCACCAAAGCTCCTGGGCAAGCCTGGCCCCTGATGGGCACACGCTTTGGGGAGCTACCTCCTCAGACGTGGCCACACACCTGGCATCCACAACAGTTGGTAATCATCTGGAGATGTATCTGGACCAGCTCGGCCTCCATGTGGTGGGGTTCAAGGCCCATAGAACTGAAGGGAAGAGGAACTGGAACATCCAGCCCCTGCCATCCCCACGGATGGTCACCAGACGATGCACTCCCAGAGCCTCTTCTGCGGCCGCGTGCTCCTCCCCAGCTTCCCACACTCCTCAGCTGCAGCCATGACCAAGCCTAGGTCAAGGAGGTCTAAACAGAAGCTTGCGGTGCATTCTGAAGAGAGAGGACCTAGCCTTTCTCCCTTGCATCCTCTCTTGAATGTAGATGAGATGGTTGGAGGGGAGACAGCTCTATTATGGCTTTGAGGGAAAAGCAAAAAAATCACAAAATTCTAGCTCTGATCTCTGAGTGATAAAGAAATGCCTATAGTCACCTCTGTATTTCTTCTCATTTTAGAAAAATACAAGTTCATTTATTAAGCCACTGGTGGTTTAAACTTGGAGCTTCACACTCATTTAGCTTTCTTGCTCAAAGCTAGTGCTCTACCATGTGGCCCAGGCCTCCAATCCAGCTTCTTGCTAGTTCTTTTGGAGATAGAGTCTCATGGACTTTTCTGGCCAGGCTGATTTCACAGGCAGCTGCTACTGGTGCCTGGCTGGTCAGATTTGTTTGGGCTGATAAATAAAAGCTTTTTTAAAAAAAAAATATTCTCTCCTACCTAGCCTAGGCTGACTGTCAACTTGCACTCCTCCTGACTGAGCCTCCCAAGTGCCAGGATTATGGATAGGTGTGACATCATCCGGCTGAAAGCTGTCTTTTCCTTTCCTTTTTTATGGTACTGGGGTTTGAACTCAGGACATCAAACTTGCTAGGCAGGCACTCTACCACTTGAGCCAAGTCCCCACATTTCACAACTTTAAAACTCAACCTGAGTTCAAGTTCAAAAAAGCATTCCTGCGTTGGGGACTCCTGTGCCAGTCTTCAGTGGCCAGAAGAGCAGCTGTAACTGGCCCCATCAGCCAACCTGTGGACCAATCAAACCGTCCAGAGGACAGTGGGCGGGGCCTACTTAGACACGATGAGCAAGAGGCCTGGGGCAGCTGGCTTTCTGAACAGCAGATCACGGGTATCACCAAGGTCATGTCCAAGGCTAGAATCTACACTGGGTTTGAGTCCTTCCCACACTTCCCATGCCCTTCAGCCACAGGGCAGGGGCTGTTCAGGAAACAGAGCCTCCTGCCCAGCAGTGTGAGCCACATCCTTGGGGCACGCCAGGTGGGGGACAGAGGTTCAGGCCACACTGGAGCACAGGTCTCGAGAGCAGGATCTGGCCCACTCACCTGCCGGAGCCCAGGACAGCCCGGTGCCACGGGTTCCGGCGACAGACTCTGCTCTTACTGCTGGCTAGTGTCCCACCCAGCAGCGACTGAGTCCTCCCTGCTCTGAGTCCTCCCTGCTGGCCTCCTGAGTCCTTTGTTGGGCCTCAGTGAGCGGCAGGCCAGCAGGCCGGATTCCATTCCTCGCTCTACCCCTGCCAGCCCCGTGATGACCCCATCCATAACGCGGGGGCTGGTCCTGACCTCCCAGGCCACAGGGGAGGGGGAGTCAGGAGATACCCTGGGCCGCAGAGAAGGTGCTCAATAAATCCTCAAAACAAACATGTAGCTGCCCCAAGGGAATGTATGACAGAGAGGACTCAGGATTTGCGAAGACTTGTGGCCCAGGAGGAGGTTGGGGGGGTGGGGGGGTGTACAGCCTCCCACCCCACCCCCACCCTGGAGAGTCAGAGAGCAGCGACAGGACAGGGCAGGGTGGCGGAGCCCTGCCTCCAGCCTGCACAAGCTCAGGGGACCGGCTGGCGGATGTGGGTCAGTGGTGCACGCCAGTCCCCGGGGTGTGGGCCATCTAAGGGCTGGCAGCCACCAGGACCACACCGCATAGGAGAGGGAAGCCGAGGGCGGCACTTGGACCCAGTCACTGACAGCTGCCGGCCACAGAAGGGGGATGACCTTTGCTTTGTCCCTGAGCAGCCGGGCAGAGCCAGGTAGGTGAACAGGCCCTCAGGCCCCCTTCCCCCACTCCTCAGCCACACAGCAGGGGCGGACCACCGCTTGCTGAGCCCGAGCAGGGGCCAGAGCCAGATGGGGCAGAGTGGGAGTCGCCCCCTCGCACACGGGTCCTCTGAGGCCCGCCGGGCACAGCGGCTGCCGGCTCACATCAGCTCACTGCAGCCCTCACCAGGAGCAAGGGCTACGATTCCCACCTTCCAGAAGAGAAAATGGAAGCCCAGAGAGGCCCACTGGCTTGTCAGCATCACGCAGCAGAGAGACGGAGCTGGGATCCCAACTGCCCCTGTGCAGCCACAGAAGGTGGCCTCTTTCTCCTGTGTGACACAATCTCCAAGAAGCCAGTGAACGGTCCAAGTGGCATCTAGTGGGCGTGGACGCCGCGAGGCTGGACGTCGCAGAACTGCACCGACCACCCTCCCTCTCTCCATCCCAACTCCCTCTCCCTCCTCCAAGACTGCACTAGATGCCACCTCCTGCAGACAGGCCCCGTCATGCCTCCACTTCCCGCAGGAGAGCGCAGCCTCCGGAGGACCAGACTCTGTGTGTTGCCCTCCCTGAGCACCATCTGGGGTGTGGCAGGAAGCCTGGCACATGGCAGGCCCTCAGTAAATATTTGTGGAGAAAATGACCAAATACCTAACCCTACCCACCCTCAGAGCTCGCGGCGGAGGGCCTTTCCCGGGGTAAGCGGAGGGGAGCAGGGCCCCAGGGGTCCCTCGGGATCTAGGGGCTGCCTTCTCGCATCTTGTGTCCCCCAGCCCCCACAGGGTGCCATGTGTCCTCAGAGCCCAGCCCATGGCCTTTTTTTTTCCTGACCGGGGATCATACTCAGCTCTGGCTGATAGGAACCTACCAGAGGAGACCACGGGCCCTTGTGCTAAGTTTAGTGACTGCACAATGTCCCTGATAAATTCCAGATGGAGCCAAGGCTGGCGGTATTTTCCTCTTAACTTGTAACTCCTCCAGCTCCCCCAACCGGGAACCCACCAGGAGGCCACCGGGCAGCTCTGAGGGGCTGGGTCCACCTCAGATTATGCCAGCAGCCATGGAACGGGCAACCAAGAAGAGGGCCTACGCTGTCTGGGGAGCTTGGTACAGGACCCAAGCCGGGGAGTTTTCCAATAATACACCGTGCACACAGAATCCTGGCTCTGTGCAATCCTGTATCTGGAAATCCAGCTACACAGCAGACTGCTGCACCAGGACAAAACTCCCCTGAACCAAGGTGTGCTCTGCTTCTGTGTAGCAGCCCCACTCTTGGGACCCAGACTCACTCCATCTCCTGCCCTCCACAGGACAGGACCCCGGCTCCCTGTCTGCTCCAATAGCGCCTCCAGATTGTCCCTTCTCCATTCCTCCTCCAGAGACAAGCCAAAGGTGCCTAGCAAGACAGAGCCAAAGAGAGGGTCTCGGGTGGGAGAGCCCTCTCCTCGCTTCGAAAACAGAACAGACTAAACAGAAATCATACAAGTGTCAAGGCAAGCGAAAGGTCCCTCAGACCGCTGCTGCAGATTGCTCTTGCCGTCCACTGGGACCTTAAGATCCCATTCCACGCACGTGTGCCCAGCAAGGCCTCCAGGCCTGCACTGAGCAGCAGGCTTTCACCATTTCTCCCTGACCTGTGAGAAACCACATGCACTGCAGCACCAGCCAGTGACTCTCATCTCCTGATTGGAGAGGCGGCCAGATGAGCAGATTCCCCAGCCTGGAGCACAAAACCCGTGCACAGGTCTAAGGAGGGCAGTCCTTCATAAACACAGATACAGAAGAGCACTGTGACCACTAAACAATAATTCAAAACAGTACAGCAAGGCAAATTGTAGTAAGTCGATGACAAAAAGTACTTTTAACAAATGAAGCTGGAGGATGGGATAGAGGTATGAGGAACAAACCCACCTAGACAGGTCTGGCGGCACTTGCCTGTAGTCCCCGCTCTTAGGAAGCTGAGGTGGAAGGATTGAGAGTTTATACCTCAGCCGCCCCCTGGCTCCATACACAAAGCTTTGACAGTTTACTGCGTGGAGTAGAGCTGAGGTTCGGAAGGACGGAAATGTCTTTAAACAGTAGGAAGTAAAGGTTTCTTGACTAGGACATGAAAAGCAGTCACCCTAAAAGCAATGGAGCAACTGGACTTCATCACAATCCAATTTTCTGCTCATTAGAAAACACCATTAACAGAGCCAATAGGCAAAAGGAAGACTGGGGAAAATACTGTGCGCACCTGTGTGACGAAGGACCTATTAAGAGAACATATAACTAACTTCAGGTCAACAGCAATAAAACGTGCAGCCACCAGCCAAGCCTGGGTCAGACACAGGGTCAGTGGCAGCTGCTGACCACTGAGAAAATGCAAAACACTTCAAGTACACACAGACCACTCCTTCAGTAGGTGGAGGGTGTTTGTTTTGACAGTAGTGGGGTTTGAACTCAGGACCAGTGCTTGCTAGAACCACATCCCCAGCCCTTCTTGCTTTCATCTAACATTTTTGCCTGATGAATTTTTGTTCCTGGCTGGCCTGGACCTTAATCCTCCCTATTTACACTTTCCAGGAGTTCAGGATGATTAAGTGTACAGCATCACACCCTCCTTTGATTGATTGAGAGGGAGTCTTGCATACTTTTTACCTGGACTGAGCTGACCTGGCCTGGGATGGCCTGGCCTGGCCTGGAATGCAATCCTCCTGATCTCCAACTCCCATGTGGATAGAATTACTAGGCCTAAGCCACTGCACCTGGCACCGCATTGGGTTTTTGTTTTTGAACTCAGGCTTAGGCATGGCTGCTGACCAGGCTATCATTGAGCCACAGCACAACTTCCAGTGGTGGTTTGGAAATAAGAGTGTCATGGACTTTCCTTCACTGGCTTTCAAACCTTGATCCTCAAATCTCAACCTCCTGAGTCGCTAGGATTATAGGT
>NW_012267228.1:913806-948299 GCF_000151885.1 Dipodomys ordii
TTTTTTTTTTTTTTGCTTATGTGGTGCTGAGGAATGGAACCAGGGCTTCAGGCATGCAAGGCAAGCGCTCTACCACTGAGCCACCTTCCCAGCCCTTGCTCCATTCTTTACTGGTGTGTCTGCTTGCTTCCTGTCACTTCATGATTCAGAAGGCTCAGGTTTGGGGGACTCCAGGGAACAGAGTACTGAGGGACTGCTCCAGTCTGCCCTCAGGTTGAGCCTTTCTTATTTCAGACCTCCCTCATCATCCACGTTCTCTCTACCTACAGCCCATGCTTTCACTTCTTTGCTTCAGTAAGCCCATCCACAGACCTAGCATCCCCACAGACAACGTCTGGACCAGGAGCCGTGCTGTGCTTTGCCGCTCACGCCCTGTGTGGGGCAGCCCTGCCAGCTCCGCCCGCTCAGCCTCTGCTGGTCCTCCTTGCCTCTGATCTCCTGAGGTTCATCTCTGCCTCTGGGTCAGGCACTGATGCCACCTCCCTGGAGCCCTGCCCTCCACACAGCCCCCGGGACTGATTCTAGGTGCTACACCATGAGTAGTGACCCTGGGTATTTGGTACTCCTCCATGGGTCTCCCCCAACACACCACAGCTCCCCACAGGGGCTGCGCCTCACCACTGTGCCTCCAGTCCCTGGGGCAAAGCCCAGGGACTGGGGAGGGGGCACCGACTGTGTGCAGAACCCTGTGGTGTTGTGGTGAGCCAGGGCCCAGACAAGGAGCCAGCGCATGCGTCACAGCGCTAGGGTCACAGCAAGATGGCAGGGGTGACTCTGAGCATGCCCAGCTGGCACCTCCTGCTGTCAGCTGCTCTGCTGACCACATACTCGCCTCCTCCTCCCCCCGCCCGGCTCAGGCTACAGCTGAGACTAAAGGCAGCACAGCAGAAGGACTTGGGTGTGTGGACTGGCTGTGTGGCCTTGGGAGAGGCCTCCCTACCCAGGAGGACGTGAGGTCTGGGCCATGGCACCCATGGGCGGACAGCAGCACACCGGGGGACGCCACCAGCCAGGTGGTGCAAGGCCAACACGCTGAGAAGAGTCTGGACACGGTGGGGGAAAGGCTTCCTGGCTGAAGGACAGGGTGACTCGGAGCCAAGTGGCCTCTCTGAGCCTCCCATAGATTTTGGGTGTCCTCCTGACCTCAGACCCCTGCATTTTTCCCCTCTGGGTGCTGGAGATGGGACCCGAGGTGTGGCAAGGCTAAGGGAGAGCTCACAGTTACTTGAATACCCTCCTCTGACACACGAGGGGCTTCTGCCAGGAGCCTGGGGTCCTGCCATGCTCCTGTGGACGTGTGTGCGGAGCCATGAAGGCTCTGTCAGATGAGGTGACAGTCTACAGCTCAGCATGGCCACAGGGGGTGGGGGGGGCCTGGCAAGGGAGGGACATGACTGGAATACCGACTGTGGCCCAGGCCAAGAGGCAACTAGGATCGGGGAGAGCTGTGCAGAGTCAAGCAACACTAGGGACACCTGAGCCCCCCTCTCCTGGCCCTGGGCCCCCGGGTCACTGCACAGAGCCAACTGAAGAGTGCTGACACTTGCAGCGGCAGCATGTGTAGGTGAGTGATTAGCCCAGGGAGGGTTAAGTGGATACCCGTGGGAAGAGTGATGGCAATGTCCACAGCAGCAGCGATGGGCTGACCCTGCATCCTGTCTCCTCCGGACGGGCGCTGTGTGGAGAGCACTGCGGGGATGAGCCACCTTCATCGCTGCCACCACCCTTCAAGACAAGCGCTATTTTCTTTCTCTTTGTAAAAAACCAGGAAACTGAGGAAGAGAGGTGAGGTGTGGGCCCTGCTGTGTCTCGCTCAGCTCAGGCTTGGGCAGCTTGTGCCAATCCCAGCGTCCCCCCTAGAGACCACCCAGACCTGCCCTCCCCAGGGAAAGCAGGGATGCCTAGCAGTCAGCAGGCAGAAAACATGGCTCTCATTTGATGTTGCTCCTGAATCTGGGACAAACCCCAAATCTCCCGGCTTCGGATCCCTGCAGGGACCCAGCAGGGCCTGGCACTCGGTGGGGCTGGGAAGCCTGGTGCCGGCCACGCTGGAGTTTACCTTGGTCCCTGGCTTCCTTCTTTACTCCCTGTTCACTGACTGACCACCCACTGTGTGCCAGCCACCTCCGCCTGGGGCCCGTGCGCTAGCTCCCGCTCCTGGAGTGGGGTCTGCCTCCTCTTCTCAAATCCGCTCCGACAGCTTTGGGTTCAAATCCCCAGGCTGCCCTTCCTCATGCCTGGCCACAAGCAAACTGCTGCCCACTCTGCAAAACGTTTAGACATGCAGACCTGGCGGGTGAGCTCTCCTCAGGGGCCCCCATCTCAAACAGCCCCTCCTTCCTGAGCCCTCCTGCGGCCTTCCGCCCAGCACCGAGGGGACTCCCCCACAGCACAGTACCAGACGCTCTGCAGGCCTGGAGAGGGATGAGGATGTGCGGAGCAGGACCTTGTCCACTCCCCACTCCCCACAGGCCTCCCGGCGTGCACAGAGCCCCGTGTGGACGGACACCAGGCCTTCCCCACAGAGGAAGGGGCAGGGCGGGACACAGGGGTCTCGGGCCTCAGAGGGAGCTGAGGAGATGGCTGAAACCAGGCCACTCTGCCCCGTGGAGCCCATGAGGCGGGCAGTGTCACTGGGGTCCCGAACAGGGGGCTGTGCTAGGCACGCCTGCCTGGCCTCAGCACCTTCACGCAGCCATGGGCAGAGACACACCCTTGACAAACCGCTGCTGTCCACGCGGCAGAGACGATGCCCAGCCCTGCGATGCCATGGGGCGGACCGGGGGTTCTCCTGGCCCGTGGTCCTCAAGGCAGCACTGGGCAGCCAAGACTGTCACTGTCCAGGTTTATACACGAGAAATCAAAGGCTGCTGCCAAGCAACCTGTCCATGGCACGGCTGGGAAGATGCCCAGGGAAGAGTTGGAACTGCAAGCTCGGAAACCCTGGGCTCCGTTACCACCTACCTTCTGCCCAAAAAATAAACAGGAATGGGATGGGCTCCGAGGCAGAGCACTAGGCATGTAGGGTCTGGCACACAGAAAGAAAGGAGGAGGGAAGGGAGAAACAGAAAGGGAGAACAAAGGAAAGGGGGAGAGGGGAGGGAATGGGGAGGCAGGGAAAAGAGGGGAGAGGAAAGCAGCCACGTGCTTGGGCTCGGAGTAGGTAGGGTTACTGCTGGGCTAGTGTGGCACTTGCTTACTGTGCTGACACACCAGCTTCCAGCTCCGTGACAACCTCAGACCCAGAAGTAAATGCTGGGCAAGAAAGGGTAGCCTGGGCCTAGGAGCACTTTGCCTGTCTTAGCTTCTTTTCCTGGTGCTGGGGACAGAATCTTTGGCCCTTAAGCATGCTAGACAAGTTCTCTACCTCTGACTACAGCCTTTTTTTCTTTTCTTTTTCTTTTTTTGTACCAGTCCTGGAGCTTGAATTCAGGGCCTGGGAGCTGAGATGTTTTTTGTTTTGTTTTGTTTTTATCAAGGTTTGCACTCTCTACCACTTGAGTCACAGCTCTACTTCAGGCTTTTTGGTGGATTAATTGGAGATAAGAGTCACAGATTTTCCTTTTCAGGCTGGCTTTGAACTATGATCCTTAGATCTCAGCCTCCTGAGTAGGTAGGATTACAGGCATGAGCCACCGTTGCCTGTAATTGTTCGTCCCTCTAAAGGCTGAATTAGAGCCCTTCCCCACCTCCTCCATCCTCTGTGCCCCGCCATGCTACACAGTCCTAATCCTGCCTCCTGGATGCTCTCTTCCATTCCTGCTCACCCTCTTCCCCATCCCTGTGCAGGGTGGAATCTGTCCCCTTCAAGCTCATTCTTGCAAAAAGTATATGCTTCTACTTTCCTACTTTGCAAAGTAGGGTACAGAGAAAGGAGTGCAAGTAGCCGTGCCGAGGTCTGCATTTCCACAACCCGAACACACCAGTGTCACCCGATCAAAACCGTCGGCGTGAGGCTGCAGTGCCGCTCAGTAGCGGAGGGCTTGTCTAGCGTGCGCAGGTTCTGTCCCAGCACCACAGAACGACAGAAACAAGAAGCAAGCGGAAGCGCGTGAGTCCATGCCTCCCCCGAGGCGGCTCCCACACAAACACCAGCTCTGGCCCTCACAGCACAGGTGGCTGTCCTCGAGCCGTACAGGAAGAGTGTGCACTGGACCACCTGGTGCCAGGTTTCTGAGGCTCCTGCAGGCCGCTGGGCTGGGCTGGGCTGGGTCACCCGGCTCATCCCGTCCTGAGGAACTGCCGGTGTTTACCCATTCCCTGTGGTTGGATTTACAAGCTATTTCCAGCCTGGCGCAGTCACAAACAGGGCCACACGTTCTTGGGCGTCTTTGGGGGACTGTAAGTACACATTCCTGCGGAGTAAACAGCCAGAGTGGGCAGCTGGGCACGGCACACGCGTGCAGAGTCCCAGTACGCTCTGCTCATTGCCCAACCTGCCCTGGCCGCTCTCCTCCACCCGCTGTGCACCGGGGCTGTTTGTCCCCAGTCCTGTCCGCCTGGCCTCACCTGTCTTTCTCTCCCAGCCCGCCACTATCACCATGGGTGTGCCTGGATTTTCAATCCTGGCACATGATATTGGCTCTCAGTCCACCTGCCCACCGCCTACGAGCACCCAGGAGGGGCACTGGGTGGGAGCAGCTTCCAACACAGCCAGCGATGTGCCACGGTGGTGGGGGAAGCAACCTTCCCTCCCTAATGTGGGGAAAGTGGGTCTACGCAGCCGGCTACTGTGCAAATTGAGTGGGTTCGTGAAGGTGAGGGATTTCAAAGCATCTGGGTCCTACCAAGAACTGAGTGAGCCCAACTGTGGTTTCCCGATGACCATCGGGTTGTGGTTATCAGTAACGTTTTGGGGTTTCTACTTGGCTCAGAGGCTGGGTGAAGGGGGCAGGGGGATCAGAGTTACAAGATTAACACAGAAAAGATTACCCAGTAATTGGAATACCTTCATTTTTAGTGTATGTTGGTATAAGGTGGTATCTGGGATAGGCTTTTAAAATGTTATTTGCATATCTGAAATTCCAGTTGAATTGGACACCTTGCCTTCATCCCAGCCATCTGAGAGGGCAGGTGCTGTGTCTGCCTAAGACGATCCTTAGTGCAAAGATATGGCCCAGAGGTGTGACCAGGAGCTTTTAAGAAAGTTAGAGGGCACCTGCGACTCCAGCCTGTCCTCCCAGCTACTCAGGAGGCTGAGATCTGAGGATCACGGTTCAAAGCCAGCCCCAGCAGGAAAGCCCGAGAGACTCTTATCTCCAATGAACTCACCAGAAAACCAGAAGTGGTACTGTGGTCAAGGGATAGAGCGCTCACCTTGAGCTGAAGAGCGCAGGAACAGAGCCCAGGTCCAGAGTTCAAGCCTCATGACCTACCAAAAAATAAAAAAGGAAGTCAGAGGAAAAGCAGGTGGCTTCCAACATCCTCCTGCTTCTGTTCTTGTTTGGAAACGCACCCCAGAAGTTGGCTAAGAGCTGGCGCCACGCACCTTGGGTGCTGGGGGAGACATGATGTAAGATCACCCTATCTGATGGGCAAAGCTCAGAATGGCTCTGCCGGGAGTTTGGGGCCAGGCCTCATGGGGAGAGCTGGCAGCCAGGGCTTGGCAGCTCCAGACCCCAGGCTTTCTGTACCACTCTCTTGTACCACTGTCTTGCCGTGACCTGACCCAAAGAGCATCCCTGGGCTGGATGAGGTCCCTGACTCCCAGGAAAGGCCAGGCCCACCACAGTGCCCACCACTTGGATAAGTAGAATGAATGTCCCAGCCTTGGGCACAGAAGGGCACTTGTGAAGGACTCTTACAGAGGCCTGGGGCCCTGCCCAGCCCCGGCACTCTTTCCTTCTGGCCTCCAGCTTGCCTCTCCTGATGGCTGCCTGATGGGGTGGGGAGGCCAGAGCTGCTGCAGGCCCCTGGCTGGCCAGCCCTCCACGCTGGCTACCTGGCTCTCATCCTGGACTAGCCCCCAGAATGTTTCTGGTGCTACCAGCTTAGGGCCAGGTCAGCGACCACCACTCCCTTCTTTGCGCCTCTCTCCACCACAGCAGACATTGCGGATGTCACTGTGGGCACGAGGGTGCCAGGGCATGGGGCAGGCTCCAAGTGCCCCGGCACACTGTGCTGTCTCAGGAGGCTTCACTGACAAAAACACAATGACAGTATTAGTGTGAACTTGAAGACAGCCACTAGGAGCTTTAGACCCCCAGCGCTGGGATCTCCTGAGCACATGCACTGGCCAGGCACCCAACACGGCGGCAGCCTGGTCCTGCTCTGGCCTGTCTCAAGGCCTCGCCAGTGCTGTTCCTCTGTCTGGAATGCTGACCTCCTGCCCTCCTCCGATGCATGTCCACTCAGCTCTCCCTCCCCCAGGAAACCTGAGGCACCACAGCCTCCCCCTCCCCCCCCCCAGCCCAGCCTCCACCTCCCCCCCCTCCCCCGATCAGATTCCTCGCAGCTTTGCCCTGTCCCATCTGTGCACTGTGGCCCCCTAGTTACCAGAACCCAACTGAAGATGTCATGAGGGCAGAAACCAAATGGCGGGGTCGACGCAGACGCAGTTGACAGACTAGCTGGCCTGCCGAGGGGTGGGTGACCACCGGAAGACCCTGAAGACCCGGAGCAGGACGGAGGGCTGGGACCTCTGCAAGGGTACCTGGGAGGGGCTAGGGGCCTTGAGGCTGGAGTGTCAGGACGGTCTGACTGCCAAGAGCCTCCAACACTAGGCTAAGGGCTCTGGCTGTGCCCTGGACAGGGCCCATGGATGGGCTATTAGCAGTTGGGTGTAATGTCACAGCTATGCCAAAATGGGTGAGGGAGGAGACTGGAGGCAGGTATTAGCAGGAGGCAGGGATCCACTGGAGCCAGAGATCCCTGGGAGATAGGGATCTGGTAGGGGCAGCAAGGAAGGAAGAAGAGAGCTGGTTAGCAGCTGCCCCGGTGCTGGTAGCTTGTAGCCTAATCCCTTTCTCTGGCAGGAGTTAGAAAGAGGTGCTTAGAAGTCACGTGATGGCGGAGCCCTGTCCGGCAGGATTAGTGAATGCTCCTGAACTTCCTGGGCTCTCAGTAGGGGTGTGGGCACCTCTGAACCTGTGGAGCCTTTCTCACCTGACCCAGATTTAGCTCAGAGTTTAAAACCTCTCTTTTTCAGATGGACGTGGGCTAAGAATATTGAAGATTCTTCGAGACTTGAAAACGGCAGTGTAAAAAGAGATAGGCAGCTAGGCACCAAGGAGAGTACCTGAGCCGAGGCGAAGAGACTCCTAGACAGGCAAAGGTGCTGCTGTGTGGGAGGAGTGGCAGGGGTGGGTGTCAGCACAGCTCCTCCTGGGCTTTGGGAACACGGTTAGGAGGAAATCCTGGTAAGGGAGGAATGTGTGAAGATGCTAGGCTGGCCTCAGGTCCACTAGGGGTGCAGCGGACCATCTTGTCCTCCAATTCGGCAGTGCCCGAGAGACCAGGTGAGGAAATGGGGCAGAACTGGGAAGAGGAGCCTGGCAGACAGTACAAGATGGACAGAGGAGACATCTCAAAAGGAGGAGGCCACTGAGAGGGTAGAGCACTGAGGCGGTGAGGCACGGGTTCCATTCCCAGCACAGCAAGCAAAGGAATTCAAGATTGAGTTCAGTAGCCACGTTGGGCCTCAGAAGACAGACCAAGCACTCCTGCTCTCGAGCCCTTCCATCTTGTAGGGTAGAAACTCCTTGGTAAACCACTGCTAAAGACAAAGAGGTCACTCTCTTCAAAGCAAATTTGAGAGGAGGCCGAGGAGGGAGAGAACATGATTGTGGGTTGCCAGGCTGGACTGTGGGCTCTGCCTGGGCCAGGAGAGGCCTCCCTGTGCCTCAATTTCCAATCCTGCAGGGTTCTTTGCTCAAGGGAGTACCCCAACCAGGGAGGGGTGACACAGCACTGAGGGCTCGCCCAGAGTGTGGGGGTCCCAGGGGGTCTATGCCAGCTTCGGGTCTGGGGACAATCCTTGGAGAACCACCAGGCTGGAGGAAGGGCTGTGGACTGAGCCCTACACGAATCCCTCTGAGAGGGGCGTGTGGGGTCCCCACACGTTCAGGACACGGGACTGGCCCTCTTGACCAACACGCCGACTTCACTGCCAGGCCACAAATGCAGACTGGGCCAGGCCCGGTCGGCACAGGGACCTCAGCGGGGCTCCGACGTGGCTGTGTGACCAGGGCTGCAAAGTGGGTTGTGGGCCGTCAGTAAGGCACAAAGTTGCTGCTGGGGAATGTGGGCAGCATTTCCCTTGTTAGGACTTTTCCCCACAGCGCAGGCAGTGAGCTGGCTTCCGTGGCTGGAAGCCAAGAACCGGGCTGGATTTGGCCTCCCACTCCCTGAACCACAGGCACGTGTGGCCTCTGCTAGGCAGAGGCGATGGGACAGAGCCTGCTCTGGACTGCCGGCCGGGCCGCTGGCCTTGGGATGAGCTGGGGATGATCCTCAACTCCAGAAGGGCTAGATTCAGAGGGGGAGGGTGTGGCTTGGGACAGCTCTTGCTAGCTTGCAGGAGGCCCCGGGGTCCATCTCCAGGAACAACAAACCTCAACACAGAGCCGGAGCTGTTCCTAGCTTATCTCCCCACCCCCCCTGCAAAGCCCCTCGGGCAGGCCTGAGTCATGGGTGCTGGTTGGTGTTTTGTTACCAAATTCTTCCTGAAGAAAGAACCCACTGTGTCAGGAGCCTGGGGCTGTCTAAGCAAGAGAAATCAGCCCACATCTCCCTCCCAGGGTGGAGCAGGGGAGCCCACAACCAGTTCTGTTACCAAACCCAGGTCCAGAAGTTCATCCCATGGAAAAACCCACGTCCCAGAGAAAGACAGAGAGAGACGAGTGTTGGGTGACAGAAAGATTTGCTTCGGGGGCCACAGAATGAAGCAGAGGGCGCTTTGCTCCAAGAGGCTCCTCCAGTCCATAGGACAGGAGGGAAGGAAGCACAGACAGGCTCTCTCAGGGAGAACACTCATGATCTTTCTGGAAACAGGCAGAGATTTTTCCAGGAAACGGCGCCACCCCTTTCTACTCCATTCCTGGTCTGGCGTTTGCAGTCATGGTGGCTGGCAAGTGACTTTAGCCTTGAAGGGGAAGCGAGGCTGGGCAAGTCCAGGTCAGGTTAACCTCGTATTTATAGTTCTGAACCAAACGTGTATCACCGATCAACAAGTCCACACGCATAACTGGTAAGATGTGGTGCGCAGGGGGAGGTAGCCACGGAGACAGACAGACAGACAGACAGATCCCGTCACCCCTTCAGGCCTGCATCCGTAGGTCTGTCTCCAGCAAAGTGGCCTTCAAATGAAAAGTAAGCTAGGCAAGGCTGCCATCAGCCCCATGCCAGAGGTGTTAATAACCTACAGCCCAGACAGAGGAGACCAGTAACCTACAGCTGGGCTGACCACCTCCAAACCGACCGTTTTTTGGCAGTACTGGAGACTGGACTCAGGGCTTCATCTTGCTAAGCAGGCCTTCTACCACTTGCCAGCCCCTACAGATCTTGCTGAAAGCCCAGGCGGGCCTGGACTTTGGTTCTCCTATTGGTACTTCCCTTTGTTGCCGGGGTGACCAGCACACGCGACCATGCCCAGCCGTTGGTGGAGATGCAGTCTCACAAACTTTTTTTTTTTTTGCCAGTCCTGGTTCTTGAACTCAGGGCCTGGGCACTGTCCCTGAGCTTCTTTTTGCTCAAGGCTAGCACTCTACCACTTGAGTCACAGCACCACTTCCAGCTTTTTGTGTTTATGTGGGAGGTATGGGGGATGGAACCCAGGGCTTCATGAATGCAAAGCAAGCACTCTACCACTAAGCCACATTCCCAGCCCTCACAAACTTTTCATGCTAGGCTAGCCTCAAACCACAATCCCCCAATTCTTGCCTCCCAAGTAGGTAAGATTGTAGGCATGGGCCATTGTGTCCAGCTTCAAATTGGTGATTTTTAAGTAAACTAAGAGCAATAGAGCTGAAGGAAACAGTTAGGTTTTCCATGGTAACACTGCCAGTAGGTATTTTCTTCTTCTAAGGTCTCCTTCCTCCAGAGTAGCTACCAAGAAGTCACAAGGGCCACTTGGTGACTCACTGTAATCCCTGATGCTCAGGAGGCAGACATTGGGAGGACTGAGGTTCAAGGCCACCCTAGGCCACCCTGTGCCAACAAATAAGCCAGACTCATTGAAGATGCCTGCAGTCCTAGCTACACAGGTGGAATAGCTACACAGGAGGAGGTGCTGTCTGAGGCCAATGCCAGACAAAAACTCAAGACCTTAGCTGAAAAATAACTAATGTAAAACCAGGCTGGGGTATGGCTCAAGTATTAGCGTGCAAGTCCAAAGCCCTGAGTTCAAACCCTACCACTTGTGATCAGCAGTCAAGGGCCCTGGAGCCCAGGGCCTCCCATCTCAGGCCTGCTCCACAAGCCTGCTGGGGCCCTCCCAGACCAACAGCCACCTCTGCAACTCAGAGCCTCTCAGCCTCCACTAGAGCTAAGCCTCTCTCACTCTTCCCTCCGTCCACTGGCCATGCCCTACCTCAACTTACCCACCAGGACTAAGGGTCACAGGCTTTGGGGTCTGGCCTGGATCTGAGGGTCACAGGCTTTGGGGTCTGGCCTGGATCTGCGGGGCACAGGTTTGGGGTCCAGCCCGGGACTGAGGGGTATAGGCTGTAGGGTGCTCAAATGGGGCAAGTTGGGTCGCTCCAACATCAAGGTGGGGTGTGGTCACCTCAGTTACCTGTGCCGTCACATCAAGGTGGGGTGCAGACACAGTAGAACACTGAAATCAGCCACCCTCAGAAGACCTTGCTCCCACGCCCGGCCTGCTCACCTGGCCTCCCCCTGGCCGTGTGAGCAGGCCCTGGCAGCCTGCTGCCTTGCTTTGGTGGGTCTGGGCCAGTCTGAGGGGACAAAGGGCCAGTGTAGGGAAGCCAGAACAGGGACTGAGCAGGTGAGCTGACCCAGGGTTGAGCGTAGCGTGGAGGATGCTGGTGTCTGGGCTGGTGTCTGCAAGCCACAGGTCAGAGGCGTGGTCCTCACTCAGGGCAAGGGGCCCCGTGGCCTGGCACGGTGGAGAGCAGGTGCTCGCCGCGCCTGGCGGGGGGCAGAACGTACGTCCCCGGAGGTGGCAGGAGAAGGCTGTCTAAGGGGCCGGGCTATACCTGGGGCTTCCAGACAGGCCACATCTGTGGCAGCGAGACACGAAAGCACAGGCCGGTGTCTCGGGCTGAGTGGCTCTGCCGTCTGGGGGTGAAGCCATGGGGCCTCGCCGCACCCCATCCCCCAAATATAGGCACTGGCTCATTCACTCAGGTCACTAACGGAAACTCAGGCTCCATTGCAAAGTGAGTCAGATCCTATTTGTGGCCACAGAGCATCAGAGGCTGTGAAGATTCTTTAAAAAACAAAACAACCAAGAGGGACGTGACATTCTGAGTGACGGCAATGAGCTACCTGTGCAGAGGCTTGAAGTAGGGAGCACATGGCCTCGGAGGCTTGAAGTAGGGAGCACATGGCCTCGGAGGCTTGAAGTAGGGAGCACATGGCCTCAGAGGACGGGGGCAAAGTTCATCGCTGGCAGACTGCAGCACATGGGTGTGGAAGGGTAACAGGGCGTGAACTGGAGGCGCCCCTGATCCCTGGGCTTTGGGGAGGCCCTGACAGACTGACCAGGCCATGTTACTAGCTTACTGGGCCCTAGGCCTGTGGCTGCTTTGGCGGCCCTACCTTCAGCTCTGCCTTGTCCTTTGTGGACCAAGAGCTGCTCAGCTAGACAGGTTTGTGTCTCCCTCTTCCTGGGGCCCCTGCTCCTCCCGTCAGGGAGAAACCTTGCACACGCTGGAGCTGCCCATCTGCCCAGAGGAGACTGAAGCCAGCCACACAGGGCTCCATCAGGCCTCTGCACTGGGTGCAGCACCCCCAGTGAGAAATCTGGTGCTTACAGCTCAAGTGAGGGAAAGTCCCACAGAGACTGCCCTTGCTAACTGCAGTGCCTTCCTAGTCCTCAGTCAGCAGCCCGCTCCCCTCCCCTGGCCGAGGTGACATTCATTAAGCAGGGTAGTCATGCACACCAGGTGTCAGTGCAAAAGAAACCGTTAGTTAATAACCACAGTGCTATCTGACAGGCAGGGTGTTGCGCTAAAGCTGAGGTATTCACTGCGAATGTAAACACTAGGTAGAGCCAGGCACAGTGGTGCACACTGGGGAGGCTGTGGTTGGAGGATTGGGAGTGCAAGGTCAGTCTGGGCTACAGAGGGAGAAACTAGCTCAAAAAAAAAGCTAAAATGGAGCTAAGAATGTAGCTTTGTGGTAAAGCATGTTCGAGTCCTAGCCCCACCCAAAACCATTACCTAAAATAAGTGATCAATAAGGGTTGGCTGAAAAACTAAGCAGTAACAGATGAGCTTTCTACAGTTCAATAATGAAACGATTGTCCATTAATTGAAAGCAGGAATTAGAAGAGAGTCGTTTACTCAGACACACGGCTTTATGACTCACTACAGCCAAAGATGGAAGCAACCAGTGCCCATTGATGGGGGAACGGCTAAATCAAAGGGGTCTCTCCACACATGGAGTATTATTCAGGCTTAAAAAGGAAGAAAACTCTGACACATGCTATAGCACAAATGGGTCATTATGCTACCAAGAATATGACAGTTTCAGGACAAATACTGTGTGGCTCCATCCATATTAGGTTCCCAAAATAGTCAAGATTTTGGTTGGTTGGTTTTTTGACACAAGACCTTGTTATGTATCCTAAGAAAGCCTCAAGTTCAAGATGTAGCCCAGCTGACCTCAAACTCCAGAGCTTCCTTCTCCCAAGTGCTGGAATTACAGGCATGAGAGGCCCAGCGCAGAGCAGCCAACGTGGCGGCAAGTAGAACGGTGGGCCCCCTGTGAGCATTCATCTTGACTACCACCTGCATTTGGACTGTCTGTGAGGCATCTCCAGAGGCGCAGACCTAATCAGTGCTATAATCCACTGACGACTCACACTGTGACCCGAGGAGGGGCTGTAGGCTGCCTGCCTGACTGGGTAGGGTAGATCTCGGGGCTGTCTCTGACCTTAGCTCCTTCTGGCACGTCTCCTCTCTGCTTCCTGTCTTTCCTCAGGTGAGCAGCCTCCTCCACACACTGCTGCCGCCCTCGGCCTCCCCACGGACTAAAATCTCTGAAACCACAAGCATTGGTCAGGTATTTGGTATCAGCAAAGTAAACGCAGCACAGGGCACAGGGGAGGAGAGAGACAGGATGTTTAGTGGTGAGTGAGAGTTTGGGGAAATGAACCTCTGGAGATAGACGGTGATGATCATTTGCACAACATGAATGTACTTAATGCCATTGGACTGCACACTTCAAAACAGCTAAGAGAGTAGACTGGACAGGGTAGCTCATGCATGCAATCTCAGCTACTTGGGAGACAGATCACTGGCTGAGACCAACCTGAGCAAAACGTTCAAGGCCCTATTTGAAAAACAAACTAAAAGCAAAAGTACTAAAAAAACCAAAAAGTTACAGCCAGGGCCAGTGGCTCACACTTTTCATCCTAGTTATTCAGATGGCTGAGATCAAAATTTGAAGTCAGCCTGGCCAGGAAAGTCCATGAGACTCCATCTCTAGTTAACCAGAAAACGCTGGACTGTATGTGTGGCTCAAGCAGTAGCATGCACGAGGTCCTGGGTTCAACCCCCAGGAGCAGTGTGGGAAGACACACTTGGAGTAAAAACGTATGCTCCAGACCTTTCGCACACATTTGCAGCCATGAGGAATCACCAAACTCCATTTTGGCATCTGGACCTCAGGAAGGGTCCCTACCCATCTGAACCTCAAGGCCACCAGCTCAGCCATACAGCCATGCCTGGCATGAGGCTGGGCACACAGTAGGTGCTTTATCTGTACCAGGAGATTGATGGCAGATGTTATTGGGAGCCCACCCTGTGCTCTGAACCACAGGTTCTGCAGTGGGATGGACACATGCAATAGAAAGAATGGTTACCTTCCTGCGTAGACTCGTGTCTACTCCTGCAGGTAGATGACCCCTGAGACCCCCTTAGGATGCATGGGGTGCCTGCCCACTTAGTCTACATGGAAGATCACCTCCTCCCTCAGCATGAATAGGGCTGACCCTCCTCCCCGCAGCCTGGGTACCCCATACAGGCCCACATCTCTGTGGTTCTGCACCCAGCACCAGACATAGCCCACGGCCTGCAGGGTGGAGCTCTGGACCCCGCAGTGGGGACCCAGCCTGTGATTCATCTTCTACTTCCTGTCCAGGTGATAGAGCCAAGCTTAGAGCCCCAGCCTGTGTACTTCAGCTCCCACCGACAGGCCACAGGACAGAAGGGCCTTGCTGCCACGTGAGAAGGGCTGGGAAATGCTCCAGCCACAGGTCCTCACTAGCCCGGCACCGAGCATTAGACAGCAAGTGGCGTTCACCCCGAGCGGAGGCTAGTTGGGGTTCCAAGTAATGAAAATCCCACCCCAGCACAGTGCCAGGCGCCAGTGCACACACGTGCCTCGCCCCGGCCTCACACCTGCCCCCCCACTTCCCGGATCAAAGGCAGGCCACAGATTTCCTCCTCAACACGTTTCTTCCTCAAGCCAAGGCAAAGCTGGCCACGGAGCAGAGCAACACCACCTCAAGCAACCAGGCTGGGGCCTCTGGGCGCAGGAAAGGTGGGGACACAGCCGGAGCCTCCAGCCTCCCTGTGAAGTCAGGGTGCTGGAAGACGCTACGGCCCCGAGCACCAGCCCTGCCCGAGTCCAGGCTACCTCTACCCACCAGCTGCCTCTCCATGCCCGAGGGTGCCTGTCTGTCTGCTAACTCTCCTTTTCTAGGACGGTGAGCACATGGCACAGGTGAGAAAAGCAGCTGAGGGCAGGGCCGGGCGCGCCCCCGAGCCTCTTTGCTGGAGGCTAGTACTCTACCACTTGAGCCACAGCTCTACTTCCAGCTTTTTTGGCAGTTTAGTGGAGGTAATGGGAAGGTGGCTCAGTGGTAGAGTGCTTGCCTAGCATGCATGAAGCCCTGGGTTCGATTCCTCAGTACCACATACACAGAAAAAGCCAGAAGTGGCACTGAGGCTCAAGTGGTAGAGTGCTGGCCTTGAGCAGAAGGAGCTCAAGGACAGTGCCCAGGCCCTGAGAGTTGAAGCCCCAGGACTGGCAAAAGAGAGAGAGAGAGAGAGCGCCTTACAGACTTTTCCTGCCCAGGTTGACTTTGAACTTCAATCCTCAGATCTCAGCCTCCCGAGTAGCTAAGATTACAGGCATGAGCCACTACTGTTGGCTTTACAGTAGACAGATACTTGTAAAGAGGCACTGATTGGCCCCGATCATCAGTGGAGAGGAAAATGCACACTGCCATGAACTGAAAGGACCCCATCTGTGCACTCACAAGGGCTCTAAGCAAAGTCAAAGTTTGAAAAGGAACCTCACATTATTCCCAACCTGCTGTCGCAACTGGCCCTTTGCAATCGCATAACTTCAGTCCTGTATGAATGTTCACCAGACCAGTGGCCTGAACTTTCTCATGGTGAGACTTTCAGCCCCAGTCTCGACTTCAAGTGAAACCTAACTAAGCAGCCAACTGGGTAAAAGCTGCTGAAGAGATGGGATTAGACGTATCTGCTTAGTCCCGGTCCTCCACTCCAATGCCCAATGACACACAGGGTGTGCAGGAGTGCTGAGGCCAGACTGCATTGATGGTGTGCCTGCTGTGTATACAGCCTGCCTGAGCCTGTGGTCACCCCCCCCCTTCTCATTTACATCCTCAGCTGGGAAGAGTGGCGTGAGCAAGGCCCAGACACCACAGGCAAGTTAGCTAAACCACCCAGCTCATACAGGGGAGAGCAAAATCCATACTATCAGCTCCTTCTGCCTTGCTTGAGGCATGGGGAAACTGAGGCCCACCATGAGGGAGGGGCAGTGAGTCCTTAAAGCCATACTCCCATTTGTTAAACTCAGGTCGAGGCTACTAATGGCCTTGGTGACTTCTAGGCCAGTTGGCTGAGGCCAACTGAGGCCCCCTGAGGGGGACCCAGAGGAGACTTTCTTTTTGGAGTGCCAGAGTTGGATCCCGGGGCCATGGACAGGCTGGGCAAGTCGTCTCAGACGGAGCACATCGCAGCCCTCTGCGGCACAATTTATGAGCCAGGTTCCTCGGCCTCTGCCCTGACCCTGCTCTGCAACTCTGTGACCTCCAGACGGCTGGCCTCACCCCACATGGGAGCTCTGGAGGTGTTACCCTGAAATCTGGCCATGGGACAAACAAGGGTGACCGCGATGAGGGAATGTACTTCAGAGATGGAGAAACCGAGTCTGAGAAATGAGGGCCTGCCGCCCTGCCTAGCTCTCACGCGCATTCTCCAGTGTCACAGGAACACTCAAAGGTGTTCTGGTACACCTGAGGAAGGGGGGCATTTATAACCTACCGATGCCCCCTGGGGAACCCTCTTCCCACCAAACAGCATGGGGCTTTGCTGCACATATCCGCTTACTGCCTGTGGGCGCAAGGCAGCTTCATTAGCTGTGCTTGGTGCTGCTGGACATTCCTGCCCCGGCTGGCCTTGAACCATGGTCCTCAGACCTCAGCCTCCTGAGTAGCCGGTGTTATAGTGTGAGCCACGGGCGCTCGGCTTTACCTTCTTTTTTACTTTTTCTTTTGTCGGTCATGGGGCTTGAACTCAGGGCCTGAGAGTGGTCCCTAAGCTCTTTTTGCTCAAGGCTAGTGCTCTACCCCTTCAAGCCACAGTACCACTCCAGTTTTCTGGTGGTTCACTGGAGGTAGGAGAGGCTCACAGACTTTCCTGCCTGGGCTGGCTCTGAAGCGGCATCTTCGGATCTCAAGCTGCTGAGTAGCTGGGATGACAGGCGTGAGTCACTGGTGCTGGGCTCCTCTTCTCCCTTCTCTTCCTCCCATTCTCCCGTGTGCCCCTCAGACACAGCGCAGTGTCTTCTGTTTGGAAGTAGTCGTCTCTGCTTTCCCTGCTGCTCAAAGCCCAGAGGCGTCCTCTCACAATGCCTCCTTTAGGGGACAGGCTTACATTTTGGTCTTGGAAAACCAGAAGTGGAGGACTCGAGGTGCAAGCAAGCAGCATATGGGATTGGGGCCCAGACGATGGTAACTGGAGTTTAAATTCAGTCTGTGACCCAGCTCAGGGCTCAGTTTAGATCCATAATCAGGGGTTATCCAGATTGAGTTAGAGCTCAGGACCCAGCATATGCTGGTGAGCATTCCGCCTGGGCTAGATCAGATCTGCGTACGAGTGTTCATTCCATGGCAGAATTACACACTCGTCCACGGCGCTCTGGGGAATACCAGGATCAAGCCATAAGTCAACAGCCAGAACTAAGGCTCAGTCTGTGACTAGGATCAGAGGTCAGTCTGTGAACAGAGCTAGGGTTTGGGTCCAGGGACACACTCAGGCCTTGGGCTCTAACTAGGACTGGCCTCAGTCTGTGACCAGTCAGCTGAGTTTAAGTCTCATCCTGTGTTTAGAAGCTGTGCCACTGTTTCCTAATGGCCAAACAGAGCAAATGTGGTTTCTAGAACCAACGTTTGGAGCCCTGGAGCCAGCTCAATTTCTTCCCATTCCTTTTCTAGTGCGAGCTCCTCCGTGTGGCTCACACCACACTGGGGGACAGGCGGGAGGCGCTGCCCGGCTTCGCCCGGCCCCTGCCTCCTGCCGGCCCCCCTGCCTTCGCCCGGCCCCTGCCTCCTGCCGGCCCCCTGCCTTCGCCCGGCCCCTGCCTCCTGCCGGCCCCCCTGCCTCCTGCCCCGAGCCTCCTGGCTCCGAGATCATTAAGGAAGGAATCTGTGGGAAGAACAGGGTAAACAAAATCCATCAGCAGGGCTCGGGCAGGCGCCCAGCCCTCCCCGGGCCCGCAGGCCCATTGGGAGCAGTCCATGTTGACAGGAGACTTCATGAAATCCAGGGGAGGCCGCTGGCAGGGCCCACCTGGAAGGAGGCCGGGAGGTAATCACATTAATTCTGCTGTGTGTGTCCCAGCATGCGCTGAATGGAAGGCCAGGCTCTGGGCCCATTCACCCAGGCTCCGGGAGCCTGCCATAATTACAGGGAAAGATAAAATTCGGAACTTATAGAACTCCAGGGCGAGTTCAGGAAACACGGCTGTACTGGGAGCAGCACCTGCACACAGCGACAGGAAGGCACGGAGCGAGTTTGGTTCTTGTCCTCATCTCTCAGAAGAGGCAGAGAGGCCTGGATGTCATGGGACCCAGACTGATAAAAATCTCAAGCTCCAATTTCCAGTTCTTCCTTCCTAAAACCTCTCCTGTCTGCAGCCCAGGCTGGGAAGAGTGGCCTTGGCTGTAGAGACATGGACACGAGGCCTCCTGGAGTGACCTCATCATGGATGGGGACTGCCAGGCTAAGGGGCCAGGGTCCCAGGCCCAGGACCCTGCACTGGGCACCTAACAGTTAAGGGCGACCATGCGGGGCGTGGCGGCCGGAGGAGGGTAGAGGCAGCCTGGAGAGAAGGTTCACAGAAGTGTGTCTTAATTCAGTCTTCAGCATGCCTCTTGAGCCTCTCGCTCCATCCTACAGTTCGGTAAACCAAGTCTGGGAATCTGAGTCGCTTGCCCAAAGCAGGACAGACAGGAAGTGGTATGGCTGGGATTAGAACCCCTGTCCATTGGCTTCAGAACACTTGTTTCCTGCTTCCCACGGCCCTGGCCAACTCTGCTGGCTTCCCTCTGCTGAGCCAAGCAGGGCGATGCTCCGGGCCAGAGCGGAGAACCACCAGGCCCTTTGGGATGAAGAAACGGCAAGGAGATCTGGGTCTGGATGCGGGGCGGCGGCCAGGAGCCCGCCCCTGCAGGACACCTCCAGGGCAAGAGAACCAAAGAAGGTATGCGTGCGCACGCAGAGGGACAGCAGGGAAGCGAGCAGGCTCAGGTTGGATCCCAGGCAAACACACGTGTCTGAGTTTCCAGGAGTCCTCATCTCCCCTGGGAAAGCCATTTCTGGCCCTTGCCAGTGGAGGGATGTGGTCAAATGCAGCTCCAAGCAAAGTCAAGCAGATTCTTTGCACCCAAGGGACTTCTTCTTCAGACGCTCCCAGCTCCTTGAAAACGGCTCCCAGCACGATCATAAAAAAATTCCTTCCATGTGCTGGGACCGCTCATGGGGTCCTATCTCTGCCCTGAGCTGAAGAGAATAGATACAAGGGCACAGAGAGGGGGAGAGGTCCACGGGGGTCACACAGCACAGTCCAGGTGGGCCTCCCAGCAATTGTACGGGACCAGGCCGTGGTGCCGGGGTGGGCCCTTCCGCCTGGGCCATGGGTCCTTGACATGGCCCTTCATCAGGAATGAGAGTGTTTATTTCCAGCTGAATATTTCCCCAACCGCAGACGAGACAGGACAGGACTGCACATTCCAGAATCCTGGCAGCTTGGAAAACTCCACTGTGGGTCCTGCCTGGCCACCTCGCCTCCCCACAGTGGCCTGGTCACTTGCCTCCTCCTGGTGGCCTAGTGGCCACTGCCAGAGCCCTGGGTCTGCCTTCCAGCTTGGGTGAGAACCTCGTTCAGGGCAGGAGGCGTTGGCAATACCCCAGCGTCTCTCACCTCCGACCCCTCGCATCTCAGCCCCATGGAGGGCAGCCCGCAACCAGAGGCTCACCGCGCGTGGCAAGGACAAGCATCGCAGGCCAAGGAACAGCGTAGTTGTGGCCTCCTTGGTGAATGGCCAGAGCAAGAGCTCCTGCCTGGTGAGGGTAGGACATGGGACTGGAGAGACGCAGCTTCTTCCTAAAGGCCCGGAGCACCAAGGCCTTGCAGTTCTTAGGGGATTGCTGGGGATGGGAATTGAACTCAGAGCCTCAGAATTGCTGAGCTTGCTTTGGTCAGCTGATGGTCTACCACTTGGGCCCACCCCTAGCCCAGCTTCTTGCTGTTTATTTTGGAGATAACATCTCAAGGACTTTTCTGCCCTCGCTGGCTTGGAACCTCGGTCCTCTGGGCAGCCAGGATTCTAGGTAGGAGCCATGGATACTTGGCCAAGGTCCTGCATTGTTCATGAACAAGCAGAGAAGGGTGAGAAATGTGTCCCAGGAAGTGCTCTCCAGTGAGCGTCAGTGACCAACTGCATGGACAGGAAACAGCATGGGGGCTGGGGGCGGGGGGGGGGAGAGCTGGCGTGAGGGCCAGCCTGAAGTAGGTACAAAGGAAAGGGTGATGGGGAGTGGCTGTGGCGGGCAGACATGAGCTGAGGGTCCTCACTGCGGCAGAGGAGGAAGCTGGCTTTCCACCCTCAGTGCAGCATCATGTCTGCCTGTGGCATCCACATGGGCTGAGTGAGCGGCCGGCGCTGCCACAGTGGCCAGATTTCCTAGGAGAGCCATGCTCCCTGCTGGGACTCGATCCAAGGTGGCCAACCCCTTCCTCTCCTCTCCTGGACCTTCCCCCACCAGCCCTGCCAAACCGCATGCCAACACGGTCTGTGTCTCACCCTCCACTCAGGTGAGGTTCGTCCTGGGACGTCAGAGGCCATCCTCGGCCCGCTTTGTCCAGCCTCTTCCCTCCACAGCCCATCGCCCAGTCCTGGCTTGGCTCACCTCGCTCTCCCAGACAGCGAGCAGCTTAGCCTCCAGCAACGCATCACATGACCCCACTCCTACCTCCTATCAGCTTCGCAACGTACCCACACAGCATGGCCATTCTACCTGCCTGCTAGATGCTTCCTGGTGAGCTCCTATTCATCCACTGCAAACCATTCCTCACGGGTGCCCTCACCAACTACTACACAATCAATCAGTCTCTCCTCCAGACCTTCAAGTCAGTTATTTGTCCACCCTACTGGCTAGGAAGGCCTCAGGGACATAGGACCTGTCTCATCTTAGCCCGCTTGGAACCAGAACAAGGTAAAACATTGAGCAAGTACTCAATTATTGTTTATTGGAGAGATTAGAGAGACACATGAATACATAAACAAGGCAGTGAACGAAGAAACACCTTGGTTCCCATACCCTAGAGGCACACATCTTGTCAAAAAGACAAGATTTGAAGCAGGCCAGATCCCTACCTCTAACTTGCTGGCCGGGTGGCCACAGGACCTCGGCTTCCTGAACCTGTTTCCTCTCCCACCAGAGCCAAGCAACTGTCCTGACAATGCAGCCAGCAGAGTAAGCTGGTGACAAACATGACATGGAGAACAGTGGAGAGCATGGTTCAGCTGGCCTGGGCTCAGGCCTGGCTCTGGCAAGGACAGGCTGAGACGGGAGGCAAGCTGCAGGACTGCTCTGTGCCTCTGTCTGCCCAGTATAAAATGGTGATGCTCCCCAGGCTTGCTCTGAGCCCCTACCACAGCCTCCCCTCCTGCAGATGAGCATCTAAGGCGCAAAGATGTGTGGGACCAGGAGGCTCCGGCGAGGCTGTGTAGTTGGTGTGTGGACGTGCCAGGCCCCGTCTGACCTCCGCCTGCAGCCTGCAGTTCCCTCGTTCCCCTCCCCACTACTGACTCACCCTCTGCCTCAGTGCCAGGCCTTAGGTCTTCTCAGTGGAGGTTCCTCAGGGCATGCTGGTGGGATTCCAAGGGCAGGCGAGGGGCGTGCTGGCTTGGTGACTTAGCACGGAAGCCCACTGCATCTCTCTCCCCGCATCCCAGCCCCCACCGGAGCCAAGTCACCGGAGAAGAGACGGGCCCCTGGGGTGAGGCATGGCGTCTCTGGGAAACACCTTCATGGAGGGCACCTACGAGCCACGTAAGGAGGGGGCTGGGGAATGGCAGGCCTGGGGGCCAGCGTCACTACAGCCCGGCATCCCTGCCTCTGCCTGCCTAGTGGCAGTCGGGTAAGGTAGCCCTGCTGGATGGGTGCACACAGGGGCACTCCGGTCCACAAGGTGAGCACTGTGTACTCGGAGTGGCCAACCTGGCATTTCTGGACTGTGGGGCAGCAGAGCAGGGATCTTTCAGAGAACACCCGGCCCCTGAGGACCACACCCCTGAAGGCTAGCAGAAGAAGAGCATCTGCCTCAAGGAACACCTGGAACATTCTAGAAAATATTTCCGGGGAATCTGGAGTGAGTACATTGTGTGCAGATGCTAAAGAGGGGGGAGTTGCGCGGAGAGGGGTGAATGTTGGCAAGGGTGAACCAATCCTGGCTTCCTCTCGTGTTTTTTATCCCCAGCCCGATTCCTTTTCCCCTGCTTGTCAGTTGGGAAGTTAGTTCTGATGTTCACAGATACATCTAGCCAAGATCTCCGGTGTCTACACTCGCTGGGTGTCCTATGCTGTGTGACCCAGATACATGCCTCCACCTTCCCGAGGCCCCCTTGGCAGCAGATGCATCTAGCCAAGGTCTCCGGTGTCTACACCCGCTGGGTGTCCTATGCTGTGTGGCCCAGAGCACAGGCCTCCACCTTCCCGAGGCCCCCTTGGCAGCAGCTTCAGAGCTGCGAGTCTCGGGGGTGCTTTAGGACACACGCAAGTGTCCCTCCCTCGAAAGAGACAGGTCAGAAGGCAAGAGCTCTTCGGCTTTGAAGGGTGAGCAAAGCTTTCCTTTTCCGAGCATTTATGGAGCCCCCACTGTATGCCAGGTCCCAGGCAGCATCACGGAACAAGGATGCACAGATTGTGAACCTCTAATGCTCAGCCTCCCGGGAGGCTGAGTTTAGGATTACACACGCGCGCCACTGGGGCTCACCATACACAACTGTGGGTCTGGCACTAGCATGCCCACATCACAAACGAGCAAGCGGAGGCCCTGTGATGCACACAGTGTTCCCAGGGAGGAGGCTGAGAGCCAGGATTCGAACACAGTGCCCCCAGGTCCCAGGGAGACCCTTCCTCACTCAGCTCGGCCTCACCCACTGCCTCAGGTCTCCCCGGCGTGCTCAGGTTCTACACTCCAGCAGGCTGGATCCCAGAACCTCACCCGCCAACCCCCATGCCATCACAGGCCAGGGTGACGTGGAGGGCCCGTGTGCCCGCATTGGAGGCAGCACTGGCTGAAGGCTGGCCCTGCCTGACCTAGGGGCTACCAGCTAGTCAAGGTTGTCAGTCCCTCCTCTGACACACCCAGAAGCTCGAAGCCAAGAGCTAGTAAGGAAAAGAATAACTGAAGACATGTTGCTGTCCATGCCTGAAAACTACCTCCGTCTCCAGGTGGGGCTGCCCATCCTCGCCTGGCACAACTTACCTCAGTGGAGAGCTCCATGTAATCAGAGGTGCTGCTCACGCATCTCTGTTCTGATGGAACTGAGGGCCTCCACTGCCTGTGACTCAGAGAGCCAGAGAGACTCACAGGTGCACGGGTGACCTACAGAGCCACACGTCCTGAGCCTGGACTCTGCCTCTGCCATTTACCTGCAGTAGAGATTTGGGCCACTTCCTCTGTGCTGGTGGAAAGGAGCACCCAGCTCTCAGGAGTGTCCTCTTTAGAGTAAGTGAGGTCTTAGGCAGTGGGGGCAGTCTGCCAGAGATGCTCAGCACCTCTGGAGTTCAGGACAGTAAGCCGTCCCTAGTACTGCCATTACGGCCCCTTCCCAAGACCCCAGATCCACAGGGGCTTGTGCCAAGGGAGGGAGCTAGTCAGTCTGTGAGCAACAGTGCCAGCCAGCTACCCTGGGGTGGTATTTGGAGGATGAGGAGGGAAGGAGGCAGGTGCCATCCCTGCCAGCCACCTCCATGCTGTGTGACCTTGGGCAGCTCCAGTGCCCTCTCCCTGTGCCTCCATGTCCTCATCTATATGTAGGACGTGTGGGGAAGGCACAGGGGCACCTGCTGTGGACTCCCAAGCGGAGCTTTACACCAGACTTGAAGGGGACCATAGGAAGGGAGAGCGGGAGGGAGGGAAGGAGGGAGGGGAGCTGAGGAGCTGAGGAGCAGCAGGTGTGGGTGGAGCTGAGGAGCTGAGGAGGAAGAATGCAGACTCACCTGTCAGAGGGAAAGGACAGAGAAGGCGAAGACAACCAAGTAAGGATGTATCTGCTCTGCTGTTCACTCTAAATTATCACCATGTCCCAGGAACAGGAGCACTGTTTCTGTTTATCTAAATAAATAAATGTAGGAGCGGGGCACTGGTGGCTCATGCCTGTCATGAGCTGAGAGCTCATGAGGCTGAGATCTGAGGATTGCAGTTCAAAGCCAGCCCAGCTCAGTCAGGAAAGTCCATGAGACTCACCTGCAATGAACCATCAG
Organism: Dipodomys ordii; assembly: GCF_000151885.1. Taxonomy (NCBI): domain Eukaryota; kingdom Metazoa; phylum Chordata; class Mammalia; order Rodentia; family Heteromyidae; genus Dipodomys; species Dipodomys ordii. Next base: position 937,968 of record NW_012267228.1, read on the forward strand.
AAAACCAGAAGTGAAGCTGTGGCTCAAAGTGGCAGAGCACTAGCCCTGAGTGAAAGAGCTCAAGGACAGTAATGAAGCCCTAAGTTCAAGCCTCCCAACTGACAAGAAGAAGAAGGAGGAGGAGGAGGAGGAGCAGCAGCAGCAGCAGAAGCAGCAGAAGAGGAAGAGGAAGAAGAAGAAGAAGGAGGAGGAGGAGAAGCAGAAGCAGAAAAAGCAGAAGCAGAAAAAGCAGAAGCAGAAGAGGAAGAAGAAGCGGAAGAAGAAGAATTATTTTAAAAAAAATTAGCCAGGTTCCCTTGGCTCACGCCTGTAACCCTAGCTACTCGGGAGGTTGAGATTGAGGATCCCGGTTCAGGGCTAGACTCTTAACTCCACCAAACTACCAAAAAAAGCTGGAAGTGGAGCTGTAGCTCCTGTGGTAGATAGAGCTCTAGCCTTGAGCACAGAAGTACAGGGGCAGTACCAAGGCCCAGAATTCAAGCCCAAGACCGTCAAATAAATAAACAAGTCAACAAATACACTGACGTCATAAGTTGCTAACTGCCCTTGTTTGATCACTATACCACGTACACGTGCATTTAACTATCATACCATGCCTCTAAGTCTGTACAATTAAAAGATCAAATGAATCTGGGCTCTATCCTATTCTGGATAGGCAAACCAGTCCCTGAGCCTCAGTTTCCCTATGTATCCAAGGCAGTCAGACTCTGACGTCCCAGGCAGGCCCTGGCTGGAGGTGGGGTCCCTCCCAGGGCAGTGGAGTGTGGAGTGCTGGACGCTGTGGCCAGCTCCGCTTCTTGCCTCTGGGCCGGCCCTCCTCCCACACCGTAGCGGGGCTGGGGCCTGGCCTCTGCCGTGAGGCTGGGGCTGCCTTCCAGCAGAGGCTCAGGACGGGCCTGTTTGGGTCTAAACCCAACCTGGGCAGGCTGCTCGGCACAGCCAGCCCCGTGCGCCAGGGCCCCCTCAAGAGTGGGCAACCCCTGTGAGTGTCGGTGTTGTCACTTGTCGCTGCGGCTCCCCGTGAGAGGCCCCTCGGTGTCCATGCAGGGGGCTCGCCCCACCCCCAACACTTGCACTTCTGTCTTTTCTGTGTGGTGCCCGTCCCCGAGCTGGGTGCTGTCCCTTAGCTTTTTTGCTCAAAGTTAGCACTCCATCAGCTCTGCCCCGGCTTCTTGCTGGTTAATGAGTCTCCCAGACTTTCCTGCCTGGGCTGGCTTTGAACCATGATCCTCAGATCTCAACCTCGTAAATATGTAGGATTGGAGGCCAGAGTCATGGGTGCTCAGCTTATTCTGGGAGGATTTTTTTGGGTTTTTTTGGCAGACAGGAAGCAGGTTTCTGGCTTCGCACTCTCTCAGCTAACAGAATCCTAAGAAACTGTTCCCGCTGCGCTCTGCATCTTCTCTTGGAGCAGAGTTCCCCAGATACACCAGGAGAAAGCTGACCTGGGAAGCTCAGCGCTCCCATCCCCTGCAAATGCCAGTCCGCCTCTTCACTGCAGCAGCCTCAGTGCCACCTGTGCGGGGCGAGGTCAGCCCCAGGCGCCCCTGGGGCCTGAGAACTACTGTCATGATTGATGGACACAGTGCCCAGAACTGGGCCCACGACACAGCCAGGGCTGCCCAATGCGGTGAAGATGTTTAAAGGAGCAGGATGGTGACGCACAGACACCCCAGCCTGAGAAATGTTGGCCGGGTCCCCCGCCCCACCAGGGAGACCTGCTGCTACCTGCCTGCCTCTCTACCAAGGCTGCACCGGCTTAATCTCCAGGCTGGTAAACACGCGATTAGGTTTCCCAGCTAACGTCATGCTACGTGCAGGGGTACTCATCCCAGACCTTCCTCTCTTTCAGCTTAGCACCTCCTGGCCACCTTTGGTCCCCAAAACCCTGAGCTGAGACTCGGTCTCCTCCTCTGTGGTGTGGACAATGACACCTGCCTTTCACTACAAAAACGGCCTCGCGTGGCGCTTGGCTGAGCTACGTGGAGTAGAACTGCTAATGTCACTCTTTCTTTTGTGAGGTTTGAGGTTGAACTCAGGGACTCTGCTGGCTGGACGGGCACTCTACCCCCTGGGACATGCCCCCAGCATTTTTTGCTTGAGTTGTTTTTTTGAATCGATTTTATGTTTACGCCAGAGCCAGCCCAGAGAATGCTTATCCTACATATGCTTCTTGTATAGCTGGGGAGACGGGTGTATATCACCACGCTCGGTTCTTACTGGGGACTTTGGGGACTTCTTACCCAGGCTGGCCTCTGCTGGGATTGCAGCGCCCCAGGTCTTGTTGATGCTGTGTACTCTAACACGTGACTGCTGCTACACCAGGGGCCCTGAAGATTCCATTGCACCCATTCCTCTCGGCCTTTCCCTCCGTGGGGCTCCCACCCGAATCCCCCTTCAGCTACCTGGCGTGGCGCTCACTAGCTCCTGCCGCTAGGCCACACCTCCGCCAAGTCACCATCCCTGCCCTCAGCGGGCAGAGGCAGGAGGAATGCGCCTTCCATGGCTTCCTCACGAGACCACAGTGGTGACATGAGCCAGTGCCAGGCACACGGTCAGCCTGGTATTAGGGCCTCGTTCTATAAGGTTCTGGTTCTATCAGGGTCTGGTTCGATAAGGTCTGGTTCTATAAGGTAGTTTCCGGCACTGGATTTGAACTTTAAAAAATCACTCATTCCAGTTTCTGGGCAGGGTCACAGGTACCTCTCCATGGCCTACGTGTAAGCCTCCTCAGAGGAGTTCCTCCCCTCTGGAAGCCTTCGGTGGCCCCTCCCAGCCACTCCCCTGCTGCTGGGGGGGGGGGTGGTAAGAACTCAGACCTGGCGCCCCTCGAGGCCAGACACATGACATGCAATTTCCCCACAGGTGCCCTGCCTTGTCTCTGGGCTCACTTCCAGCCCAGGGGCCTCTTGGACTTGCCCTTCCCTGTTACCCATGTTACCTCATTACCGCTGCCATCAAGCCCAGCACTCAGAGGGTCAGGCTTGCCACCTCCTGGGCATGGCCGGGCCTGGGACAGAGGTCTGCCTCTAAATCGCAGCTGCTACTGCCTCTGCGCCTCCTCATCTATGTACACTGCCTGTCCTACCAAACCCTCAGTGCTCTGACCAGGAAGGCAGGGCCTCGTTGGAGATGGAGAGAATAGAATATGAGCAGTTCCAACGCCTCAGGCACCCAGACAGCCATCACTGGAACGACCTCCTTTTCTTCCCAGTCTGGTGTGATGTGCCCAGTGCTTCCCCAGTGCCTTGGTGCTGTCTCGGGGAGACAGCCTAGAGGCATCTCCACCTTCCATCCAGGTAAACTAAGGCAGCCGCACCCTAACAACCACCAGAATTGCCAACACATTCACACATACTAATTGTATAATGAATGCCCTTATTTATTTATTTTGCCAGTCCTGGGGCTTGAACTCAGGGCCTGGGCACTGTCCCTGGGCTTCTTTTGCTCAAGGCTAGCACTCTACCGCTTGAGCCACAGCACCACTTCCGGCTTTTTCTGTGTATGTAGTACTGGGGAATCAAACCCAGGGCTTCATGCACGCTAGGCAAGCACTCTACCACTGAGCCACCTTCCCAGCCCTTACTTTAATTTTTTTGAAACAAGGTCTTACTTAGGCAGCACAGACCGGCCTTGAATGCACACTCCTCCCGCCTCAGCCCCCTCAAGACCAAGAATAACAGGTTTGTAACATCATGCACAACGAGACACTCTCACTGAGCTAGAGGGGTGATTCTGTGGTAAAATCACCTGTCTACCAAGTGGAAGGACCCTAATTCAAATCCCAGCACTGCCAAAAAAACAGAATGATGAGAATGAGGATGATGGCGACAGATACATACATACATACATAGATTCCTTTTTTTAACAAGGACCCGAAAGCCGGGTGCCACGCCTGTAATCCTACCTGGAGTAGCTGAGATCTGAGGATCATGGTTCAAAGCCAGCCCAGGCAAAAATGACTGTGAGACTCTTATCTCCAATAAAAACTACCAAAAAGCTAAAAATGGGGTTGTGGCTCAAGTGGTAGAGCAATAGCTTTGAGCAAAAGAAGCTCAGGGATAGTGCCCAGGCCCTAAGTTCAAGCCTTAGGATTGGGGAAAAAAGCTACTGTAAGGCCAGGCGCTAGTAGCTCATACCTGTAATGCTTGATACTTAGGAGGCTGATATCTGAGGATTAAGTTCAAAGCCAGTGTGGGAAGGAAAATCCATGAAACTCTTATCTCCAATTAACCACAAAAAAATAAAAATAATAACCAGACATGGAGCTGTGGTTGGAGTGGTTGGGTGCTAACCTTGAGGGATAGCACACAGGCTCTGAGCTCAAGCTTCGGGACCTGCACGTACACACCAAAAAGAAAAGGGGACCTGAGAAATGGGATGGACCTAAAACAACTCATGTTAAGTGAGGTAGGCCAAACTCAGAGGAACATATGGCTGTTTTCTCTCATAGGCGGAAGCTAGATCTGACTGGCGGGAGGGAGAGGCCTCCCTGGGAGCCTGCCGGCCTTGGAGGGGGGGGTGGTTAGGGCCCTGTGGGGGGGGTGGTTAGGGCCCTGTGGGGTTTGCACAGGCCTCGGCCACTTCCTGGGGCCTGCCGGCCTTGGGGGGGGTGGTTAGGGCCCTGTGGGGTTTGCACAGGCCTGGGCCGCTTCCTGGGGCCTGCTTGGTTCATCCCGCCTCCACCTCCAGGCGTGAGGCCTGGGAACTCAGGAGTCCTCTATGTGAAACTGAGGCTAACTGCCCACCTGGGCCCGTGGCGAGGCGTTTCAGAGCACCTGGCATCACACTCCTGCACCACACGGCGCTGCGGTAGATACCAACGAGACACCACACTCTTCAGATGCTCGGCCCTTACCTAAGATGGCAGTGTTTGCAGAGACAGCCTGTGGACACTTCCAAGTGGTCTCGAGATTACTCTAACCACGAATGCGGTCAGTCAGAGACAGTGACAAGAAAAACAGCCTACACAGGTTCACTACAGATGCCGGTGACTCACACCTCCACCCCACAAACTCACCCTTCCTCAGGGGTCCTCAACAGCTCCCCTTTGAGAGAGGCTCTGGGGACCCCACCCCACCAGGTCTCCTCACCCTGACCCCTGGCCACCCTCTGACTCCTTCCCTGGCACCTGGCAGTTCCTGCCTCCCTACCCCTGCCTCGCTCTGGCTTCCCCTTTGCCACTCTATCCAGGTTCTCACCAGCTGTACCAGCTGGGATACACCAGCCTACCACCAGCTAGCTTCCTGCTCTTGCTGCCAGGGTTTGCCCTCCTCCAACATAGCACTACACACCATTCAACACCCACCCTTAAATGCTGTCCTTGGATCTGGGTGGCAGGCTCTCTGGGTGACAGCACCCTTTCTACCACCCCATTCTACCATACAAAGGAGTGGTACGTGAGAACACTGGAGCTCAGAGCATGAAACATGCCCAAGGTTGCACAGCAGCACTAAGATCAATAACCAGGCCATTTAACCCAATTCCCAAGCTTTTCCCTTAAAAAAAATTAATTTGGTGGCAGGGATTGGACTCGGGGCCTTGTGCTCTACTACCCCAATCTCTTGAACCTTGGCCAAGTATCTAGAGCAGACCCCAGTTCCGCCTCTCTGGAGGGCTTGTGAAGCAGACCCCCAGCAGGGGCGGAAGGCCCCGGCAGGCCCTCTGGTTCTGGCTCCCGGAGAGGGGCCACATGAGGCTTGCCCTGGGGTCTCCCGCGGTCTGCGCCCCGAGTCATTTCTGAGGGTGTCCTGAGTTGGCTCTCCTTGCTGGGTTTCCTTTGCTCTAGACTGGTGCCAGTGCAGCGTGAGGGTGAGCAGGCTCTCCTTACCAGCAGCCAACCCGGCAGAGCGGGCAGGGCCTGTGCCAGGCACCAAGACTTGACGGTCTCTGGAGGGTGGGCCAGCCAGGCAGCCCAGGAAGCTGAGAGAAGCAGATGCCACTCCCCAGGCAGGGAGATGGAGCCGGTGATGGGGACTGCAGGAGGAGGCTTTCGCCAGCTGTCCTGAAGGTGACATGCCTGCGTGTCTGGGCCAGGAGCTGACAGTCCGAATCAGACCCTGTCCACACAGCACGGGGCCGGCCCAGGCGGGAGCCCAGCCAGCAGCTGCATCTCTGGGGCTCCACAATGCTCACCATTTATTGAGGCCTGGGGGCCCATGTGAGGTCCAGATGAGGGGAAGGAAGACAGCCCCACTCCCCACAGCCACACATGGATCCAGGTACCCCCACCCACCAAGTCCATCTCATTGGAGAGAAAAGAGGTGCAGAGTGACAGGTGAGCCGGGATTCCCCAGGGCCACATTGCTCACCTGTGCTGAGAGCCCCAGCTGCGGTAGTTGCAAGCTGTGTGCTCTGCCACCTCTGGCTACTGACTCCTACTCCGGCTGGATTTCCAGAGCCCTTTTTAGCACCTGACCCCAAACACATGTCCAGCGCATGTCAGGAGAATGAATCAATCAATCCGCTGATCTATCTGGATCTAGCTGGGCAAAACTGAAACTGAGCCTCTCAGATCATTGCATCTCAGGTGCTCTGAACAGTGTTCCCAGCTTGTCCTGGGCTGGTGAGATGATTAGCCCCACGTTAAAACAAGGAATTTGAAGCTTGGGGTTGAGCCTGGCTCAGGAATCTTCTACTCACAGCCCTTAGCAAGGGGTGTTTTATGGAACCAGAGTCTACCCTGTGACCTACATGCTGTGTCCTAAACCTACTCCTGGGGTAGAAAGAGGTCGTACGTAGATTTGGGATTGAGGGCCACCCCCCGCCCCCAAGCCAGCCCCATGGCAAAGCCCCACTCCTGGACGGCCATGTGTACCAAGCTGGCCCAGGACCAGCCAGGCTACAAAGTTTCTTCCTCCTTTTGTTCACAGTCAATATGAAGAAGCAAGAGAACTGCTTCATCCGGGAATAAGCTGGTGTTTTCCCACCACTCAGAGGCTGGCTGATCCAATATGAGCTCCTGAACTCTCTGAACCCCAGTTTTCCCATCTTAATGTGGAAACAACAATCCTATTACCCGAACAAGTGAGAATAAACACAAGAACAATCAAGTCATCGCCTTTCTCTGGAAGAGTATATGGCACCAGCACAGATGAACCTCAGGAATACAGGGAAGTTCCAGATGAATGCATTCAGCATTCATCTTTCATGAAGGCGAAGGGGAGGCACAGTGGCACAGAGCTTGCCCGCACAGGCAAGGGCCCTAGATTTCATCCCCTGCACTGAAAACAATACATCAATGTGAAAAACACACATGGTACCTGTGCGTACATTAGTTGTAGATATAGTAGTTACAGAATAAAAATTCACTTTGAATGAGAAACACCCAAAGCAAGGCAGTGGTTACCTTTGGTGGAGTCACCAGAATGCCAGAGGTAAACCTGTCCAGGGTCAGGCTCCCCAGCGGTTTTAGCCTTTCTCAGCCCGGGTTGGCCTGTCCTGTCCAGCTGTCCAATGACAATGGTGGATGGAGCCGCATAGTGACTGCGCAGAGGTAGAGCTGTGGCAGATCCAAGTTGAGTTCTGAAAGACCATTCTGAATTGCACATGCATTGAGGCGATGGTCTTCACCTTGCCAGCTTGTTTCCTCATCTGTGACACAGAGAAACAGCCCACAATGGAGTCTCAGAGAACAAGGTCAAGGATGCCCAGAAAGCCCTCAGTGCCAGCCCAGGCCTGCCAAAGGCACCTCTGGCCACTCATGGCCACAGTGACTGAAGTCATTGCTGGCTTGGGATGCAGATGAGCTGTGGGGTCCCAAGATGTGGGACCCCAAAGCTGAGTGGTTGTTCATATGCCAAGCTGGGCATCTCCCCGCCCCCTCCCAGGGAAAGAGGTCAGGCCTTGAGACGCTTTGCTCCAAAGCAATCCCTGAAAATCCCTCCCTGGGAGACTCACAGGCCCAGCTAATCAGTCACTGGGTGAGCTCGCGCACAGAGGCTGACCCACACGTGAGTCCACACCGCCTCCCCCTACCACCAGGGCTGGGGAGCTCTCTGGCCAGTGCAGAAGTGAAGCCTTTGCATCCCAAGAGCCAGGATGAGGGCTAAATACTCATGTTGTCCAGGGGTGAGGCCCGGGAATGGGCTTGGTTCTGGCTCTGCCTAGCTTTGGCCTCTCCACTGCCTTGGGCAGTGATGCATGATGGCACCCACTGCAGCATGGAGGTGTGTGCACAATCAGCAGGCTCAGAGCTGCCTTCACCACCACTCCGTCTCAAGGCTATCATCAGCCCTGTCCCAAACTCAGCATTGTCATTTGAAGCACCATGGAGTCAGGGGCTAGGTTCTCAACCACTGTTGGATCCCAGCACAGGGCAGTGTATGTGATCAGCATGTCAGGTAGGAGCCCAGAAGGGAGGGATGGGTGGGAGAGAGAGTATCTCAGAGCATGCTTCACGGGACTAAGATCCCTGTGTGCCCTGACTCTGTGCCCTGATACGGTCCTCTCCCTGGTTAAGCCTTCCTGGAGATCACAACCATCTCCTCCTGAGCCCTCCCTGAGAGCTTCTGGCCTGGGAAACTACCTCTCCCTCTCCTCTCCTGCTGCCAGCCCAGATCTCCCCAGGACTGGCAGCCCGGATGGGGCTCCAGGCTGTGCGCAGTGCCTCAACTCGGCATGAAGGCTCTCTCCGGCTTCTGTGGCTCTGTGCACCCACTGGATGTTCCAGTGCTTTCTGAACCCCCAAAGCCAGGCCTGCTCCCATGGACTGGATGGGGGCAAAACAGACTGCAGTGGACTGCTTTGCTGTGCACGGCAGGTGCCTGCAGGAGCCTGTGTGATCCCTTCCCCGGTGTGTGACTCCCATGGTTAGTCACACTGGCACTGCACTTCCACCTGCTCTCTGGGAGCAGCTCCTCTAGGGAGGCCAAGCACTACGGGACAGCCACGGGTGCAGAACTGACTGGGCTCGCCTACCGCCAGGCCAGCCCTCTGGACAAGCCATCTGGCTCCATCAAGACTTCTGATGACAGCAGACTCAGCTGACATCTTGACAGTGACTTCATAAGACCGTGGCCATCTCACCCTGAGCCAGACATATCCAGCTAAGCCTCTCCCAAATTCCTGGCCACAGGACAAACATTATGGTGGCTTCAAGTTCTTCCTCTGCAGTGATTTGTCACACAGTGAGGGTAACAGACCATCACAGGCAACCTGAGCTCCCACTGCCTTCCCGAGTGACAGCAGGATTTCAGTCTGAAACTGCCCCTAGGTTGCCAGGGAACCACTTTCCAGGAGTACATGAGTAGCAGAGGCCTGACCCTCATATTCTGGACCAGGGTGTGTGTGGCTGGGGTGCAGTGAGCCTGAGCCATGGGAGGGAAGAGAGCACTCTGACCCAGGCCCCAAACTGGAGACCTGGTTACTCCCAGAAAGCAGACTTCACTGTTCTTGACGTGGTTTAACACTCTGGGGCAGTGCAAATGCTTTCTGAAGGCAGGTGAGAGAACTGAGACTTTCAGGAGATTCATGGTTTCTAGAACAGTCCAGTCCTGGTATATGAAGACTTACCTGCCTGCCAGAGTGCTGAGGCCAAGAAGAGAGCCCAGGATTGTACCCAGTGCAACTTATTGGGGACTTACAGACAGCAGCTGGATCCCTTTTGTTTGGGTCAGAAAGAGGGTCGTTGGGGGAATGTTTCTCATTTACCTAGTCAGATGCTTCCCTGAAGCTGGGGCCTCATAGGTAAGCCTGTGAACAACTCTAATGGTTTTATTTATTTATGGTTTGCTGGGAAACAAGGCAGGAAAGCCCAGCTAGGGTTTCTCAGCTTGATGGAGGTAGTTACAACTCAAGCTGCTTGGCTGTAGTCAAGAAATGCTGCACCCATACCATGATGTTTAGGGAGGCTCAGCAGACTAGGATCTGAGAAACTTGCAGTCCTGGGGTCTGGTGGAACGCAGGGTTTCACATGTGCTACTTGAGCTCTACCACACTGGGCTGGGCCTCCAGCCCTGGAAGGTTCTTAGCCAGAGGGTGCTGCCAAGCACCCTGCGGGACACAGGTTAACCTGTTCCCCAGAGTCACACCCCACCCCACAGGTGCTCCTCCGGAGGCTGAGATCGGAGGATCGTGGTTCGAAGCCAACCAGGCTGAAGAGTCCATGAGACTCTTACCACCAACTAACCACCAAAAAAACCCACACGTGGAGCTGTGGCTCAGGTGGCAAGAACGGCAGCCTTTGGGCGAAGAGCTCAAGAGCAGCGCCCAAGCCCTGAGTTGGAGCCCCAGGGCCCACACACGGGTGCACGCGCAGGGGCACGCGCTAGCTGTAGGCCACGCAAGGAAACACGCGGGGCGAACGGGGAGGTGGGAAGGGGGAGGGGGGTG
>NW_012267228.1:948904-962886 GCF_000151885.1 Dipodomys ordii
GCGCCCAGAGCCCGGCTCGCCCGCCTCCCTCCCTGCGTGGGAAGCGACCTAGAGAACGGCGGACTCTGGCTCGGTCCGGCGTCGCTCCGCCGACCGACCTTGGGCCTGTGGCGGGCCGCGCGTCAGCCTGGGAGCGGGCCAACATGGCGCCGGAAGCGGAAGCGGAAGACAGCCGTGGGGCGGGCCCTGACACGCCCCCCGTGACCTCACTTCCTCCACAAGCCCCACCTCTTAAAGGTGCCTCCACCTCCCAGAGATGGGCCCAGGTCGGTTTAGAGGTTCAGCCGCTCCGGGCTCTGGCGCCCAGACGGTCGTGAGAGAGCCAGGCCTGGGTTCTGGCCTAGACGGCCGAGAAACTCTGACGAGGGCCTTCGGGAAAGATGTTCCTCCCGGGGAGGTCAGAGGCTAGAGCGCTCCCCCACACCCAGGCCCCGGATTGAGACTGAAGGAGAACTAAGCACCTCGGTGCCTCGCGATGGCACCTGTTGCCCAGCTCTGCCAGCTCAGGTTCAGTGAGTGTGCACACATGCGTGTGCGTGCACACAGACGTGCGGGCCCTGGTGTGGAGAGGGTCGGGGGGACCTGGCCGAGCAGGGGAGCAGAGGTGCACGGCTCTGGCCGACCCCAGGCCACAGTCAGGACTTGAGATTCTAGGCATTCTCGTTGTAAAAAGGTCAGACCTGTGTGGTGCGTGTGTGTGCAGCATTCACACATGTGACTCAGGTTCAGCCTCTCAATGTTTTGGCTCACATGCCCCCGCCCCCACCACACACACCACTTTGTTTAAAGCTAACTTGCAGACTTCATGACTCCTACTCCTAAATATTGATTATATGTCTCCTAAGAGCAAGGATGTTCCTCTACATAAATACATTACCATTATTACCAGGGAAAATTAAATTAAAATCTTTCCCTAATACTCAATCCATATTCAAATTACCCTCCAAATGTTTACACATCCTTGGGCTGCTCAGCCTCCTTGCCTCTTCCTTTCTTCCATCTCTGGAACCAGGATCTAATAAAAGTGCACATTTAGTGCTTGATTGCCACATTCATCTTAAACCCTTTCAACTTAGAATCTATTTAAAAGATTCACTTTTTAAGCTCAGTTGTTTCATTGTGGGTTTCCACACATGTATACAATGTATCCTGATCAATCTTTTACTCTGTAACTCTACCCTCCTCAAAACAATTTTAAAAGGTTTCATTGTTTCACTTATTTACTTTATTTTTTGTGTCAGTCCTAGGGCTGGACCCTGAGCTTTTGTGCTCAAGGCAAGAGCTGTCTAGCAATTGAGCCATGGCTCCATTTCCACCATTTTAGTGGTTAGAGGACTTTCCTGCCCAGGCTGGCTTCTAATACAATCCTCAGGTCTCAACCTCCTGAGCTAGGATTACATGTGTGAGGCACTAGTGCTGTCTCATTGTTTAATTTCTTTGTCAGTAGTGTGGCTTGAACTCAGGGCCTGGGCACTGTCCATGAGCTCTTTTTACTCAAGACTAGCACTCTGCCACTTTGAGCCACAGCTCCACTTCCCATTTTTGAGTAGTTAATTGAAGAGTCTTGTGGGAACTTTTCTGCCTGGGCTGGCTTCAAACCACCATCCTCAGATCTCAGCCTCCTGAACTAGGATTACAGGTGTGAGCCACTGGCACATGACACATTGTTTTATTTTTATACTTGCAAATAAGCCACTTGAATTCACCTTCTTCATTACCCTTCCCAAAAAAGGAACTTTAGGTCTCCCATGTATTTCCTCCAACACTGACTCTTGGGAAAATTTATTTTATTTTATTAATTGGGTTGTTCAAATGTAGAGTATTGCTTTCTTTCATTTTTGAACTCTGACCCTTATGTTCTTATTCAGCTACACACACACATACACACACACACACACACATACACACACACATACACACACACACACACCTGCACATGCACACACCTGGGCACTTATAGGCACAGTTCTCTACTACTTGAGCCACACCTCCACTCCCATTTCAGGCTTTTTGCTGGTTAATTATTGATGAGTCTCCAGAACCCCCCACCTTTCAAACCAGAAATGTGACTCTCTACCCACTGAGTAGCTAGGATTACGGGTGTGAGCCTCCTTACGTGTGCCTGTCCACTACAACTGAGATGGCAGAAATCCACCTGACACTTGTACCTTTCTTTAATCCTTCCAGCACACTCTAGAAGCAGCTGCTCTCCAACCTCATTTTACAGGTGGGGAAGTGGAGAACCACAGAGAAGGAATGAGTTAGACATCTTGGCTCTTCTCACCCCAAATTTTCTGTAAGTAAAAACCTGCAGGGGCCAAATATCCTGGGTATCCAGGTAGGATGGGACTGAGAGAGGCAGTAAGAGGGCAGACAGCAGGTGGGACTGGATGGTACTTGGAGAGTGGAGGAGACTTCAGGAGAAGCTTGAACTCAGGGCCTGGGTGCTGCCCCTGAGCTTTGGTGCCCAAAGCTGGTACTCTACCACTTGAGCCACAGCTCTACTTCCAGCTTTTTGTGTGGTTAATTGGAGACAAGAGACTTCCAAATTTTCCTGCCTGGGCTACTTTAGATGATCTTCAGATCTTGGCCTCTTGAGTTGCTGTGATGATTACGGGCATGAGCCACTGGTGCCCAGCTTCAAGCTTGCTGCCCTTTCCTGTCAGTACGGGCACACTTCCTTTGGCCGCGAGGGGGTGGATGGAATGCATAGGCCTGAAGGCTGGCATTCAGTGTCCTGGTGGGATGTTTGGGTATGGAGACAGAGGGCTCCGGCTTCTCAAGGTCACCCTGATGCACCTGGAGGCTCAGCCCACTGGCTTCCCTCCATCCCACGTCGGGTGTGGAGGTGCTGATGTAGAGGTATAGGGAGGACCGGACCAGGAGCAGTCAAGCAAAATGCACCGGCGCTAGACTGGGTGACAGGCTCAGCCTCCTGTAAGGATGAGCCGTGCGCTTGGGGGCAGATGCGGCAGTGACATGAACCCTGCAGGGAATGGAATCCTTTCCTGGGCTGGTGGGAAGGTTTGCAGTGGGTGCTGGGCAGTCCAGCTACAGGAGATTGTAGAGAACTCAAGGGATTCCATCATTTGGAAGACAATAGGGAACTACTGATGATCACTTAGAGGAGAGACGTCCCCAAAGGGCGGCATGAGGCTGGGGAGTCGCCAGCCTGGCCTATGGCAGGATTTAGGGTCCTGGGCCCACTCTTTGTAAAAGTGTCTCCGTGTCCCATGGGCTTGGCGGCAGAAACTGAGTTTGGAGCTGACCACACCCTAGGGGTGTTCAGGATCCAGAGAGGAGCAGAAATAGAGACAGCAGTTCAAAGAAAGGGACCTTGTAGTAGGCTGTGCCAACCCTGGGTCACACTCTAAGGCCGTGTTCCTGTAGACAGGCGCCCCGGCCTTGCCAGCTAGACCCAGGTGGGCAGGGGTCCAATCTTGCTTGTGTCCACTCCTGCCCATGTTCTGTCACGAGGGTGGTGGCTTTATTTCCTGTTGGCAAGGCCTGGAAGCTAATCTCACCTACCTGCCTCGTTGAGCAATTGTGAGGATCAAGTGACTTGAAAGCAAATAAAGAGCTAAGAATGAGGCTGGCCCCTGAGTGCTTGGAGCATTCCTGCTGCCAGTCGCCTTTCCCTGCCTGCCTGCCTGCCTGCTCCCACTCTCCAGCCATCCATATTTCCTTCTTCCCTTCTAAACAGCAGGCCTCCCTCCACCTGCTCAGGTGTGTTTTATAAAAACAAACCAGCTGACGCACACAGCTCCCTGAGTGTCTGCTGGTTAGGAGGGGCCATCTCACCCCCAGCCAGGGCTCAAGAATCCACGGCAGCGCGTGCTCCTCCCTCCTCCTCTCCCATGGACCTCATAGTATAGTGACAAGCTTTTAAAAAAAAAACTTGCTATGTAGCCCAAGATGGCTTCAAACTTGAGACGCTCCTGTCTCAGCCTCCTGAACCTGTTGGGATTACAGGTGTGTGCCACCACAGCTGGCAACCAAATTGTTCTTGAGGTCTGAGGGGCGAGGTGGTCCACTTGGTGCTAGAATAGCTAAATCTACAGTGATTCGTGGAATATGAGCTGAATAAACCCCCTAGGTAATTCCTCAGAATTCAAAATCTACAGTGATTCATGGACTATGAGCTGAATAAACCCCTAGGTAATTCCACAGAGTTCAGATTTTTGACAATGCATGTGCTTCTGTTTTTAAATTTTATTTATTTTTTTCTGGTGTTAAGAGATCAAACCCAGCCGGGCGCTGGTGGCTCACACCTGTAATCCTAGCTACTCAGGAGGCTGAGATCTGAGGATCACAGTTCAAAGCCAGCCCGGGCAGGAGAGACCGTGAGACTTCTATCTCCAATAAACCACCAGAAAACTGGAAGTGGCGCTGTAGCTCAAGTGGTAGAGCGCTCGCCTTGAGCTGAAGAGCTGAGGGACAGCGCCCAGGCCCAGAGTTCAAGCCCCATGACCGACCAAAAAAAAAAAAAAAAAGAGATCAAACCCAGGTCACATGTATAAATTAGTGATATATATATATATATGTATATATATATATATATATAAATTAATTTTTCAGTGCTGGGAATGAAATCCCAGGCCCTTAGGCTTGCTGGGAAGATATTCTACCATGGAGCTATATACTCCCAGATTCTAAACTAGTATTTTTAAATTCTAATTTTGAAAATACTTTAAGAATCCTGAGTCTAGGGGGCTGGGAAGGTGGCTCAGTGGTAGAGCGCTTGCCTTGCATGCTCGAGGCCCTGGGTTCGATTCCTCAGCACCACATAAGCAAAAAGCTGGAAGTGGCGCTGTGGCTCAAGTGGTAGAGCACTAGCCTTGAGCTGACGAGCTGAGGGACAGCGCCCAGGCCCAGAGTTCAGGCCCCATGACCGGACCCCCCCCAAAAGAAAAGAATCCTGAGTCTATAGATTGCTCAGCATGCCTGAGGTATTTCATCTCCAGCACTGGAGAATGATCATCATCATCATCATCATCACCATGAGAGGGAAGAGAAGGAGATAAAGGAGGATGAGGAGGAGGAGAAGGAAAGAAATGCATTTAGCCCCCTCCTTCACAGTGCAGGGATGGAGCCCTGGGTCTGCGTGTGCCAGCCACAGCCATAGAAATTATTTCAGTGCATTTGATCAGGCCGTCTATTTCCTGCTGTTACTACATTGGTTGAAGCAAAAGGGCCACTGATAGTGGAATCTTTGGTCCCACCCCTCCAAACTTTCACTCCCAGGTTCTCCTGGAACTCCATGGAGCCAAGTCTGTCAATCCCAAGGAGCCACAGCTCCGAGGGAAATGCCAGCACTGCCCGAGTGGTGCCCATAGTCCTCACCACCTGGACAGCACTGAGGGACCGCCTGGTCCCCGGCATCCTTCCCAAAGGACTGATCTGAGCACAGCACCCACGCTTCTGTCAGGTCTTCCAGGGGGGACTCTTCATGTAGCTATGTGAAGAGCGTCGGACCCCGAAAGATATGCTGACGTCTCTCCCGCCACCTGTGCTGGCAACTTAATTTGGAAATAGCCTATTGGAAGCTGTAATGGAGTTCAGGTGACGGGCCATCTGGGTGGGCCCGAACCCGGCAGGACTGGGGGCCTGATAGGAGGGAAATATGGATGGAGAGAGATACTGAGGTTGGACAGGTGATGACAGAGACACAGGGGAAGATGCCACCTGAGGTTGGAGGCAGGGAGGGATCCTGCTGTGAGCCACAGTGCTGGAAGGGAGACACAGGAAGGACTGGCAAGAGCCTTGGAGGGCGCCAGGGTCTTGACTTAGGCCTCGCAGCCCACAGCACCCTGGGAGGGGGTAAGCCACTGGTATTTCATGCCTCCCAGTTTGTCAGGAAACTAATACTCCTCCTAAATTCTCATTTAATTTTCTTCCAGACACACTCAGTTTTCCACAACTTGCACATGGTTTGCTAAAAAAGTAAAACTTCCATTACAGCTATAAATAGAAGTCCATGATCCTTTCCATAAATAGATGGAGCCTTAAACGTGAAGACAACGAAAGCCAGCCAGCTTAGCAGGGTGCAATTGCTTGGTGGGGGACACCTTTGTTTAAAAAAAAAGTAGGTGAGGATGGGGGTTGCCTGAGATAGAGTGCTTATATTGAGCGAGTGAGAGGCCCTGAGCTGCACCTCCATCACTAACAAAGAGAGAGAGGAGAGAGGAAGGAAGGAAGGGAGGGAGGGAGGGAAAGGGGAAGGAAGGAAAGAAGGAAGGAAGGAAGGAATAAGAGAAATTAACAAGTAGCAATTGACACTGAAGACAAAAGCATAGCTTGCTGACGTACCTTCTGACCAAAAAGAGAAAAACTTCCCTCTACCTGAAAATGTCTCATTTGTGGAAGTCTCCAGTGATAGGGGGAAAATCAGGCCCTGAAAGGCCCAGTAATTTGCCCAGGGTCACACAGCAAGTCAGAGCAGGGTCTAAACTTGAATAGATCTCCTCTGTGCTTTCCAGGAAATCAGACTTGGTCCCATCCCAGGGTCCCAGGGTCCCAGAACTTGTGTGGAAGGCCCTGCAGTGAACCCAGGGGCACAGAACAGGGGTGATAAACTATGAAGGTCATGCATACAGACTTCCTGTCACAATCAGGCCTGGCCACAGCCAGGTAGACTGTAGAGTTATGCTCCAGACCTGAGAAATTTGGCTCACACAAAAGGCATAGGCAGGGCTGAGAAGGTGGCTCAGTGCTTGGGAAGGTGGCTCAGTGGTAGAGTGCTTGCTTGCCTTGCACGCATGAGGCCCTGGGTTCGATTCCTCAGCACCACATAAGCAAAAAGAAAAAAGCCGGAAGTGGCGCTGTGGCTCAAGTGGTAGAGCGCTAGCCTTGAGCTGAAGAGCTGAGGGACAGTGCCCAGGCCCAGAGTTCAGGCCCCACAACCAGACCAAAAAAAAACCCCAAAAAACAAAAGGCATAGGCAAACTGAAGATCAGAAAAGGTTTCTTGTTGTTGTTGTTGCTTTTCTTTTTTTGTCGGTGGTGGGACTTGAACTCGGGGACTGTGCCCTGTCCCTGAGTTTTGGGGTTTTTTTGCTCAAGGCTAGTGCTCTACCCCTTGGAAGCACAGAGCCACTCCCAATTTACTGGTGGTTAATTGGAGATAAGAGCCTCACAGACTTTCTGCCTGGGCTAGCTTTGAACTGTGATCCTCAGATCCACGATTACCAAGTGAACCACCAGAGCTCAGCTGTTTTTGTTTTTCTTTTTTTTCTCAATGTACTTTGCCATGAGGAAAAACAGAGTAATGTTGGGAGCCATTCCACCTCCCTTCACACAAGAGCCCACTAAGTGACAAAGGTCAGGCACCTTATCTCCAGAGCTGGACACCTCCCGCCCTTGTCTTGGCTGCAGAGGTCTCCTGGGGTGTTCCAGATGGTCTGATGTCATCCCCAACTTTCCAGCAGTGGTGTGCAGAGGACCCCACACTCATGCAGTCAGGGTGGTGCAGAGCCCGAGCCTTTCAACCCGGGGTGGAGAATAATAGCTTAAAAGCTGCTGGTAACATCAAAGCCAGAGACAGGTGCCTGCCCGGAGGCCAAGTCCTTGTCCTCTGACGGCAGTCCACTCCACCCTGGTGCCAGTGGCATCTAGAAGCCATCAGCTCCTCTTCTCTTCCAGGACACCTCTGGGATCTTCTTGGTAACTATTTCTTTCCCCTCCTATCCTCCAAGGTGGGACCTTGGCCCGGGTGAGGTGTCCGGGACACGACCTTCCGATTTGCCCATTGTACTGTTCCACCATCCTTTCTGGTCTTCCGCTTTCTGGCTGTTTTTGTCATCTTGGCAGAAATAATCAGAAGGATACTAATATTTGCAAGCAGTCACCTTGGGAGGCCCTGAACTTCACAGTGACCTTGGTCGGGGCTCTAGTGCCTCCCTCGTAGGGAAACTGAGGCTCAGTGTCAGGCCGAACCCTTGTCTAAGGTCCCAGCAGATAAGGGGCAGAGCTTAGAATCCAACAGATGTCATTTTAGATTCAGAGCTTACACATCTGCCCCAATGGCTTGAAACTCCACGGGGAGGAGCCTTCTCAGCTTTGCTGTGTGTCCTAGGGCAAATCACTTACCCTTCCGGGGCCTGTTTCCATAGGGAAGTGGCCTTGGGGAATGGCTGGGGTCCCCTAGAGCTGAGGGAATTCTGAGACTCCAGGAGTGGACCTTGGCCCGGCCTGTGCAGGCTCAGAAGACCAATCCCAAGGCTTCAGGGTCCAATTAAGCAGGTCTCTGATCAGGCCATAAGTGGGCACAAGCCGTCAAGGAGTTCGCCTCTGCAGCTTTGTTTATTGTCTGGAAGCTGGGAATATTTTGAATTGTTGTGCTACAGACAGGAGGGGGAAATAGACAAATAAAAGAAGGCAGCGGCTGAGAGGCCCCCAGCAAGCACGGGAGGAATTAGGCCAGCCTGGGTGCGTCGGGCATGGGGATGCTCTGAGCTCTCAGCTTGCCCCAGCCAAGAGGTCCCGGCTCTGACGGGACATTCACATTGCCTGAAAACAGTCAATTAAAAAAGCATTATTCACAATTAGTCTTTCTGAGTGGGGCACCTGGCATCAGGGTGGAACCCAGGGTCTGTGGAATGCGTTCTACCACCAAGCTACCCCTCCCCAGCCCTGCTGATTCCCGCTGATTGCAATGGAGAGCCTGGAGCAATGGTTCTCAGGCTTGAGCTGTCTGGGAACTCCTGCAGGGCTTGGTAAATGGTTCCACACATCTCCTGCTCCATCCCGTTTCTGATTCTCTCTCCGGTGCCCTAGTACGGAGGCCTAGGGTCCAGACACAGAGAATTCCTGTCCTGGAGTTGGAACCATCCCCATCCCACCCCTGCTTGCCTGGAGTCTGCATGGAAACAGCAGCCCCAGTTGGAAGAGGATGTAGCTCAGTCCCTTGTCACTTGCAGGGAAACTGAGCCAGAGACTGGAGGGCCTCAGGGGAGTTAGTGTAGTGCTGAGTGGCTTAGGGCTTGGACCCCTATCTCTGTGGGAAGATGAGGAAAGAACCCTGGGTGTGGCTGAGCACACTGTCCTGAGGCTGGCCCTTTGCTCCCAGCCACACAAATGGTTGCTTTTGTGACCAAGCCTAGCATATGTAAGTCCTTGGTTCCATCCCCATCATTTCCACCCCCCTCCTCCCCGCCCACACACAAAAAGACTACTTATACCACAGAGTCCAAGGTAAATGCTACATAGCATTTGTTATACTGCATCGTCTCCATAGCTAATACACAGGCAATTCTTCTAGTACAGCCCTTCTTGGCAGGCTTGCTTGGCTGGTACTCTACCACTTGGGCCATGCCCCCAGCCTGGCTTTTTGCTGGTTAATTGGAAACTGAGTTCCAAGGACTTTTCTGCCTGGGCTGGCTTTAAACTTAGATCCTCTGAGCTCAGCCTTCTGAGTAGCTAGGTGCCCCTAGGTGCCAGGCTGGCAGCAATTCATTTTCTTTGGCTAACATTTTCAGCCTGAGGTTGCTTGCATCAACCAGAGGACCGGGCACACAGGGAAATTCACTGATGTGAAGTGCTTAACACTGGGAGTTTTGCAGATGTACTGTCTACTTCTGTCTCTCCAAGGGTCAGGGAGCCTTCCATTGAATGCCCACTCCCCCAAGCCCCCGCCCCCAAGCTTGGAAGGCTGCAACCTATCACTTGCTTTACCTGACTTTCCAAGCGAATGAATAGAACTGCAGGGGTGTGGCCTCCGGCATTTGGCTTTGTCATGGCACCTCCACTGTTTTGAAGACCCCTCCTGCTTTTATGCAGCCCTGGTGTCCTTTTCTTTCTCCAGCTGTAGTCCTTCCCCAAGTCTGTCTTTGGGTGGGTACAGCCCCAGCTCTTTCCATTGGGGATGATTTTGAATGGCCTGGCCATCCACCTTGTATAAGTCTTTGTGTGGATGCATGCTTTCATTTTCAATACCTGAGTGTGGGGTTGCTGACCTTACAAGAAATGTCTAACCTGATCTGAAACAGAGCTATTCCCCCTACCCACCCCCCCATGCCGTTTTATGTTCCCAGCAGGGAGTGGACATGGCAGGCTGGGGGACAGGGAGCCAAGGAAGAAGTAGGCCTCTGCGCTCACCTGGAAGGGAGCCGGCAGTGCGTGCCTGCTCCTGGGTGATCATGGAACTTCAGAGTGGCTGCCTGGGGCATTATGAACTAAATGTGGTTGTGGGTCCCCTGTTGGAGATGTCTCTACCACTGACATCTTCCCAGTCTGGCTCTGGGGCAGAGAGGAAGAGAGGGGAGGAGGAAAGGGGAGGAAGGGAGAGAAGGAGAGGGAGAGGGAGGGGGGAGAGGGGGAAGGGAATGGCCTCCAGGCCTTATCCCCCACAACCACATCCGGCAATGGTTTCTTGAGCTCTTCTGGGCTCCAGGCTGGTGCAGGGCACTGCCAAGGACCCTGCCTGCCTCCTGGCACTTTCCATCTGGGGCTGTAAGTCTGGCTGAGTCCCAGGCTGCAGGAGAGCAGCAAGTAATGTGCTCTGGGGAGGAAAGGGCCTAGAACTGGAAATGCTCAGGGGCTAGGTGTAGGGAGGGCTGTGGGGGGAGGGCTGGGGGGAGCTTGAGTGCCACGCGGTGGGTGGTGTGCTAGGGACCATGCTCAGAGCTTCCTAGGAACCTCCACTCCATTCTCCCAACAGGCTGCCGCAAGGGTCAGGGTGATGGTTAGTCTGGCTGTAGGAATCAGGACACTGAGGCCTAGAGCAGTCATATTATTTGTTCTGGGTCACACTGCTGGGGGGGGAGATGAGGCTGGGATTTGTTCGCAGGATGGGGTGGGGGGTGAGCAGGCAGCAAGGAGCAGCCTGAAGCTCTGATTGGCTCTGTGGACATTTGGGTGTGGCCAGGAGAATGTGACTGGACAAAAGGAGGACCCATCTCTCACCACCAAAGGTCCCCTGTCTCCTCAAGGATCCTTCCAGGAATGAAGTTGGGCGTTTCGAGGCTCTCCTCTGCAGGGCTGGTGCCAAGTGGCTTCCTGAGCTGGCCAAATGGGCCAGCATGTGCTATACCTCTGTTAGCATTGCAACATCGCTGTTGGTGTCCTGCTAGATGACACCAAGTCTTCTGACAGGGATGAGAGATCTTGTTGGACTGATGTTATGATACAATTGAAAGCTGCTGCAAAATTTACTTCTCCAGGTCTCACTGGCTGTCCGTGAATGAGGGAGTGAGCAAGTATCTGCAGACCGGAGCCGGAAACTTGGCCATCACCTCCTACAAGGCCCCCAGGAGCACTGCCAGCTCATCGATTTTCAGACTTCAAACAAGAAGAGCTAGTCCCAGTGGAATTGCAGCCTACTATTTGGCTTGTCCAGAGGAAGTTCTGCCTGGCTTTCCTTGAAGGTCTCTCCTAGTTGCCAGCCTTTGCATTTTCCTTGGTGCCACAGGCTCTTCCTGAACCTTCCAGCTCTCCCTGGCCGGGGTAGGGTGGGGGTGGGTCTTAACTCCAGTCCCCTGCATCTGATCATGGAACTCAGGGAACCCACATACCTACTGCAGGGGAACAGACCAAGGAAACTGCAGACGAATGGGAATGGGCCATTTACAGCCTTATTTTGCCCTTTTTCCCCCCAAGTAAAAACACCAGTCACCCTGAGTGTTTGTTTGCTTGTTTTTAAAGGGAGGATCTTCTTATGTAGCCCAGATGACCTTAAACTCATTATGAAGCTCAGGCTGGCCTTGAACTCGCCTGCTCCACTGTGTGTGTGTGTGTGTGTGTGTGTGTGTGTGTACCAGTCCTGAGATTGAACTCGGTCTAGGCACTGTTCATGAGTTTCTTGTATTCAAAGCTACCACCACTTGCGTCTATACTTCTGGCTTTTCTAGTAACTAATTGGAGGTAAGAATCTCACAAAATTTCCTGACCAGGTTGGCTTTGAATCTGGATTCTCAGATCTTAGCCTCCTGAGTAGCTAGGATTACAGATATGAGCCACTGGGTCCTGGCCTTGGAGTAGTTGGTGACTCCCTTCCTGCCTTTTTATTTCCCACCCTTCCCTCCATTCTCTGTCTGTCTGTCTGAGTTCTTTGGTTCCTCTTTTTCTTTTGGTGCTGAGGTTGGAATGGGGACCACCCCCCCAACCCCAGGCTGATTTTTCTCTGGTAATCAATGATATACTGAAGCTCCTGGATGGCCTGGGTTTGAACCCCAGCCCAACTGCTCACCAAGGAATGACTGTGGGCAGGCAAGTCACTTAATTTCTCTCTGACTCCAGCTTCCCCTTTGTCAATGGGGACTTGGGGTAGTGCTCACCTCCCGGAGCTGTTCCACTGGCCTGCACCAAGCTTATAGTTAAGTGGTATGTGAAGGTGTGTTAAAAAGCCAGGTGCCAGTGGCTCACTCCTGTCATCCTAGCTACTCAGGAGGCTGAGTCTGAGGATCATGGTTCAAAGCCAAACTGAGCAGGAAAGTCTGTGAGACTCTTATCTCTAATAAACCACCAGAAAACCAGAAGTGGTGCTGTGGCTCAAGCAGTAAAGTGCTAACCTTGAGCTGAAGAACTCTGGGACAGCATCCAGGCCCAGAATTCAAGCCCCACAACTGACAAAAAAAAAAGGTGTATTAAACAAAATAAAAACCAGGTGCAGTGGTGTAGAGCTTCGGGCCTGCAGCCCAGCCCAGCTCAAGGCAACTCATCTAAAATACAGTGCATGCATAAATGCGAAAGGCTCTTGTGCCCACAGCATGCCAGGCTTGTGAATGACTGCTGGACTCTGCAGGGAGGGGCCAGAGCCTCCCCCCCCCAACCCCATGCAGTGGCCCTTGGCTTCCTCAAAGCCTTCTGGGTTCAAACCTCAGCCCTGGAGCCACTTCCTCCATTTGTGATGACCTGCCCCTTTGCCTTAGTCCCCGAGCTGTGTGGGCAATGGCATGGCACAGGTGTCTGGAGAGTTTTCCTTTCTTTTGGTGAGACAGTGTCTTGCTGTGGAGCAGAACCTGTCCTTAAACTCCTATCTTTCTGTCTCTGCCTCCTGAGTGTGGGGTTACCGGTATGCCCAGCCATAAAGCCATAAGCACTCCCGCAGCTCAGGGAGGAACCTCACACACATCGGGAGAAACAGCGACAGACTCAGCCTTCTTTTCTCCTTCAGCCTCAGCTTCCTCACTGTAAATGGGTGTGATCACACTGCACCAACGGGGGAAGCAAGCCGTCTGGCCGCTGGCCCTCTTGGTCCGAATGACCTGGTGCTCTGCTGGTGGCCCCTAGGTCAGCACCCGCCGGGCGGCAGTGGCTCTGGTGTGTCTTGGCCGGCGTTTGGCTTTCCTGTGGGCTTCTGGAGGGAGGTCAGGTGGAAGCCCCGAGCGGCGGGCCTGGGTGTGAAGAAGGGTCGCGTCTGGAGTTCTGGCTGCGCTCCAGGCTGGCGGAGGCCTGGGCCGGTGCGGCTCGCGGCTCTCAGAGGTGGAAGCGTTCCTAGGCTGACACACATGGATGGAGCTGGCTGGGGAAGGGCTGAGCCGGAGACGGGGCAGCTGGGTTTCTGGAGGACCTCCTGGCGGAGGTGACCCATGCCCAGGCCCAGCCCGGATGCGCCTGTGGACGATGCTGAGGACCTGCTCCATCCGAGAAGGCAAGAAGAACGGCCCACTCCCCATCCCCGTTTAAAAACAGTGCCGTGGCACCTCCCAGGAACCGGGAGCCCCGGCCCCGACGGCACGAACCTGGGCTCTTCCCAGCAGCCCGACGATCGGCCACTGTGGTTACTCATTTTACAGATGGAGGAAGGCACAGAGGGACTGAGGAACTTGCCCCAAGTCACACAGCCAGGGTCAAGCCGGGCCGGGGCTGGCGCGTGTGTGCGCGTGCGCGTGCGTGATGGGGGTGCTTGGCTCTGGGGCCCCTTTCCCAGAGCAGGGAATCCAGGCCGGGAGACCGCGCGGGCACCGCAGTGCAGGGGGAGCCGCCCCGCCACAGCCCCAGGTGGGCAGGGGAGGGGGGGATGGGGGTGGCGGTGGCCGTGGCGGG
>NW_012267228.1:964147-994089 GCF_000151885.1 Dipodomys ordii
TGGCCGGCTGGCGGCCGTGCCAGCCCCGCGGGCCCGAGTCCGGGGACGGGGGGACCCCGAGGGCCAGCCTGGGGGTGACGGGCGGTGGGCAGGGCCCGGGAGACGCGTCTTCCTGCGGGCTGCTCCCCTTCCTCGTTCGGGTTCCTCTTTGGGGCCGGCGCCCTGGTCTCCCCCCTCCGGCCCAGCCCCGGAGGGGATCGCGGGCTCCGCCTCCGGGAGCCCCGAGACGCAGCCCGGCCGCCCGGCCTCGGGTGCTCCGAGGGAGGCGTGTGCTGGGCACGGCCACCGGCCCGGCTATTTTGGTCCCCGCCGAGCCTCTGCCAGACCCTGGCCTCCCCCAGGGCCAGCCCGAGCCCCGGGAAGGCGCCGGGGCCGCTTCCTGCCCCGGGACGTACAGCGGCTCAGCCGAGCTCCCCGGACGCTGATCCGGGGGCTCGGGCTCCTGGGGCCTCTGATGTGCGCGGCCGACACCGGAATCCGTGTGACCCGAGGTCTCCGCTGAAATTGAATTAGTCTCCGTGCGGTGGCTGCGAGCGAGGGAGGAGCTGGTCCCGAGTCTCCTAGCCAGAAGGAGTTTATTTTTATGAGCGAGCTGTGAGCGCTTAGCAACAGCCTCGTCCTCCACCGGGGACCCGTGCGGGGGTGTGGGGTGGCCCCAGGCCCGGGCCCGGGTTTAATCACGACGGTGTCGGGGGTGCAGGGCTAGAAGGGGCCTCCTTACCGCCTGCCGAGAATCCACAGAGCGGCCTGGCGGCCAGAGAGGTTCTTAGGCCTGGCTCAGCCTTCAGCTGACCTTGGGTATTAGTTCCCGGCCTCAGTCTCCCCATCTGTAAAATGGGTAAGGCGTCCTGGCGCCCGTTGGGCTGGTACCCTTGGGGCCAGGAGCTAGGGGAGCTGAGTGCACCCTGTCTTCATGGTGACCTTGGGTGACTTCTCTTGGAGCCCCGGGCTGTCCGGGCAGAAGAGACACAGGACCAGCCTCCCGGCGACCTTGAGGGGTTGAGGGAGATGAGGCTGAATAAGCTTTCGGTAAGCTGTAAAGCCGGGTTGGGCTTCAGAGCTGCCGATTAGAGTGTCACGAGGTCCCAGGTCACAGTGGTATGTGGCAAGGGCCTCCGCGCAGCCCCAGCCTTTGTCCCCTGGGGACACCCTTGTACTGCCCGTGGCACACCCACAGCCTGCCTCCTGCACCGAAGCCCTCTCCCCTGCCCAGCCCATGCTGCCTGCACCACCCCTGCTTGGCAGGGCCCGGTCACAGATGGACCGGTTGAGAGCCACCTAGAAGACGGCCCTGGGTTGGACAGTGACAGGATTAGGCTTCAGAAAGCCTGCACTGCACATGGCCATGCACTGCACATGAGTTTTGGCTCCATGGGGCTTCTGTTATGATTTCCCAGGGAGCTGAAGAGCCTCTAGGGGCCAGAGATGATGAGGGCCAAAGGTGAGGCTTGGGGGTGAGTTAAAGGGATCCATTGGTGCCTCCGTTTTTTTTATTCTGGGAGCTGTTCCTTAGCGGATGTCAGCCCCCCCCATCTCCTGTCCCCTCACCCTCCCCAGCTGGAGGAGCTACTGTGGGCTCTGGACTTCCTGTTTTCTAACCCCCCCCCTTGTCTGTCCATCAAGGATTTGGGGACTGTGGTTCTCTGAGAGTTTCCAAAGGTCCCCAATGATAAGACACTTGGGAGTCACCGAGCACATTCCTGGGCCCAGGAAAGAGCTGCGAGGTGAGCTACAGAGACACCCTGGTACGCAGCCGGCGGATCCCCGCTGCTGCCGACGGACTTGAGCGGGTCGCAGGTTCTTCGGGTCTGCGCCTCACTTGTTGGTGTTTGCCCACCTTCCCGTGCACAGGCTGTCGGTTCTTTGCATTAATGGTTGTGGGTGGATCTGGAAAGACCCAGCATGGCTCAGGGGAAAAGGGAGGTCCATTTTTAATGTGCTGTACACTGTTGGATGATAAACATTGGCTCTGGTCAGGTTAGAACAGGCATTAGATACAGGATACATTGTTGGCTTTCCAGATGTTCACACCTCTCAGAGGGAGGAGCAGTTGCAGTGACCTTCACCATGCATGGTGTCCTGAAGAAGACTGGAGTGACGGGGGGAGGGGGGGAGAGCGGGCAGAAGAATGTGCTTCAGCCTCTTCGTGGAGGTGACATCTGAGCTGCTCTCCTCTCTCCTTGTAGAAACAGGGCGTAGCAGGTGCAAAGGCACAGTGGCACGGAAGAATCAAGCATTTTTTTTTTGTAGAACCTGTCCCCAGGGTCCCAACTGGAGAGAGGACCAGGAGCCAGGGTTGGATTTAGCAGGACCAGGTGGCAGGGCCTTGGGTGCTGGGCACGTGGACTTTATCAGGAGGACAGCATAGAAAGAGGCTCTCGTGGGCTTTGGGGACAGCAGGGCAGAAGCCAGTCAAGCCTGAAGCCTAAGAGACTCCTGGTGGTGAGTGAGGAATGAGGCTGGGGTGCAAGAGGCAGGGGTGGTCAGGCCACAGAGGGGCCGCAGTTGGGCAGGGCACGCTGCTGTTCTGTGCCAGTGAGTCTGGCCCCGAGCTCTTTGTGTAAACATGGGGTGAAGCCTGGACATGCTGCTTTAACAGGCACACGGGCCATTAACCTCCCTGGAGCACGCAGCCCAGGTGAATTATGGACAGGGCTGTGGGGTTCCCCTTCCTACCATGCCTGGGGCTGGTGCCAAGGCTGGGGGGCTTCCAAAAGCCAAACCGCTGTCCTCAACAGAACAAGGGGAGAATTATCTGGAACAAGTTGTGGGGTGCCATGTGCCCTCCTGTCCAGGGTGGGGAACGTCTAGTCTGCAGGACACTTAAGGACCAAGCAGCCGCTTGGTGCATGACAGTAACAGGCATGTACTCCTCTCCTCGGCAGCCAGTGGCCATCTGCCTGCATCGATCATTTTGTATGGTCCTCAACGATGTTACAAGTGTTTAAACGGTCCTTGGCAGGAACAGGGTATCTCAGCTACTTGGGAGGCTTGAGGCTGGAGGAGGATTGATTGAGAATGAGCGCTTGAGCCTAGGAATCAGAGACCGGCCTGCACGACCTAGCAGGAGCCCATGCCCACAAAACAAACGAAAACAATAAAAACCTGCCAGAACTGCCGGGTGCTGGAGTCTCCTGTCCGTAACCCAAGCTGTGCAAGAGGCTTAGATCTGAGGATTTTGATTTGAAGCCTGACTGGACAGACCAATCTGAGAGACTTGTATTCCCAGTTAACCAGCAAAAAGCTAGAAGTGGAGCTGTGGCTCAAGTGGTAGAGCCCCAACAGATTACCAGGCCCAGCCAGGGCACCCAAAGTCAGATTGGTCACGAGGTAGAACTACCTGGGTATCTGTATTTTAAGTTTTCTTCTCTGGTTATTTACTTATTTACTTCTTGCTGGTCATGGGGCTTGAACTCAGGGCCTAGGTGAGTTCTTTTGCTCAAGGCTAGCACTCTACCCTTTGAGCCACAGGACCACTTGCAGTTTTTTGAGTGGATGATTGGAGATAATGGTCTCAGAGGGACTTTTCTGCCCAGGCTGGTTTGGAACCACATTCCTCAGCTCTCAGCCTTCTGAGTTGCTAGGATTCAGGTGTGAGCTACTAGTGTTTGGATATTTATTTGTTTATTTTGTTTGCTTAGGACAGAGTCTCTCAGGCTGGGCTTAAACTTGTGAGCTCAAGTGATTCTCCCGTCTCAGCCTCTTCTGCATCACAAATATACTAGTTCCCTGAGAATTTTTTTCTTTTGTTCAAAAAAGCATTTTAAGTGACTCGGGGTGTATCTTTGATCAGCAACCGAAGTAAAAATTAAGTCAAATTTAAATTGATGCCTAATACTCATGTATTGAAATGTAGAGGTTTCTAAACAGTTTAATGAATTTTCACAAACATATATGCTATGCAGCCATCACTGATATCAGGATAGGGAACCTTCCTACAGCCCCAAAAGAGTTGTCTTGTGTTCCTTCCCTCTCTCGCTCTCACTGGAGATTGAACCTAGAGTCTCACACCTGAGAGGTGAGTGCTCTCCCACTGAGCCACATCCACAGCCCTCTCCACCTCCTAAGATAACCGCTCTCGATTTCTGTCACCATGCGTGTGAACTCTGCATCTTGCACTACCCCTTGAGCCAGGCCCCCAGCCCTGCTTCGTGTCTTCCTGCCTGACATCTAGGCAGGATGGGGGCATGCACCAGCAGAGTTCCATCCTACAGCGTTGGGTGCCTTCTTCTGTCTCCCTTTGTTAGATGTCAGTTACTGCGATTACTTGCTCCTGGAAGAGCTAAGTGGAAGGATCCTGAGAGAAGCGGTTCATCTGTGAATAACTTTCATTTATAATGGCTCTGTTTTATTACTAGCTATGGCTGTTAGCGAGTTTGTAGATGAAGCTTTATCTAAGAGTGTACATATGGGAAAAACAACAGTGTCCGTGGGGTTTGGCACTGTGTGGTGTCAGATGCCCCCCGGGGGTCTGTGGAAGGGGAACTTAGCTGCGGTTGGTCTGTGGATGTACAGTTTGGTTTTTCCCAGGGTGGAGTTTTGTGAACTAAGCTCCTGTGAATATTCACATTCCATTTTTGTGAACCTATATTTTCACTTGTATAGGAAATGACTGGCTGGATCGTAAGGTAGATGTGCTGGCTTTATGAGAAACTGCCAAAGATTCCTTTTAAATCAATGGATAAAATAAAAAGTAGTACTTTCAGATCATTAGGAAAGCAAGTAGGATATAGGTGGAGGTGTGTGGCTAATTAATTGGCAGAACATATGATTGGCAAGAACATACATGCAAGGCCCTGGGTTCCCTCAAAAATAAACTTCACTGAAAAGAAATAAATAAAGGCCCCTACGGCTATACATTGCCCTTCACATGCAGCTTTGGCCACGCCCCTCAGGTGTCACAGATACAGAACACTTTTTACCACTTTCTGGATCCACTTTCATTTTATTTTCAGTTTCCTCTTTGAGCTTTGTTTGGGACTTGCTCAGTAAGCTTGCAGTGGTTTTGTTTTGCTTTGAACAAAAATAGCATCACAATGTTCTTGGTTCTGCCACTTGGTCTATTCAAACAACGGACCATTGTGGACCTAACGCACGTAGTCAGAGCCCACAGGACTGCCAGCTCATTGTGCATAGCCAGCCTTGCGTTCAGGAGCCTTTGACCTCTTCTGTCCCAGCTAACCCACTAGCCCAGAGAATGAACCACCCCACCACCCATGACTTTGAACTTCCCCTGCTCATGGACAAAGGAACAGCCTGAGCCTGTCAGAGAGGGTTTTGTTGTTTTTGTTTTGCCAGTCCTGGAGCTTGAACTCAGGGCCTGGGCACTATCCCTGAGCCTTTCTGTGTTCAAGGCTAGCACTTTACCACTTGAGCCAAAGCACCACTTCTGGCCTTTTCTGTTTATATGGTACTGAGAAATCAAACCCAGGGCATCATGCATGCCAAGCAAGCACTCTAACCACTGAGCCATATTCCTACCCCCTAGAGAGGGTCTTATAATGCTGTCCAGGCCAACCTTCAACAAACTCCTGGGCTCAAGTGATCCTCAGCCTCAGTATCCCGAATGGCTGGGGCTGCAGGCATGGTCTACTGGCCACACTACAAGTGTTTATCGAGCAGCAATTTTATGGCAGGCATGGTGCCGGGGTAAAAGGGCAGCGATAAGTAGAAAAGTCCCTGTTTGCAGGTAGCTCAGTCCCACAGTATCACAGTGGGAGGGCGGGGAGCTCGGCCTGTGAAGCAAGGAGAAGATGTATATCATGAAGTTAATGAGCAATCCTGGGTGGTTTGGACCGAGGACCGAGGACCGACGTACAGGAGCCTGTGGCAGGTGTTGCCGTGGGAGTTTGGACCTTGGGCTCACCCGCTCTCCCACTCTGTGGTGAGGATGCTGAGCTCTGAGTGAGAGCAATCACCAACATCTGAAGAGCCCTGATAGGCGGGCGCTGGGGGCTCACACCTGTCATCCCAGCCACTCAGGAGGCTGAGATCTGAGAATCGCCATTTAAAGCCAGCCTGGGAAAGTCCAAGAGACTCTGATCTCCAATAAATTACCAAAAAAATCGGAAGTGGAGCTGTGGCTCCAAAGGCAGAACACTATCCTTGAGCAAAAGCAGCTCATAGACAGCATCCAGGCCCTGACGTAAGCCCAAGACTGCAAATAAAAGAAGGAGAGAGCCCTGTTCTTTTGTTCCTTCCTCTCCCCTGCAGGCTCATTCCCCCTTGTGTGTCTGGGGGGTGGGGTTGTGCTTCCCTGGGACCAGAACCTGGGTCTTGCACATGGGGGGGGGCACGTGCTCTACCGTGGAGCCACACCCAAATCCTGCCTCAAAGTAGTGATGGTGGCTATACCCAGAGTCTCTGTTCCCCAGGTTGGCACGGCCGGGGGAAAGGCATGCTAGCTAGGTTCAGTGTGACCCATCTGACTGGAGACACCCCAGAATCCAGGATGGACCTCCTGGAAGGCTCAGAGATGCATGGAGCCTGGCCTGCAGTATGCAGCCCTGGCCCTGGCTTGGTTCAGGAGGACTGGGGGAAGGGCAGGCCCGGGCGGCAGGCGTGGTTCTCAGGGTGCTCCCTGGGCAGCTCCCTGCCCTCCCTGAGCCTCCGCTTCCCCGTTAAATGGTGCCTCAGACCCCGTCTCCGCACAGTCCCTGCCTGTGCAGTTTGGAACCGAGGGCTGTGCCCTCCCCGCGCCTCATCCCCGGAGGACACCCGAGTCTGTGGCAGGGTGGATGTCAGCGCGGCCTCCTCCGGGTCCCCCGGACTGCCGGGGCCTCTACACTGTCCTGGAGCCTACCCTGTTACCTTGTGACACCAAGCCCGAACTCCTTAACCCGGTGTTGGGGGCTGCTCAGGATCTGACTTGCGGGTGCTTACCCTCACTGTCCACAGTTCCTGCCTCTCCTTGTGGCTCTCTCAGCCTGCCATGCCCATCCCTCAGCCACAGCTCTCTCCCACAGCTCCTTGTCATTCTAGAAGCATCCTGCATCCCAGAACAGTGTCGGACCCATAGGAACCCCTCAAAGGACGTGAACTCGCCCTGCTGAGTTCCTGTAGCTTTTTCTCTGGCCACGGTCAGCTTACTTGTCCACCTGAGCACAGACGTGTTGCCATCCACCTACTTGGTACGGTAGTACACACCTGTAATCCTAACCCTAGGGAGGTGAAGGCATGAGGGTTGTAAGTTCAAGGTCAGCCTAGGCTACATAGTAAGGCACTTTTTGTTTTTTTTAAAGATGCCATGTATGTACACGAACCATAACAGGAGCCCTGACCACATCAAAGCCCCAGCTCAGGCCCTGTGATAGTCTGGATGTCGCTCCTGGCTTGCTGTGCGACCTAGGTGAATCTTTTCCCTCTCTGGGCCTTGTGTTTGCAGTAAATTTGCTGGATAAAGGGACAAGCCTTCTCTCTATTGTCACCACGTGGGCTGCCCATCCCTGGCGTCCCTCTAAGGAAGCAGTTGTCTCCCTGTTGGTTTCCCAAGGTGTTGGGACTCTGAGAGAAGGCACCCCAGTTCAGGCTCTTAGTTCCAGGAGGACATCCAGCTGAGCCACAGCCACCAGCCTCGAGAAAGAAGAATTTCTTCTAGGAACAATGTGTTTCCTTCCACTCTTGGTAAAAGAATATAAATGAGAACAAGAAAAAGAAGCCAGGCACCGGTGGCTCATTCCTATCATCCTAGCTACTTAGGAGACTGAGATTTGAGGATCGGGGTTTGAAGTCCAGGCAGGAAGTCCATGTGGCTCTCATTGCCAGTTAATCACAGAAGTGTCACTATAGCTCAAGTGGTAGAGTGCTAGCAAAAAGTAACTCAGGGACAGTACAGCGCCCAGGCCCAGAGTGAAAGCCTGGGACCAGCGAGAGAGAGAGAGAGAGAGAGAGAGAGAGAGAGAGAGAGCAAAACCAGAAAGCCCACACGTGACAACCCTGTCCCACAAGTACCGCAGGGCCTTGTTCTGTCTTGGCTCCTTGCTGGTGGTGGCTTTAAAGGTGACCTGTGATGCGTGCGCGGCCTGCAGCGTTTTGGCCACCATGTGTGCGATGGATGCCCCTGGCTGTGTGCCATGGGGTACAGCCGTGTGGGGTGCAGTGTGGGGGCGATGCAGGGGTACAGCCGTGCAGGGTGCAGTGTGGGGGCGACGCGCCCTCCCTCCCCTGTCCCTGCCGCAGGTGCCCCTGTGTGCCCATGCTCCTTGCGCTGGGGCCAGCCCAGCCCCCACGGCCGCATTTTGCCGGCGGGCAGCTGCAGGTTGCCTGGGGTCTGGCTTCCGGCAGCGGCGGCTGCGATGATTCCTGGCGCTGACTCAGTGCAGGGGCAGAGGGCAAGGTGATTACGGAACCCCTCGGCTTCTCACTCGGTGTCCAGCCCCCGCCCTCCCCCGGCCGGGGCAAGTCGCAGGCCTCTGTCACCGAGCTGGGGTTCTGGGGACACCCAGGCCGCCACCGCCCTGCGTGGAGCCCACGGTGCCTTCCTGCCAGGCGGGGCGGCAGCTCCCAGGGCGGCCACAGCGCCAACTTCTGCCCTGAGTTCCGGGCAGTGAGCTCCAGCCAGAAGGGTAATTTGCTTTCTTTGAACCTCTGCGGAAGGCAGAGAGGAACAAAGGCGGCCAGGCTCTTCCGAGAAAGCCCCAAATCTGTCACCTGGAGCGCCGTGTTTTATTGCCTTGGCCTGGGCGGTGGGCAGCGCTCACCCGGCCTCTCCGAGGGCCCCGCCGGCCGCTGCGCATCTCCCCGCCGCCCACGGGGTCATTAGATCGGAGGCTGAGAGGCAGGGAGGATTCTCTTCCCTTTCTCAATATGTTCTTGCCCCTGACTCCAGCTTGCTACCCCCACGGGCCTGGAGGTGGGCCGGGAGCTGAGTGGCTCCAGGGTGGCTTGTTTGGTACGGAGGTGGCAGGGTGTTGTAACAAAGCAGTGGTGATAGCAACACGGTGCAGGCGGCCACACGTGCCATCTTGAGACCTCTCGGGGATCCCCCCCCCCATCTTTTTGAGGCAAGATTTTGCTGTCTGTAGCCCAGGCTGTCCTCAAAATGACGAGCCCCCACCTCAGTGCTGGGATTACAAGTTCAAGCCACCATGCTCGGCTCGGGTCGGTGGGGATGGCCGAGGTGGGTACATTGCGAACCAGCTGGCGTGTTTGCTGCTGGCCCTGGGGCCACGATTGGAGTTAAGGTGGGGCACCTGCTGTCCCCGTTCCTTGGAGGCTGCGGAGGGAGGCCTGAGCCTTGGAGGTCTGGCAACTCAGGGAAAGCCCCCACCCTACCAACAAGGATGAGACGTGTGAACCTCACATTCTCCGTCTTGTATTATGAAAACCCAGGGCCTCCCGAGGCAGGTGACTTGCCCAAGGCCACTCTGGGCTGGGAGTCGGCCCTGCCTGGCTCTCTGGGTCAGTGCCGCCTTGGAAAGGATGCAGGTGGGGAAGCCTTTTACTAGTGAGCAGCGTCCCCGCTCCAAAAGCCACAGAAGGCTTTTGCAGGCGCCAGGTCACATGACCAGAGCCCAGTCAGCCAGGCCCTGCTGGCCCGAGGCTGCAGGCGCTGTGTCTCGACCCGGTCCACAGCAGGGGCCTGGCGGCCTGCCCTGCCCGCTCGCTCGGGGAGTGTTGGGGATATGCTCTGGGCTCCAGGGAGACCAGCATGGGGCCTGCTGGAAACGTCCCTCAGAGAAGCTGCCACCAGCTAGGTAAACCCCCATGCGGCTGGCCTGAGCCAAGGACACGCAGGAGCTCTCATCTGATGCTTCCCTTGCTTAAAGACCGGTTCAGCTGGCCACCGGTGGCTCACACCTGTCATCCTAGTTACTCTGGAGGCTGAGATCTGAGGATTATGGTTCAAAGTCAGCTCTGGCAGGAAAGTCCTTGAGACTCTCATCCCCAATAAACTACTCAGAAAAGGCCGGAAGTGGTGCTGTGGTTCAAGTGGGAGAGCACCAGCCTTGAGCACAAAGAGGCTCAGGGACAGCTCCTGGCCCCAAGTTCAAGCTCTGGGACCAGCAGAAAAGAAAAAGAAAGAAAAAGATTGGTTTCACCTGGCAACTGCACATAGTTTTCCTGAATTGGGGACCGGGCTTGGGGAGGGGGAGGGGCTTCAGTTCCTCACCTGGTTAAGCCATTTCTGTTTCCACCTGGGAAGAGTCTGACAGACACACACTGGGTCCTGAGAACGTGGAGCTCCCTGGAATGGCAGAGCTGGGCATCAGCTGGGGCTCGGGACCCTCAGGCCACCCAGGATGGAGGGCGGGGTTTATGATAGGCTCTGAAGAGCCCAGCAGGTGTTTGATGCCTACCTACTTGGGAGAAAGGTGATTTGTAGGGGTGGGGTGAGGACCAGGGAGGTTCAGGTCCAACCTTTGCCCACAGGTTCCAGGTAATTGGATGCCAGGGCCGCCAGAGGCATGGGGGGAGGGGAGGGAGAGGTGTGTTAGATGTCAGTTTGTTTGCATTTTCCCATTTGTTATGATGGACTGAGAATCTTAGAGATAAGGAGACCATTATAAAAGGACATCCAGTTCAAGACCAGGCCTAAGTCTGGATTCTTATGGTTGTAATTGGCCAAAATCTTTGTAAAGAACGTTGATTGTGTTTATGTACTTCAGGTGTAGCTAGACCCAGGTGCTGAGAGAGGCGGTCTCTTGTCTCCGTTCATTTCTGGGCTAAGTGTCCCTCTGTGCCTGTACCATTCTCCTCGTGGAGAGGGACTCCTAGCTGCTCCAGTAAGAACGCGCCCCTTCCGCTTTCTGGATGAGCCGTGTCAGTGTAGAGAAGGCCCTGTTTTGTCCCGGTGTGTTTAGCGGGAGTGTCTCAGTCATCATTCCTAGGTTCCGGCATGGTTAGGTGTCGGCAGTCCCTTCAGATTGGCCAAGCCTGGTTCTGTTCCCACCTGCAAGTAGAGGCGATGTCGGCCCACCCAGTGGGCTGAGACTCCAAGGCCAGTAGATTTAGGCTGTCCCAAGATTAAGTGCCACTGGGATCCACTGCTAGGCCCAGCTGGGCTCCCCCGGCTGGTGAGAATTCACCTCAGGGAGAAAGCCCTTCTTTGGTTCCCTTCGCATCATTCTGTGGTTGTGCTGTAACTCTGTGGACTCCTTCCTTCCCTTTGGCCCTCTACCCTTAGTATAGTCCCAGGCCGTCAGACTCAAGCCTCATAGACGGTTGTTATTTCTACCGTCGTACCCCAAGGCAGACATCACTGATGCAGCCCAGCTCCACAGAGCATGAGGGGAAGCTTCAGTAACATGGGGACCTTGGCTTGTTCACTGCTGTGTCCCTGTACATAGTAGCTGCTCACATAATAACAGTTGGCTGTTCGTACCCTGTGCCTTGGACCAGTGGGGATCTTTTGTAGCCAGGGCCTGTCTGACTTGGGGGCCAGGGCCACACCTGTGTTTTGAGTCGGGTAGGGACCACAGGGCAGGGCAGCTGGGAAGGGGGAGGGAGGGAGGGTATAGTGGGGAGCATGTTCCCCTATCCCGGTCACTGCTAATCCCACTTTAACTGCTCATTGAGATGTAAGATCTCCCCGATAAGAAATCATTTCCCGGCTTTCTGAGGGGGGTGGGTTATATTCCGGGAAACTGGGAGGGCCTTCCTGCCACTGGGTAAGAGGCTCTGCCGGTGGTCTGAGACACGGGTACTCTGCCTCCATTTGCTTGTTTCCCAAACCACGTTCCAAAGTACCAGAGACTCCTATTAAAAACCCTCACAGGGCCTTAGGCTGAGCATGGTGCTGTAGTCCTTGTAGGCAATGGGTAGAATTTACCTTGGTCTCTACCCTTAGCCCTGTAGAAAGTGAATGAATTAAAATACACGAAATAAACCATAGCAGGGCCCATAAAATGGCCCTGGAGTCATTCCCCCAGGAAGATGGCTGGCCCCAGCAAAGGGAAGCTGGTGGGCTTGGCGTGATGATGCTAGCTAGCCTCCACGAAGCCCAGCACCAGGGGCTCACGCCTGCAATCCTAGCTATGCAGGAAGCTGAGAACTGAGGACTGTGGCTCAAAGTCAGGGTGGAAGAGTTGGAGAGACTCATCTCCAGTAACCGCTAAAAAGCCAGAAATAGAGCTGTGGCTCAAGTGGTAGAGTGCTACCCTTGAGCAAAAAAAATCTCAGGGACAGTGCCCAGGCCCTGAGTTAAAATCCCAAGCCCAACACACACACACACACACACACACACACACACACGCACACACACACACACACACACACACACGACAATGCAGTAATTGATGGGTGTCACATTCTCAAAATCTGGGGGTCTCTCAGAGCCTTGCCATCCCCCCTGCTGTGACCTTTGATGTGTTTGTGCCGAATACCCAACCAGTCACAGGCTTGCTGAGAGCCTGTGGTGTGGTGGGGTTGGGGGTCTGGAGGCCTTTCAGGGGGCGTTACTGTTTGCATGCCCCTCTGAGCCCAGCAGGCCACCTGCAGACCGCTCAAGAGCATGCAGAACAGGGTGTGTGCGCACATGGGCTGCGGGCCCAGCGGCCCTGGGTGCATCCCTGCACCTGCATTTCTGCTCCCAGGCCCTGTTGGGTAGAGACAGTCACCCCCCAACACGAGACGCTCCTGTCACCCCTGGGCAGAAGACGGCCGGCCCGGGTGCAGATAGGCCCTGTCTGACCACTTGTCCTCTCTCTTGGCCACAGGTCCAGAGCCAGAAACACAGCGCCTTCTGAGGATCCTTTAAAACGTGAGTAGCTTTGATTGCCCCTCCTTTCTCCATGGGGGGCGTTGGCCATCGAGAGCAGGGAGCTCGTTCTGGGCACCTCCATCCCTGCAGTAGGCCTCCTGGCTTGGTCTCCCGTGTGCTCACCTTCTGCAGGGCTGGCACAGGAATGGGAACCTCGCGGAGTCGGCTCATGATGGCACCACACCAAGGGGCGACCCGGGCTCCCCCCGCAGACAGGCTGCTCTGGGGACTGGGGCTTTCATCACAAATCGTCTTCATTATATTGAACATTTATTATTATTTACTATCTGCAGTACTGGGGTTGGAACCCGGTGGTCTTAATATTGAGCTATATCCCCAACCCCACTAAGCTTTGTTTTTATTAAAAAGAAACGGAATAAAACATGTTGTGCCAGACACTGGTGGCTCACACCTGTAATTCTAGCTACTCAGGAGGCTGAGATCTAAAGATCCCAGTTTAAAGCCAGCCAGGGCAGAAAAGTCCATGAGATTTTTACCTCAAATAAATTACCAAAAAGCTGGAAGTAGAGCAGTAGTTCAAGTGCTAAAGCGCTAGCCTTGAGTGTAAAAGCTCAGGGATGGTGCCCAGGCCTGAGTTCACGCCCCAGTATGGACACACACGCGCGTGCGCACACACGCACACACGCACACGCACAGTTGAAAACTCGGTGAAATTGTGAGAATGCTATAGTGACCTTGATATACCCTTCATCCAGATTTTCCTATTGTTTCTGGTCTCCTTCTTGCTACGTGTTGTTCCACCAATCAGCACGTGAGTGTTCTCTTCTGCTGATTCATTGGGACTTCCCTTTACCCCAGTCCTTCAGCTATTTTGTAAGACCCAGGCCATTGTCTTACATAAGCACAGCACAATTAAGAACTGGGGACGTTTAACATTGACACAGTTCTCTTATCTAATCTATAAGCCTTAAAAAGACATTCTGCTGATTGTCTATGTGTTTACTGCTGGCAGGCTTGCTTTCCTTGGAGTCGGGATCACCAGGGTATCTTTCAGGGGGGCTGAAGGAAGGAGTGTCTTCCTCTGGCTGGTTTAGTTGATTTAAAACTTCACTAGCTTTCAAAGTCCTTTAGTCCTGGCATTCCGCAAGAAGTACTGCTTCCTGCCGAGCCTGAAGCCCGGGCTTCCCCAGCCCAGGCTGGGAGTGAAGGAGCTCTCCTCTCCAGGCCCTCACTAAACAATGGCCTTTATGCTAATCCCTCACCCACCTGTGGATCACCCACCTGTGGACTGCGCCCAGCTAGGCACAGCCGCCCCTTTCCTTTCTGCTGCTTTGTGACTATCATTTTGTTTTGATGACACCCAGGCCTTGGCCTGGCCAGGCTCGAGTTGCACCTCCAGCCCCTGAGCACACACCTGTAAGGGGGTCAGTTACGTTCCTGCCAACCCAGGGCTGGAGTGCGGTTGATGTGGGGCTCACCTTTGAAGAGAGACTAAAAAAAACTGGTTTGTGGGTCCCCTTGTCTGCTGCCTGCCACCTGTTGCTGGGCCTGAGTGTGCCCTTGTTGGAAGGGGGCAGCCCTTCCCAGCCCCCCTCCTCCCCCCCCCCCCCCGTGCCGAACACTTCCCAGCACTGCCCGGTGGATGGATGGGCATGTGTGGAGGGAGAGGATAGCTCTACCATGGTCTTAATTGTTCAGCAGCAGAAGTACCCACCCCTGGCTGCTGGTGGACTGGAGCACCCCCCCCCCCGGGCGCTTCCTTCCCCATCAGCCTTCTCCGCTACTTTCTTCTTGTGTAGCTGAAAGTGAGAGCAGAAGGCAGGGTCAGCTACCAGAGCGGACCCCAGCGGCCAGTGCGGACATGATGTCCCTAGTACAGGGGGGAAACTGAGGCTCCGAGATGACTTTAGTTATTAGGCTACCTCCCCACTGGATGGACTCCAAGCGCAGCCCCTCCCTCCCCCAGCACTGCTTGCTGGTTAATGAGTAACAGGGGCCCTGGGAGACAGGGAGGACCTTCTGCTCCAAAGCTGGAATGCAGCTCGGCCTCCAGATAAAGAGTTGTGCAAGGGCGGGCCCTCTGCCTGGCAGTTTTATAGGTCACGAGCAGATAGAGGCCAGCACTCTGCCTCCTTTTTGGGAAGCCCGTTTTGCGGGAGAGGCTGAGAGATGATTTTTTAGCTGGATTTGCTCTTAGACATGGGATGCTCCAGGCAGCCTTCCTGGCTTGCTCTCCTAGAAAGACAGCCTGGGCCACCCACGGTGGGCTGTGGGGAGGAGGCACCGTCCAGAGCTGCTGCTGGTCCGCTCCTCCGGCCCGCCCTCCTGAGGTTACCTCCCAGGCCTTGGGGTCCCCTTTTCAAGAAAAGGAGCAATGTGGTCTGGTGCGTGTCTGCGTTGTTCAGGAGCCTGCCCTGTTCATGAGACAGCTAAGAAAGCATTTGCTGAGACAGCCCACATGGTGGAGCTCGCTGAGCTGGGGAGCTCTGGGCCCAAACCCTAGCTCCAGGGCTAGGGTGTGTGTGACTCAGTGGTGCCGGCCCTCGCTGGAGCCCGTGACCACTCCGTGACTGCAGCAGACTCAGTAAACCTCTCTGAGCCTCAGCTTCCCTTACCTGAAAGATGGAACACCGAGGAGGGCTGGAGGGACAGGGGACATAAATGGGGGTGACTCAAACCAGTTCCGTGCACCCTATGTAGTTTCTCCTCCAGTTCTCCAAGGAAAGATTCTTCACATCAAGCCCGGCCCTCCTCAGCTAGAGTCCAAGGACCAGGGCCACCCTGGGCGAGGGTCATTTAAGGGATTGTCCCACTGGGTTAGGGCTCTGGGCTGTACCAGGCCCTCCCCGACCTGCCTCGCCCCTGCTGTAAACTCTGGTCTATTACCTCACCAGGCCCGGAACTCCTAGTGTCTTTGGAAAGTGCCACCCCAGTATGCATGCGTGCACACCCTCACCCCCCCCACACACTTCGAGAGCCAACGACACAGGATTTCTTATTTCTTATGCATGTTCAGTAGAAAAGCCAAACTCTTCTAGCACAGAAAACTTACTATTGAAAAACTGAAAGAAGAAAACCAAACCCTGTTCTCTCTATCCAGAGATACCTCGTGATCTGGCAGTCAGAGCATATGTGTGTAGGTATAAGTGCCAGCTGGGCGAGGTGGCTCATACCTGTAGTTCCAGCCACTCTGGCGGCGCTAAGCATTCAAGGCCAGCCGGAGCAAAGACAACGGGATCTTCCCTCAAAACCAAAATGCAAACGAAGCGCTAGGATTGGCCCAGGATTCAGACTGCCATACTGGTGTCATGGCCAGCCTCTTTGGGTAAAGCATTAAGTAGTCGTCGTCGTCATAGTATTAAGTTTTGTTTGCTTTTTAATCGGTCATGGGGCTTGAACTCAGGGCCTGGGCGCTGTCCCTCAGCTCTTCAGCTCAAGGCGAGCGCTCTACCACTTGAGCCACAGCGCCATTTCCGGTTCACGGACTTTTCTGCCCGGGCTGGCTTTGAACCGTGATCCTCAGATCTCAGCCTCCTGAGTAGCTAGGATGACAGGGGCGAGCCACCGACACCTGGCTTAAGATGTTTTTATAAGCATACATTAGATGCGCCCAGGGAAGTTTCGTTGTGATATTTCCGCACAGCACCCTCACCCCCTCTCGTCTCCCTCTGGCCTCTGCATCCTGTGTGCTCCTGCCCGTCTCTGCCTGGGCCCACACGTCATACCTTCATCTCTTGCCTTGGGGGTGTTGAGCTCCCATTGTAGACAGGAGCAGGGGACATAGCAGAAGCCCCCCGACCATCAGCCCCCGAGGCAGGGGCCTGGCCATGGGAGAAGCTAGACCTCCTGAGCCTGTTGCCTCCATTTTCCTGTGCGTTTTCCAGAGGTAAATGGCTCAGAGGTAGTGCTGCCCAGTGCTGCCATCCCCAGCTCACACACAAAGTAAAGGCTTGCAAGGTTTGAGAGAGGTGGAGCCACCTGCCCGAGGTCGCACAGCACCGGGAACCTTAGGCCTCCGCACCCCCCCCCCCAGCACTCTCCTATGTGCTCGCATCTGCCATCTGGCAAAGTCATCGCCCAAGTTCTCCTCTGACCGTGGGACCGCGTGGTGCCCACTAGGGTAGCAGGCGTGGGAAGGAGAAAAGCCTGGTCCCTGGCTGTTGTCAGTGTGACGTACTAGTAACCACCAGGAGTGACTTAGTCACAGGTCAGTGACATCGCTCCCCCTAAAAAACCAAAGCCAGGGAGTGGCCTGGGCCTGGAAGCCCCATGGCCAAGGGCCAGGGAACATCTGGGAGAAGGGTGGCCCAGTTTGCTTTTGTGGTGGTATTGGAGTTTGAACTCAGGACTTTGTGTTTGCTAGACAGAGGCTCTTCTACTCCAGCTTCTTAAAGCCATGAGTAGAACTCTGTGAGTCTTTGGCCTTTCCAGTCACAAAGAAATTCTATATTGACAGTCTTCCAGCTCTGCTGAGGTGGGGGAAGGCCCCGGGGACAGGGTTTAATGGCAGGGGGGAAGCTTGGGGAAAATCTCTTAAGCATTTGGAAACTGAGAATCGAAAGTGTGATCATTCAGTCAGCAAAAAGTTGTGGACTTTTGCTGGGCATGGTGGTGCATGCCTGTCATCTCAGCCCTGGGGCCCAGTTTGGTCTTCATAGCAAGACCCTCTCCTCCTGCCCTGCTCCCCAGAGTTCTGAGCTTTTCCAGTGGACCAGCCTCTGAGGAGCTCTGGGGACCCACAGGTGATACCCCTGCCTCCACCTAGGGCTCCAGGCTTGAGCATGGGGTGGGGGTAGGGGGATGGTGCAAACTAGGAACTTGGTGTGTGTGTGTGAGAGAGAGAGAGAGAGAGAGAGTTTTCAGTACTGGGGGTAGAACTCAGTGCCTGTGAGCGCCAGGCAGGCGCTCTGTCACGGAGCCACGCCCCTTCCCCCCTGTGAGGATGCTTTGGATCCACAAAGTTCCACAGACTTTTTTCCCAGAGGTCTGGAGCGACAGTGGTTTGCCACTGTGGATGAGCACAGGAAGGGCCTGTATCAGTACAGGAAGTTGCCCATGTAAAGGCCTTGGCAGAGCGTGAACGCAGGGAGGGGTCTTTCCGGAAGCCAAGCAGGGGGCGGCTGGGTGTGGCTGGGTGTCCCAGGCAGGTGGTCTCCCTGGGTCACCTTGTGGCGCAGGCCCTGGGCTGCTCCAGCCTCCGGGACCCAGAGTCCTTCCTTAGTTCACGATTTCAGAGGTCTGTTCAAAGCAGCCAACTGTTGTTTGGTTGTTTTGACAACTGCTTCTAAAGAAGCTTCAGGAAGGAAAGCAGATAAGCTCTGGGCTCGCCCACCTCGGTTGTGGGAGAATCTCAGCTGGGCCTGGAGCCCCAGGAGGAAACCCACTTGAGTGAGGCGTCTGGCCTCAGCGGCTGACCTAGTTTGCTGACTCCCCTCACGTGGTTTGGGGAGTGAAGCGCCCAGGCTGGGGACACCACCCAAACAGCCGGCTGGTATGACACGGAGCACCAGGTGGAGAAACTGAGAATCCGGTGTTTTCCCCGCGTGACGTCACTCCCAGAGCGAGGGTGGACACCTAGGGCCACGTCCACGGTTAGGGTTTGCTGAACCAGGAGTGAAATTAAAGATGTCTCCCATCTCTGGGCAGGGCAGGGGGTGTTCTGTTTCTCCCCGGAGTGGGTGTGATTGTATTGGCATCACCCCCAGCCTTCAGGGAGCAAAGCTGGAGAGGCCCGGAGGCCTTCCCGGCAGGGGAGTGTGAAGGTGGAACTCAGCCTTCGGGGGTCAGGAGGAGCTGGTTGACCAAAGAACTAGATGAGTGAATTAACAAGGCCGGAGCTCTTGTCTATTTATAGTTTGGCCTAAATCTCCGCCAGCCTTGCCTCCAAGGAGGAAAAGGAGACTTTTTGCATTTGGCCCAGGTGATGTGCGTGGGGAGTAAGCGGATTACGTTCTGGCTGCGGGGGCTGGGAGGCTGGAGGGTCAGCGGTCAGCGGCAGCTCTGAGGACCGGAGCTGGTGGCCTGGCCACTGGGGGCAGCCACGGCCTTCCCCAGCAGCAAGGGCCGGGAGGCAGCACCCTCCCATCCTCTCATCAGGTCCCGGACTTGGGCCCCCTAACGGCTCTAACCCATCTGAAGGTCCGTGGTTAGAAACCCTTTCCCTTAGCCTGCCAGGTCAGTGTTTGGTCTTCTTGGTAAATGTCCTTCCCTCGTCCCTGTTCTGAGTTTAGCTAAATGGGAAAGCACTGAGGAGGCCTGGATTCTGGGGGGGAGGGGGGAGGAGTGAGGAGAGGGGGTGCCCTCCACAGTTGCTGCTGGTCACCACCTGGTCCCTGAAGACTGGTCTGGGTCAACTCAAAGAGATCTGGATTCTTTTCTTTAGGTGTCTGCTACTGGGGCTTGAACTCAGGTCCTGAGTATGGTCCCTTACCACAAGAGTCTCATGGACTTTCCTGCCCAGGCTGGCTTTGAACACTGTCCTGAAATTCAGCCTCCTGAATAGCTAGGGAGACCTGGTTTCTAACCCTTGCTGCTAGTTACCTTGTCTCTCTGTCTGCCTTGTCTCCTCTAGTGTCAAGTTGAGGGGTGGGGCTTCGTGGTGTCAGAGGTCATGCCCTGGAGATGCTCCAGAGGGCAGTGGTTAAGGATCCAGAGTAGGTTCTTCTCTGGGCTGTGCAGTCTTCAAGTTGCTTAAGATCTCTGGGCTCAGTTCACCTGTGGGACGTGGGGAGGTAAGGACCGGCTGTAAGACTTCTCACAGGCTCACACAGCCTGGGCAGTTGGCACTGGCTGGTACGGTGCCGTTGGAGGACTTTGCTTGTGTATGGCATGTCTGTGTGCCTTTTATCCTGGCAATCTCTACCATGCTATAAACCCTCCTTACCTTTGGACTAATTAGGAGATAAGTGCGCAGCTGTGAGCAGTGGAAAAGGATTTAAGGATAGAAGAGAAATATTTAGCCTGATTAAAGAAATTGCTATTAACTGGTGTTTAATGGGAAGTATCCAGCCGGGTGCCAGGCACATGTCAGCCACCGTGATTCTGCGGTCGAAGGAGAACAGTTGTGATTAGGGGCACAGACGCTTGCTACATCTATGGTCAGCCTGGGTGCCTAGCCCAGCCCTAGAACATTCTGCCATCTGTGACCACAGAGAAGGAACCGGCACACAGTCACACAGCAGAGGATGGGCACCTAGCTCTGGGGGTACCTGTGGGTGGGGCAAGGCAGGCTTCCTGGAGGAGGTGGTATTTAGGGGGAGAAAGAAGAGCAGGATATGTCTTTCAGGGCCTAGAGGCCAGGACTTCCAGGAATGGTGGGCGACAAAGCAACCCCGGGGGAAGGGCTTTTGTTTTTTTCTTCTCATACTCTGTGTTTATGAGGCAGGTGCCCTACCCATTTGAGCCCAGGCCTTGAGATCTATGCCAGTGCGGGGGGGGGGGCAGCTCACAGCCCGGGTATGCCCCAGCCTGGACACCCGAGGACAGAGAGCTCTTTGGGAGCCAAACCAGCAGTCGCCTCTGCCTCTGTTCAGAGACCTCCACGTGCTGGGCTTGTGCCAGCGGCCGCCCTCCACCCTGAGCTGTTGATGTCTTAACAGCTGGGCACAGGTAGGCTGTGCAGGACAGCCTGACAGACTGAGTCCCCACAGCGCTGAGTCCCCACAGCGCTGGCCCGCAGATAGGCTGAGTCCCCACAGCGCTGGCCCACAGACAGGCTGAGTCCCCACAGTGCTGAGTCCCTGCAGTGCTGGCCCGCAGACGGGCTGAGTCCCCACAGTGCTGAGTCCCCGCAGTACTGGCCCGCAGACGGGCTGAGTCCCCACAGCGCTGGCCCGCAGACGGGCTGAGTCCCCGCAGTGCTGAGTCCCCGCAGTGCTGGCCCGCAGACGGGCTGAGTCCCCGCAG
Source organism: Dipodomys ordii (assembly GCF_000151885.1). Lineage (NCBI taxonomy): Eukaryota > Metazoa > Chordata > Mammalia > Rodentia > Heteromyidae > Dipodomys > Dipodomys ordii. The sequence continues at coordinate 984,714 of NW_012267228.1, forward strand.
TGCTGAATCCCCGCAGTGCTGGCCCGCAGACGGGCTGAGTCCCCGCAGTGCTGAGTCCCCACAGCGCTGGCCCGTAGACGGGCTGAGTCCCCGCAGTGCTGAGTCCCCGCAGCGCTGGCCCGTAGACGGGCTGAGTCCCCGCAGTGCTGAGTCCCCGCAGCGCTGGCCCGCAGACGGGCTGAGTCCCCGCAGTGCTGAGTCCCCACAGCGCTGGCCCGCAGACGGGCTGAGTCCCCGCAGTGCTGAGTCCCCGCAGTGCTGGCCCGCAGACGGGCTGAGTCCCCGCAGTGCTGAGTCCCCGCAGACGGGCTGAGTCCCCGCAGTGCTGAGTCCCCGCAGTGCTGAGTCCCCGCAGTGCTGGCCCGCAGACGGGCTGAGTCCCTGCAGTGCTGGCCCGCCCTTCCCCTCCTTCTCACCGGTCGTTCAGGAATGCCTGGGCGAGAGGTCCCAGATGCCCAGCAGGACCCTGAGGCGTGTGGTTTGGTGACCCCCCGTATGGGATTTTGGTTTATGCAGCACCCTGGAAGGCCTCCTCAGTGTCCCCAGGCCTCATTCCCCGCTGCCCAAGGCCTGTGTTCCCTCCCTCTCCATTTCCTAGTAGAGCCCCTTGCTCCTCAGTCCCTGCCCGTCACCACCCAAGGCCAACAGCGCTTGGTGTGGCGTCCGGGGCCTCCGCATGGCTCCATCGTGCCCTTGGAGAGGGTGCTCAGCTCCGAGAGCGTGGGGCCCAGCATGGGCCTGTTGGGCAGCTTGAGGTCCCTGCCGGCCCTGCCTGTGCCTCACGAAGCCCAGGGTTGCAGAGGGAGGCGATCCTCAGGAGAACAAGAGGCCGTGGGACAAAGGAGCAGAGGCTGAGGACGAGATGTTTAGAGTGACTCCAGGCCGCTGCTAGTTCTTGAGCTGGGGTAGGCCCAGCAGGCTGGTGGGTTTGCTAGAAACACTGCTGGGGACAGAGGTCAGGGCAGGTCTCCAGGGGGTGTGCGGTGCTGCACCGCCCCCGGCCTGTGACATTATGTGACTGACAGCCACAGGCAGGTGGTGCATGTCCCCGACCTGCCTCCGGAGGGTGCGGCTGAGGAGCAGCCGTGGGGGCTGCCCTGGGAGACGCTCTGTGCACGGGGGGGGGGGGGGGGGGGGCTCCTGCCACCTCCCCCCACCCCCGCTCCGCCGCCCGGGGTCCGGGATTTGACGGTTGAGTGTTTCTCCTGGCGGAGCAGTAGCTGGTGTTCGGCACCCACCTGGAGCGCTGGAAGCTGCCATCGCTGCCACACCAGAACCGGCCAGCCCGACAAAATGAATTCGAATCGCATCCTCCCCGTCCCCGGCTTACAATCAGAGCTTTCCACCTGAGCCTGCACCCCTCATGCCTCAGTTTCCCCTCTGGGAAGCCAGCTCCCCACAACCCTGTTGTGTCACCTGTTGAAGACACTGGCGTCAGACCTTCCTCTTGTCATTGAGGTGCCAGGGCCTCCGTTTCCTCTTGTCTAAGGAGGGAGGGGGCGGCGTGCGTGAGGGCCCTCCCCGAACCTTCTGAGGGCCCCCTGTGAGTCTGACTTTGTGCAGGGTCCCTGACATGGGGCAGATCTGGGAGGGGCAGGGAGAATCTCCCTCAGGGTTATTTTGGGAAGATGCTCAGGGACTATGTGTCATAGATATTAATTCCCCAAGAGCCCCAGCTCATCTCTCAAAAAAAAAAAAAAGCAGAGAAAAGCTTCCTAGATGTTTGACCTAGGGAAATTCACCGGGGTCAGCTACTGTGTCCCCAACCGGGAAGTGTCCAGGCCACAGAGCACAGGCAAGGTGTGGGGGACAAAGCAGCGGGTCTGTCCTCGGTGCCCTGGGGACCTGGGTGGGCGCCGAGCTGTCCAGGCTCCGCTCTGCAGCTGGACGCTGGGGGCAGACAGTGCTGGGCCTTCATTACCACCCAGCCTGCTGCGTGCCTGTCTTGCTATGTTGTTCCTCTGGCACCAGTGTCTCGTGTGTGTGTATGAGTGTGTGCACGCGCATGGGCACGCTAGTACTGGGGCTTGAACTCAGGCCTCGGTGCTATTTATTAGCTTTTTTACCCTAGACCAGTGCTCTGTCACTGAAGCTACAGCTCTACTCTACTTCTTGTGGTTAATTGGAGATAAAAGTGTCATGGACTTTCCTGCCCAGGCTGGCTGGTGGGCATTTGTAAGCCACAGGAGGTAAGGGTGGAGCTAGCTAGGAAGGAAGAAGAATGTTCTTCCTGTTTGAGGAGAAAGAATCATGTTTGAAAGAGGAACAGAGCAGGGGGATGGGGTAGGAGGTTGTGTGCCAGCATTTAATGACCTGGGGTACTATGCCCACTGAACAGACCCAAGCACTGAGGCCCAGAAACAGGGTAGCTTTCCGGGACCCTCCTGCTGATTTCTGTGGAGCTGTGGCTTTGGGCAGAGCGCTGGTGACAGGGGTAGTGGCCTTGCTCTGAGCCGGCCTGGGGCCTGGCTGGCGTTGTTACTGAGGCCCTGTCCTGTCTCCACCGAGCAAGGAGGGGCTGCCTGTTGGATTTTCCCAGGGTGCAGTGGGGCCGAGTTGGGGCAGATGGGCAGCAGCCTTGGGGTTTTGTACCTTGAAAGGAGAAGCCTGAGGAGACTTTTCTTGGGGTCTCTTTTGAGGCCTCCAGAAAGAATGCCGGACCCTGCAGCATCTGCCCTAGGACCACGGCTGCCCGCACTGCACCCCACTTCCGGCAAAGTCAGCTGAGGCTGGGTGGGGGAGGTGAGTCAGTGCCAGGAACTGGCGGCCTGCTGACTCACCATGCCCCCCTCCCTCCGGGCACCCTGCCACCGGTGTACCCAGCGGGCCCCTGGGACCCCAGGCTCAGCCCATGCCCACATGTGCTGCGGGCCCGGGGCAGACACCCCAGGCATCTCCTCTCCCCTCCTCTCTCTTCTGAGGTTTGGGTTCTCTGGAGGTCTGCATGGAGTTTGAGCACCCGGCTTCTCATGTGGAGTCCGGGGATCCTGACCTTCCTCCGTGAGCCCCTGTTCAGGCCCATCTCAGGGGAGCCCTTCCTCAAAGGACCCTCCGCTCTGCAGCCTTTTTTAACCCTGCCACACCCCCGTCTCCTCGGACCTTCCAGTAAGTTCTCGTTGCTTTCATGAAACCCCCTCTCCCTCCACCCTCTAGTACTTGGGGTCAGGAGGTCACTGGTAGCCCAGCCAGTGTGTGGTCACTGCCTCTCTGGTGTGAACCAGATGATGCCCAGGGTTTGGTCCCCACCAGTTACCTCCCCTGGTACGAGGAATGCCAGGTTCTGTCCTCCTGGGTCGGGGGAGGCCAGCCACCTGCTGCCCACCCCATGCCCGCCCAGCTTGTGGTGGCACTGGGTAGCGCCAGTGTATTGGGCCCTTCACATCTACCCAGAGCTGGGGGGGGTTGGGTACAGAACGAGAGGGTCACAAAACTCAGGGCACCCAGGTGCAGTGCTGGCCTCAGGGCCCAGTGTGTCTTTGCTTTGCCTGGTATGGCTGTCCATGCATGTGCTGTCCCCTGCTCTCAGAACACCATCTCCCCAGACCTTGGGAGAGTCCAGCTTGGTCTTGCTGTGGTTGGAAAATGGACAGTAGGGTTGTTGTGGCTGAGTTCCAGTCCCTTTTGCTATCTAGGAAGGGCTTAGCACCAGGTCTGCTGGATGCCCTGGGGGCCACCCCTTGCTGGTCACCATTGCCTGTTTGTGCTCCCTTGCTGGGCAGTGGGTGTCACATACTAGGCAGCTTCTCAGCAATTGTCACACTGCGCCTGCTCACTGCCTTTGCTCTCCATCACCCCCTGGACCTCTGAGGGGCAGAAGGACGTGATTTGGCCTTTGACTTGACCCACATGACCTAGCCCTCTGACTCTCAGCCCTCTTATCGTCCTTTTCCAACTTAACAGCCTGCTGAGAGCCAACCTTGGGCTACCTCTATTTGGGGGCATGTGATGTGCCTCAGCATCGCTGCCCCTGGGCAGTGCCAGGGCCTCCTGCCCCTGGGTACAGCGGAGAGAGGCCAGCTTGTCCTCCCTCACCTCCTGGTGTCTTCTTTGTGGACCAAGGCATGGAACCCAGGGCCGTCCATAGCAGGCAGGCCTTCCATTACCCAGCTCCAGCTCTTTCCTTCCTGTTTCTTCTCTACTGCCACTCTGGCTCTCTGGGTCTTTGGGACAAGTCCTGCTCCCTCCAGGAGGTTTGGTAAAGCAATCAGGGTCCTCCCCAGTCCTTGAGTTTATACTTGTGCTGGGGATCCACCTTGCATTTTCCCAGGGACCACGTCTTCCTCAAGCCTGGTTACCTTTGTCCAGTTCCTCTCTGTACAGTCCAGTCTGGAAGGGCTCACTTGGCCCCAGGCACTTCCTGTGTCATGCGGTCAGTGCAGATCCTGGCTCACTGGCCAGTAGCCGTGGGACGTGAGGCGTGGTGGACCCTTCCCAGTGCCTGAGATCCCTGATCTGAGCAGGTGAGGCTGCGGCCGGCCGGCAGAGCTGGAAGTTCTGTGGTGCCCCAGGCGGCAGCGGCTCTGGCCCAGACAGGGTAGCTAAAACCATCCCCCCAGTGGAATTCACTTTCACTCAGGCCAGAATATTGTTGCTCATTGTTTTCAGCTTTGTTCTGGGCCAAACAATGCCCAGCTTCCTGGTTGACCTCAGGAGGACGAGCTGTCGGGGTGGGAGGCTGGCCTGGTTAGCATCTCCAGAGGATCCTGGCCCTGCTTTTTGTCATGGATACCTTGGGGACCTGGGCCACTATCTGACCATAGAGGACAAACTGGCCTTTTTCTTTGCATTTGGCCCACATGGTGTTAGAGAAGTTGGAAAGTGTGCAGGAGATGGGATTGCAGGAGCTGTGTGGCAGGCTCTGCCCCCAGAGGACCTGGCCCCGGGCAGCTCCTGCCCCTTCTGTCCTGCTGTCCTTTGCCCACCATGCCCTGGTGGCATCTCAGGCTGTCATGCTTGGGTTAGTCTTTTCTTAGAAATAGATAGCCAAAGGATATAGTCCACATGACTTAATTAAATGATTAAACCCTTCCAACGTGTACTTACAAAATGTTTTTTTGGCCTGTTCCAGGGTTTAAACTCAGGGTCTCTCACTTGCTAGGCTGCTACTCTTAGCATTTGAGGCATGCCCCCACCCAGCCTTGGGTTGTTGTCTTGGAGATGGAGTGTCACGGCTTTTCTGCCAAGGCTGGCTCTGAGTAGTGCTCTGCCAGCTCTCCTGCTGCTGCGTGTGTAGAGCTGACAGGCGTGAGCCGCCGCCACTTGGCAAGGTGTACTTTTTATGAAAGAAGGGCTTCCTTTGATTCATTTCCTTTTTGGAGCATTTGTTTTATTTGCTTGGTGCTGGAAGTCAAGCCCAGGGTCTCCTATGAGCTCTACCCCCAGCCCAATTTTAAAAAATGGTCTGTGCTAGCTGGGTGCTGGTTCACAACCAACCTGCACAGAAAAGTCTAGAACACTCCCATCTCCACTTAACCAGCAAAATGCAGGACTGGAGGCATGGCTCCAGTTGTAGCCTGCCAGTCATGAGCAAGAAAGAGAGTTTAAAGCCATAGGTTCAAGCCCAGGTACCAGCAAACACACACACACACACACACACATGCACACGCACGCATGCACGCACGCACACATGCATGCACCCACGCACACGAAGTTCACTTAGAGAGTTTTCCTGGCAGTACTGGGTTTGAGTGACATGGTTGCCGGACATTTTGCCTTTGGTGATCTTTGGAATAGAATCTTGTGTTTCGCCTGGGGCCAGCCTCCACATGATCTTCCTGTTTACACCTGCCACCTCGCTGGGATGACAAGAGCTGGCCACCGCTGCTGGCTTATTGGTTGAGATGGGGTCTCACTGACTTTTACCCCTGGGAGATGAGGGCAGGACCTCAACCAGGAGGCTCCCCATCTCTGCCTTCTGAGTAGATGGGAATACAGGCATGAACCACTGCACTAGGCTAGAACAGTTCTCTTCACATAGCTCTCCTTTATTTTATGGTACTGATTAAACAGTTGCTACGGCCATGAACAATGCCTAAGCATGCTGGGATCCATTACTAATGGATCCCATCCCTCCTCTGTGCCTGGACCAGCTGGTCTGTGGGGACAGTGCTCCAAGGAGCCCCTCAGACCTACCCAAAGTTCACTTTAGCTAGAGAAACGCCCCGTGCCTGGCACCACCTGTGCTATTTCGTGAGCCTCCCCAGGTCCAGCCTCTTGAGCCCAGTCATGTCAAGTCATGTGACCCTTCACTTCCTTATTTGCCCTTGAGTTTAGTTCCCTATTTGTCAGCTTGCAGCTGGCCTCTTAAAGGCACCAGAGCCTGTTTCCCTGTGTGAACGTGCGGTAGCAGATGACTCGGGACAGCTGCAAGCGGTGGACGGCAGGGACTTTGGAGGCCAGGGTAGATCTGGAAGCAGTTCAGTTGGCCTTTTGTTTTTGTTTTTTGGTTTTTGTGTGTGTGTGTGTGTGTCAGTCCTAGGGCTTGAACTCAGGGCCTGGGCTCTGTCCCTGAGCTTCCTTTGCTCAAGGATAGCAATCTACCATTTGAATCACAGCTCTACTTCTGGGTTTTTTTTGGTGGTTTATTGGAGATGAGTCTCATGGGCTTCCCTGCCCAGGCTGGCTTTGAACCTCAATCCTCAGATCTCAGCCTCCTGCGTAGCTGGATTATAGGCGTGAACCATCGGTACTCAGCTCACTACATGTTTTTATATATGCAAACACACAGAATGACTAAATAAAAGACCATTGGGAATTGTCCTAATCTGTCCTAACAAATTTCAATATATGGTTGTAAAATGTGGTTACCATGTACAGTAGGTCTCTTGAGCTGTGTAATTTCTTTGTAATTTCTCTGAGTCAGGGTATCTATATAGCCTAGTTTCCAACTCTCCACTCTCCTACCTCTGCCTCTGGAGTGCTGAGATTGCAGGTGTGTGCCACCATACCCCCTTAAGCTTGATGTTTTTCCTTTGTATATAAATGTAGTTTGAGGTCCAGTGAGCGCTCACTCACTCACACCTATTTGGTCTTTGTTTTAAATAGAGTACACATTGCTTATCCTAGAGTGTCACACAATCTCAGTGGGCTGGAATTTGACTTCTATAATAGCCAGCATATATGGAGCACTTGCCATGTGCCTGGCCATGTGTGACATTTTACGGGCATTGTCTTAATTTTTATTTTGTTTGCCAGTCCTGAGGCTTGAACTCAGGGTCTGGGCTCTGTCCTGAGATGCTTTTGCTCAAGGCTAGCGCTCTACCACTTGAGTCACAGTGTCATTTCTGGCTTTTTCTGTGTATGTGGTGCTGAGGAATTGAACCCAGGGCTTCATGCATGCTGGGCAAGCACTCTGCCACTGAGCCACCTTCCCAGCCCTAGGCATTGTCTTATTTAATCCCTGTATTACTTTTACCTCCATATTTGAGCAAGTGTGATAACTGGAGCACAGAAACTTGTCCCTTTCCTGGACCACACAGCTCATCGTGAACCTTGTCTGCAGTGGCAGTTAAAGGAGGGTGGGCGGACAGTGCTTCTTTGGGCAAGGCAGGGCATGGCACGGAGCTGTGGGCAAAAACCTAGCCAGGTGGTCTGCATGCCGTTGGCACTCAGACACAGCCACCCCAGGGCTAGCCCTGGGCGGGGCGGTGAGGAGGGGGCTTCCTCTCAAGCCTCTGCCTCGGAGTCCATTCGCATCTCCTGCTGCTGTCATAAGCAGGAGGAAGCTCTTAAAATGGGGAATTATGCATCTCAGCTGCTACAAAATAACCCTGGGCCCATTGCCTAGGAAAACAGCTCCCGTCTGCAGGGAGGTGGGTCCCTGGAAGCTGGGTCCAGGGGACTGGTGCCTGAGCACGCATCGCCCTGTGGGGTGGCTGCTTGGCCTAGCCGAGCGTCCACAGACATGGACAGCATGCTCAGAGAGGGTGTCGGGGGTCAGCCAAGGCAGAAGCCAGGGGCGCAGCATGGTCTCCTGCTACTAGCTCAGTTAGGGAACCTCAGAGTGTTTGGGCCTTGCTGAGTTCATCCTGAGTTGGATGGGGACTTTTCGTCTCCCAGGACTAGGGTACGCCTGATGAATGGTAGCAGAAACAGTCCCCCGGCATTTACTCTTACAACATCCCATGATGTGGATACCACCTCCTTACTCACCCTTCACACATGGGGCCACTGGAGACCAGAGAGGCTAACAAAGTTGCCCTAGGTCTCCCAGCCAGGCCACAGCTCCTGGATCCAGGCTCAGACATTCAATGGGGGCCTGGGGAGCGGGAGGCACTAACGTGGTCCCACCGGGCAGCCATGCCTCCTTGGGACACAGAGGGCCAAGAGGAGCTTGCATTTCCCCCTGGGAGGAGTGGAGGGTTGGGATAGGGGCCGACTCACATCTGATCGTGTTTTGTAAGTTGCCTTCAGCTGACACATCGAGAATAGGCGGGGGGCGGGCAGAGCAGCGGGGAGACCCGTGGGGGAGACTGCCGCAGATGGAGCTGGGGATGCTGGGCCTGGAACTGCAGTTGCCATGGCAACTGGGGAGCTGTGGGCGGATGCCAGGACTATGCAGGAGCAGAGCTGCAGGTCTCGCTGTAATGGTATTTCGCTGGGGCAGGGCTGGTCAGACACCCCCCAAAAAGCTTGGCGTGAGCCCCCCAGGAAGGGGCAGGGTGCCTGAGTCTATGTCGGACCATATCAGACACAGTAGGTGGCTCTGAGGCTTGGGCCGGGGCCCCCGGTGGACAGTGGTCGTCCAGTGTGTGGCCAGAATGGTGGGGGCAGAGGCGTAGGACCGGGGGGCTTCGGCTGTCCCCGGCAGCTGGGCTGCGATGGTGCCTCCACAGACGGGGCGGGTGGGGGGGAGGGAGGCAGTGGTCCTCAGGTGGTGGGGTGCGGGGAGATCCTCTCGTGCTGTCCCGATGATTCCTCGCTGGCTCATCAGATGATAGGCTTCTAACTGTGGAAAGGCCTAGAGTCCTTGTTTAATAGGAAATCTGGGACTGGAGTACAGGATCTTAGGTAACCCTGGATGCTGGCCACTCCCCAAATTTCTAGAGTATTCTCTCTAATGAGAGATGGGTGGGACGGACCAGCTCGGCCAGAGCACTGGGACTGACGGGACAGGGATCTCGGGATAGGTGGGCAAAGAGTCGGCCAAGTGACAAACAGACACAGACTCAAAAGAGTTGCATCTGAGTATATCTTTTTTTTGGGGGGGGCGGGGGGGGGAGGGAGGTCCGGTCGTGGGGCCTGAACTCAGCCTGGGCGCTGTCCCTCAGCTCTTCAGCTCGAGGCTAGCGCTCTACCACTTGAGCCACAGCACCACTTCTGGCTTTTTTTCTTTTTGCTTATGTGGTGCTGGGGAATCGAACCCAGGGCCTCATGC
>NW_012267228.1:994414-1007569 GCF_000151885.1 Dipodomys ordii
AAACCTAAGACAGGGCTGTACTTATATTGTACTCTTTTTATTTTTTCCATATATCTTCAAGTCCCTTTGAAACCATCCTAGAAACCACTTCCAGGTTGAGTCAGGCATTCTCCGTTTCCTATTATTTTAATCCCAATATTTGTTTATATAAATCTCTAATTGTATTTTAAACTATCTTGTTTTATTTTGATAATAAACACCATAATGGTCTAGAGCTTACCTAATCTTTGCATAAAATCTAATGAGTACTAAGATACTCTTTTTCCTTTTACATTAATCCATCTATTTTCATCTTTGTAAACTCCTGTATAAGGCAATGGTTCATCGGTCAGCTCAGGAAATGTGATGTCACTAACTTTATATTTTGTGGGAAACCACCATCTATTCCCTGTAATGTAAGCTGGACCAAACTTAGTCATAACTATTGGGGGAATCTTTCTTTTCTTTTTATTATTAGGGGTCCCTTTTTCTATAACCCTCTGTGCTTCTGGGATAACTCCTTCTGGTTTAGTTTAATTCATTAATTCTGCCTGTTGTAACATATCTGGAAATTTTAAATTTCTATATTTACTATGAGCTGCAAAACTGCTTGTGAAGTTGCAGAAGCTTCTGGAGGCAGCATCACATCAGATGATAGATTGATTGGGGCATTGTCCACATTTTATCTTTGGTCCTAGTCTTTATTATTCAGAAAAGCCGTCTCTATTGGACTGGAAAGAAACAACATGCTCTGTTCGCGGATCAATAGAAAAATAGCCAAAACGAGAATAAAGGCAACGAATGTACTGCCGAGAAGAATATAGTAAGAATAAAGGTAGAGGCTATAAAGGTGCAGCCAAGTGTATGGGAAGCCTTGAACCAGCACCCCCTTCCTGCAGGCATGCTTCCTTGAAGCTTATGCTTTGCCTGACGCGATCTCTCACACAGATTCCGCAGGAGGTGGCGTGGCAGATGGGGCCAGGGCACCCCAGGGAAGCAGAGCTTGGCTCCTAGCGAGGCTGAGTCTCTCTGCCTGTGTGGTCCTGATACCCTGTCCCCCCCATCACGCTTCCCCCCTTTAAATTCAAAGGCCAAGCTGACCTTCCGCAGTCCCCCATCCAAGAGGACCAAGAAGTATGCAGCAGGGTGGACGAGGCCTTCTCTGCACGGAGTCATTCCCTGAGCAGCGAAGGTGGGCGTGAGTCCACATCCTCCAATTATCCCCCCTCCTGCCTGCCGTGAGCGCTTAGATAACCATCGTGGGCCACAGGATGAATGCTGAAACAATGCTGGCCTCCCGGGCTATTTTTACAGCGGTGGCCCTGGGCCGGCCGAGCCCCGCGCCTGGTCCCGAGGGAGCCGGGCAGAGAAAGGCCGTGCGGATGCCCCGCCAGACGGAGGAAGAGCTCCGTGGGCTGCCCGGTGGCTCCAGGAAGCCTTTCTGGGTCTGCTGGCTGTCAGATAGTGAAACAATTGGGGTCCCCCGCCCCGAGGGAGCCCCGGAGAGGAAAGAGGCGTGGGGGAAACAGGCTTGTTGTGCCTCTGCCCCTCGAGCCCCCAGAGGCCGGGCTGCTGGGCGAGGTCGGCACGTCCCCTTAGGCCGCCCTCCAGGCTCCGAGGCCCAGGCTCATCACGCCCCGCAGAGCTGAGGTTTGCATTTGACGCTGGCTGCTGGCAGGGCTCGGCTGGGAACTGGCCACCCAGCTGTGCTTTCCTGACGGCCTACGTGTGCCAGGAGAAGGACCGGGCAGGGCGGCCAGGTCTTTGTCTCCATGAGTTCTGCTTGAGTCACCAAGGAGCCAGCTAGGAGGGGGCAAACCAACTGTCTGGCCTCAGGGAGAGCCAAATGAGGGGAGCCGCGCAGGGATTCCCTGGTGCCCTCCGGGGTGGCGTCCAAGGTAGGGGTGGTGGGGAGGAGGAGCGAGGATGGAGACTCTCAGGCTTGTCTGTGGAAGGGACAGCTGCGCTTGCGCCAGCTTGCTTGCGGCCATGTGTTCTGACCTATTTTCTCAAGAGACCCTTGAAATCATTACTCTTCTCTGAAGTCTGGTGTTTCTGCGTTGGCCGCTGATGTGGATCAGGAAAACAGAGCGCGTGCCCCAGGCTGCCTGGCTGGAGTTGGCCGTGTTCACTGCGGTTCATTCTATCCTCTGGAGCGGGAAACTGAGGCTCAGGGGAAAGCAGGAGAGGCCTCCGGCTCTGGGTCTCCCAGCTGTACCCTGACCCCTGATGTGAGCTGCAGGTGAAGCCCTGTGGTGGAACCTGGCCTTGGCACGGTCCTCCGGTGGCAGGTGCGTCCTCCTCGCGCACGGACATGCGGCTGGCTGTGGTCCTCAGGCCTGAGCTCCCGGGAGAGTGAGTCCTGGAACCTGAGAATCAGGAGGCTGTGCCCTGACTCTGGCAGACCTCTTCTAGAGCTGGGGTCCGAGCACCTATGGCCTGGGCTCATGAACCAGCCCCAGGGGCTTAGTCCTCCCTCTGGCCAAGGCAGCTGGGGGCCAGAGGGCAAGAGAGCTGAAGCAAGGGGCACCGGGCAGGCTGAGATGACCGGGAAGCAGTCTTTGCTTCTCTTTGGTGCTGGGGATGGAGCCAAGGCCTTCTTCATATGTGCTGAACCGCATCCTCAGCCCACGGATGCACTCTTACAGGACTCAGTGAAGATACCCTAGCTTCCTGCTACACATATGGGGCTCATTAATAAGTTGCAAATCCATTTCATAGATACCCACTGTCTGCACTCTGGCAACATCCCAAATATCCACGTCTTTGCATCTACAGACTGACTTTTCCCATGTGTCATGCGCAGTGCTCATACATTGCTAAGAACTGTCATTTTATTTCCTCTTCCTCTTCTTCCTCTTCCTCTTCTTCTTCTTTTTCTTCTCCCTCCTCCTCCTCCTCTTCCTCTTCTTCCTCTTCTTCTTTCCCTCTTCCTCTTCCTCTTTCCCCCTCCCTCTTCCTCTTTCCCTTTCCTTCTATCCCCCCCCCCCTTAGCTACAGTTTGAATTCAAAGCCTTGTACTTGCTAGGCAAGTAGCCCTCTTTGATTTATTTTTCAGGTAGAGTCTCAAATTTTGCCCAGGCCCAGATGTGGAGCACCTACTTAACCCTCCCACATAGATGGTGTGACAAATGTGAGACTCCACATCTAGCCTGTTAGTTGAGGTAGAACATTGCTGCCTTTTTGCCTAGGCTGTCCTTGAACTAAAATCTTGCTGATCTCCACCTCCTGAATAGCTGAGATTACAAGTGTGAGCGGCTATGCCCTGCCAAGTTGTCATTTCCTAGACAGATCTCAAGTCAGAAGACAGGATCTCTCCTGTGTGGAGCTGCAGGCAGGCAGCCTGTTACTGGCTGTGTTCTACTCTGGAAGGTGGTGCTGGGCTAGGGTGGGGGCCCAGGGGGCTGGCCTCCGTGCTCCCCCTTGTCTTCTACTTACCAAGTATCCGGGAATTGGAGCCTGTTGCCTCTGGTTTGCAAGTGTGCCCAACGCAGTGAAGCTCTCAGTCCCTAGAGGGACCCCAATGGCTCCTCCTGTGGACTGAGGGGGAAGGGCATTTCCCCTCCCCAGCCCAGAAGGTGGGAGCTGCTCATCGGGAGACAGAGGAGGCTGTCCCCAGGCACCGTGGTGGCCTTGGTAACCCTACATTGTCCTCCTCTGTCCTGCGCAGAGAGCGAGGACATGGCCACCAAGGAGAAGCTGCAGTGTCTCAAAGACTTCCACAAGGACATCCTGAAGCCATCTCCAGGAAAGAGCCCGGGCACGCGGCCTGAGGATGAGGCCGAGGGGAAGCCCCCGCAGCGAGAGAAGTGGGCCAGCAAGATCGACTTTGTGCTGTCCGTGGCCGGAGGCTTCGTGGGTTTGGGCAATGTCTGGCGTTTCCCGTATCTCTGCTACAAAAATGGTGGAGGTGAGTCTGGAGTGGGCTGCGTCTGGAGCCGGGGGTGACCCTGCAGGTGAAGGCCAGGGCAGCGCAGGGCAGCTTCTGCCTGCCTTTCCCCTGTGCTGCCCCCGCCGGCCTCGCGGTGACACTGAGCAGCGGCTGCGTTCCCTTGGGCAGCCAAGCGGATCCTCTAGCTTGCTTGTCAGGTCCCTGTTGCCCAGACCTCATTCACAGCCCCATTCCTCCGGTCTGCCGTATTTATGTGCCTCTTTTTACCTGCTTCTGGTTTTCCAAGTGACCCTCATACAGTCAAGAGAGTTACGTTCCCATCATACACAGTGTAGAGAGATGCAGGGAAAGGAAGACATAATGAATATATATGTATATATATATATATATATATATTTTTTTTCTGTGTATGTGTTCTTTTGGGAACTTGAACTCAGGGCCTAGCTGTTGTCCCAGAGCTTTTGTGCTCAAGGCAAGCACTGTACCACTTGAGCCACAGCTCCACTTCTAGCTTTTTGTTGGTTAATTAGTGGTTAAGTCTCATAGCTGGGCTGCTGTGGCTCACGCCTATAATCCTAGCTACTCAGGAGGCTGAGATCTGAGGATCATGGTTTAAAACCAACCTGGGCAGGAAAGTCTGTGAGACTCTTAACTCCAAATAATCACAGGAAAAAAAGCTGGAAGTGACATTGTGGCTCAAGTGGTGGAACTCTAACCTTGAGCAAAATGGAGCTCCGAAGCCAGGTGCTGGTGGCTCAGGCCTGTAATCCTAGGTACTCCGGAGGCTGAGATCTGAGGATCAGTTTGAAGCCAGCCCCAGTAGGAAATCTGTGAGACTCTTATCTCTAACAGTCTACACAGAAAAAGCTGAAAGTGGCACTGTGGCTTCAGTGGTAGAGTGCTAGCCTTGAGCACAAAGTGGTTCAGGGACAGCTCCAGGCCCTGAGTTCAAACCCCAGAACCAGCAAAAAAGAAAACGAAAAAAAATCTCAGATTTTTTCCTTCCCTGGGCTGGCTTTGAACCGTGATCTTCAGATCTTAGCCTCCTGAGTAGCTAAATTACAGGTGTGAGCCACCGGCGCCTGGCAATGAAGATAATTTATCAAATGTAAGGTCTCGGCCTAGAGGGTCTGGTTAGTTGGTGGGTTCAGGTTTGGATGTTTTGGTTTTGTATTTCTGCCTGCTAAGGGCCCTGGGGGAGGTGTTGGTCGGACAGCACTGGCTCCCTGAGGGGTTGGAGGTGACCTGGGCCTTGCAGGGCAGCAGAAGTGGGCGTGGCCTGCATTCTGCTGGGCTAGGAGAGCCACCTTTTGGGGACCTCTGTCTTAGAGCTGATCTCTTACCCTTTCATAGGTATCTGGTTCCTTTGGGGCTCTGAGTGTCCTGGACGCTCCCAGAGCAAAGCCTACATACAGACCTTCCATGCTTAGATAGCTTCTAAGGGCTGTGGGCCTGCTGAAGCCACTAGTAGACATCTGTGCCCTCCTCCCCCACCTGGCATCATGGCCCCACGCCAGGGCCACCCCCTTGGCTTCTCACCAGGGCCCCTCCTACACCTCCCCGCTGCTGGCTTTGGTGTAGGAGCCCCGATCCCTGGGCCTAGCTGTCCCTGTTCAGAGGGACACCGTGGAGAAGGCAGGCAGGTGGAGGCATCTGCCAAGATCTGGTAGATTTCGAGATACGGGCAGAGGCGGGCACACTGACAGGAGGTGGTGGGGGGTGGAGAAGGGCCGAGCCCGTGGAAATGTCATCCACCAGTTCCAGCGGCTGGGGGCTTGGCAGGTAGTGCCCTCACCGCCTTCCCGCAGCACCCCGACCTCGCCTCATGCCTCTGCTCCCCGCAGGTGCGTTTCTCATACCGTATTTCATCTTCCTGTTCGGGAGCGGCCTGCCCGTGTTTTTCCTGGAGGTCATCATAGGCCAGTACACCTCAGAAGGGGGCATCACCTGCTGGGAGAAGATCTGCCCCTTGTTCTCTGGTGAGTGTGGGGCCGGGCCCCTGGGCTGGGGCGTCTCCTCTACCAGGTGTCAGGCCCTTGCCACACAGGGAGGCTGCACTGAGAGTGGAGAAGGGGCCACGGCATGTGCCGGGCACACGTGGCCGCTCGCTCTGCATGGCCACGCTGTGCCTGCCCCTCAGGCACCAAGAGCTGTCTAGCCAGACCAGGAGGTTCTGTCCGGGTTCAAGACCCATTTCCTCCACTTCAGTTTGGTGACTTTGGGCATATCACATTCCTGCAGTTTCCTCATCTCTGAAATAAAAATACCATGCTGACCTTCACAGTGTGAGTCACATCCAGCAGCCCAAGTGCTCAGCGAGCACCAGACGAATGGTGGCTTCGCTAGTCCTGTGCAGAGTACCTACTGTGCACAAGAACGTTAGAATGTCAAGTATGAGAGTCTCTAACGTCA
Organism: Dipodomys ordii; assembly: GCF_000151885.1. Taxonomy (NCBI): domain Eukaryota; kingdom Metazoa; phylum Chordata; class Mammalia; order Rodentia; family Heteromyidae; genus Dipodomys; species Dipodomys ordii. The sequence goes on from NW_012267228.1 coordinate 1,000,698, forward strand.
GTCGCTCGTGCAAACATTTGTCCATACCTTAACCCTTTCCTCCACTAAACCATTAAAAAATTAGAACATTATGGGCTGGGAAAGTGGCTCAGTGGTAGAGCGCTTGCCTTGCATGCATGAGACCCTGGGTTCGATTCCTCAGTACCACATAAGCAGAAAAAGCCAGAAGTGGTGCTGTGGCTCAAGTGGTAGAGCACTAACCTTAAGCTGAAGAGCTGAGGGGCAGCGCCCAGGCCTAGAGTTCAGGCCCCACAACCAAAAAAAAAAAAAAAAATTAGACCATCATTGTCCATTCATCTCCCCAACTTTCTAACTAACCAACATATGTACATATTTCCAAACAAGTAAGTGTGCTTGATAGATATACCATGCCTCCATCTGCCCACCCCACCCACACATCCTCCCACCCATCCATCCACCATCCATCTAGTTATCCACCCATTTGTCCACCTACCCACCCAACCCATCCATTCATCTACCTATTCTGTCCATCCATTCATCCATTTGTCTACTTACCCATTCATCCGTTTATCCATCCAGCCACTCATTATCCATCCATCTCTTTACCCATCTATCCATCCAACCAGCCATCTAGCCACTTTCCTATCCATCTACCCACCTGTCCCGCCAGCCAGTCGCCCACCCATCCAGCATGTTCACTGCTCTCTCCCTGCCATCCCGCCATTCCATTTCTCATAGGTCCATCCCTCCAGGCACCCATTCAACCTACAAACACTGCTGGTCTCTGTGGAGGGCTTCTGACCAGAGGCCTTCCAGTTGAGCCTGCGGTCATGGTCGCGGTGGCCTTCTGACCCTTGCTCATCTCGCTCACCCTACCGCAGGCATCGGCTATGCATCCATCGTCATCGTGTCTCTCCTGAACGTGTACTACATCGTCATCCTGGCCTGGGCCACCTACTACCTGTTCCAGTCCTTCCAAAAGGAGCTGCCCTGGGCCCACTGCAACCACAGCTGGAACACTCCCCAGTGCATGGAGGACACACTGCGCAAGAACAAGAGCCTCTGGGTCTCCCTCAGCGCCACCAACTTCACCTCCCCCGTCATCGAGTTCTGGGAGTAAGGCCACCTCGCGGGGGGGGGTTGGGGGTGTGGCCAGGGCGGGGCGGGGCGGGGCCAGGGGCGGGGCCAGGGGCGGGGCGGGCAACAAGGACAGCCACCTCCCCTTCCTCCCGGGGTGGGGGGAAGGAGGCCGCTTGTCTGGAGACAAATCCATGCCTTTTGGTTTCTGACAGGCCTGGGAGGAAACCCAGTTCTGTCATTCACTGGCTGTTTGAATTTAGGAAAGTTGCTCCGGCCCCCTTGATGAGCCTCAGTTTCTTTAACTAATTGAGAGGGGTGAACCCCCCAAGATTTCCCCTGACAGGGAAACATGTTTGAAAATGATAACTTTTTTTTCATTCACACACACACACACACACACATATATATATATATATATATATATATATATATACATACATACATATATATACATATAAGTGTGTATATATATATATATATAGTATGTGTGTATATATATATATACTAAAATGTATGAAGGAAACTTGTGTTTTCTAACATATACTATAGAAAGGGGTTTATAAATCTGTGCAGAGGGAAAGGAAAATATTGGAAACTGCATATATAAGAATATATACTCATATACTCATGTATACTCAAATGAAAAGGTGAGTCAGTAGAGCAAAAATAGTACCAGTTAGCTTTTGGTGCATAACAACCATTCCCAAACCCGGTATTTGTTTAGCTAGCGGCTGCTTATTGACAGCATTGACCATTTGGCTCAGCTTGGCTCTTCTGTGTTAGACGCCTGTGTGTATCTGCCCGCAGCTGTCCCGAGGGCAGCACTTCTGGGAATTGGCTGGGCCTGGCCGGGTGTCAGGAGGCCAGGGACAACTGGTGTGTCACCTAGCAGGCCTGAGCTTGTCACAGGAGTGACAGATGGGCAAGCCCGGTTGTGAGCTTTTTTTAATCTCTGCTCACGTCATTTGTGTTAAACCCCCTGGGCCAAAGGGAGCCCAGGACAAGCCCAGTTCAGGAGGTGAGAAGGTCATCTCTGCTCTGCGTGAGAGGAGGACAGCGGCCACCTCGCGCGCTTGGCCGCCGTGTGGGAGGGAGACTTGCCTCGGAGAGGACACGTAGCGTGGTGTGTGCAGGCAGATGGGGATGCATGTCACGCCCAGGACAGGGCGGAGGGGGGGGGCTGTCTGCCTCACCCCAGAGATGCCCGAGTCATCTTGCCTGAGCCGTGGGCCGGCATGGAGGGGAAGGAGGAGGAGGAGGGGGAGGAGGAGGCAGAGGGGGAGGAGGAGGGGGAGGGGGAGGAGGAGGGCTGAGACCACGGGGCACCCCTCCCGCGCTTGTAGCTCTGCTGCTTTCCAGGTGTCTGCTCACCTGATGAGCCAGCTCGGGGACAGGTTGGACAGGGCGCTGCCTGCTCCCAGGCCCCTGCCATGCTATGGGGTCGAGCTGGAGACCCTCCAGGGAAGGGTTGGGGTCTACCCCTTGTGTGTGGGGCCCCTACTCAGTCTGTGTCACTCATGGGTCTTTGCCATGCTCAGGGGCGGGTCCCCCGGCCGCCTGGACTGGGGGGTCTTTGTGCGTAGTTTCCTCTTCCACACAGTCTGCCCCCCTCCGCGCCCTCACTTTAGATAAGGAACGTGCGCTCCATCCTTCTCAGGTGGATGGGGCCCGAGGCCGCAGACCGGGCCTTCTGTGCGGTTCTTGCCTGGACACCGGCACCACACCCGTCGCTGGGCACCGTGCACCCGGCCTTGTTGCCCCTGCTGAGGGTGGGCTGCCCCTGCTGGCTTGGCCGGGCCAGGCCCTACCTCTCCCCAGACCTGAGTGGTTCCAGCTCTGCAGGGTGGCAGGGTGAGCGGCTCCCGTGGGGGCAGCTGAGGCCCTGTGCCCTGTGGGCGGGCCACAGTATACACACAGTTTACATCAGGCCCCCATAGCGGCTACACCCAGCTCCCCACCCCTGGGGTCCTCACTCCTGACCCCGTCCACAGCCCACAGCCCCTCGGCGGCAAACGAGCCCCCTTCTGGTGTGCCTGGCTCCTGTCGTCCGAGGCCCCAGGGGTCCCAGGGAAGAGCTCAGTGTCCGTCCTCGCCCGTACTTTTTTCAGGGCCCTTGCCTTCCTGAATCTATTCTGAGCCCCAGGGCTCCCTTTTCTGGCCAGGAAGACACGAGGCGGTGGTCATCTCTGGGAAGTTCAGCGATCTGTCTGGGCGCCCAGGCCCCAGTGCAGCCGGCAGGGTCTGCCCTGTCTGGACAGCTGTCAGCCGAGCACCCTCCCCCACCCCACGCTCGCCCTTCACCAGCCGGGTCTAGCAGAGCCTCGCATCAGCATCTGCCTGCTCCGTGCCTCCTGTCTAGACTCCTAGGGAAGGTTGGGGCTCATGAGCAGGAGCCCCAAAAACAGGCTTGAGGGAAGGCCCGGGACCACCCCATGCATGAGGAGCTGGGGGCTGAGCCCAGGAGCGGCCAGGCAGGGGCGTTGTCCAGCTGAGGCCGGCGGGAGGGCTCATGACGGCATGCCCAGCGTCCTGGCTCGCAGCCACGCAGCCCACAGCAGCAAGTCACCACCCTTCTTTGCCCTCATTTCTCCACCTGCAAATGGCCAGCCACAGCGGCTGGGCTCTGCAGGATGAGTAGAAGCTCACTGGGCAGTGTGAGCAGCTCTGGCCGAGGGAGAGCATTCCGGAAGCACAGAAGAGGTGGACTGGAGAAGAGTTGCGTGGGGCAGAGACAGGAAAGGGGCCACGTCTAAGCATTGTTCCAGTCATGGACGGGGCAGAAGGGAGTGGCGTGAGGGAATCTGTGTTCTGGCACCAGACAGTGGACACGTTCTCTAGCGGAGCCTTTTTAACTGTGTCCCAGAGACTTGAAAGAAAGAGGCAGTATGTGAACTATGGAAATGGATGGCTTTGGGAACCCCTACTGCAAAGGCCCTGGGGCAGGACTGTTTAGCCCAGGAGCTAGAGGTAAAGGGGCAAGATGGAGGATGGTGGGGAGTGGACAGCCACCTTGGGAGCGCACAGGGCAGGCCCGGGAGCCAAGTCCACAGTCACAAATCCCTTCAGGTGGTGCCTGGGTGTGTGCGTCTCCAGAGGCCTGAACTCCACGCGCACGCCCACCGCGCCTGCAGCGCGACATTTCCCTTCTCAGCCAGAGCTGCTCAGACTCTCAACAAGAAGCCACTGCGGGCCCCAGAGGAGCGTTTCACGCTGGCCTCGTGGGGTGAGGGAGGTGGCTTCGGTGAGAAGCAGGGCCAGCCTGTCCCGAGGCCAGTCCTGGAGGTCTGAGGTCACGTTTGTCCCCAGGCCCTGGAGGACAGGCGGGGCCAGGTCTGGCTAGGTGCCCTGATCAGGCTGGAGCCCGGCCTTCCTCCCTGGCTCCTCCGGAGCCCCTGGGAGCTCAGCACGGATCATTAGACTCTATTAGAATCAAAAGACGTGAGTCATATTTGCAAACAAGCGGGCTCGGCCCATCTCCCCGTGCAGCTGTCAGCCGGCCGCGCAGGGCAGGGACGCGGGCCCGGGCTCCGGCGGAAGGCCCTTTTTATAATTGTTGCCTCCGCCGGTCTCCAGGGGAGAGCCGAGGCCAATAAATGGCTGGCCTGCAGTCAAAAGGAAGCGATTTGGCCCACTCCAGGACGTATTTACATCTCTGAGTGCCGGCTGGACGGCAGCAGGGCGGCCGACTCCAAACACACGGCCAGCCCATTCTTCTTTGGATCCTTCCCTGGGCTGAGGCGTTTCTTTTCTTGGATAAGAACATCCCTTGCCAGGCGCCAGTGGCTCCCGCCTGTCATCCCAGCTACTCAGGAGGCTGAGATCTGAGGATCGCAGTTCAAAGCCAGCCCGGGCAGGAACGTCCATGAGACACCTATCTCCAGTAAACCACCAGAAAACCAGAAGTGGTGCTGTGGCTCAAGTGGCAGAGTGCTCGCCTTGAGATGAAGAGCTGAGGGACAGACCCTGAGTTCAAGCCCCACGACTGACCAAAAAAAAAAGAAAAAGAAAAGAATGTCACTTACCTCCAGGTCCCCGAGGGATGAGGCCTCCCCCAGGACAGGGACGCCTGAGGTGCTGGGGGTTTCTGCTAAGGACAGCGTCAGCCTCACAGAGGGCGGCTGGTACCCAGGCTTAGTTCCTGAGTGGGTTCAGGTGAATTCTGCACCTCACTTTCCCCCACCAACCAAGTGGGTGTAACTAACCCTTTTACTGCTGGCTGAGTCCTGAGTGTCACCCGCCCTGTGCTCCGCTCCAGGTGCAGGCCCCACCCCCAACGCAGACACCATAGAAGGCTGACGTACATGTCAGGATGTTTGAAAGGAGCCAGGGCAGGGGGCCGTGACCCAGGGCGTCCGGGAATGGCTGTTGCTCAGGGCAGTAGCATCCGCACAAGGCCTCGAAGGAAAAGACCTAGGCAAGCTGCGGAAGCGTGTGGACGGTGCAAAGGTCCGGAGACCCCCTAGGCCAGGCTGGCAGTCGCCTGCTCTGCTCGCTTGGAGACGGCAGCCTGAGCCTCCCCGCTGCGCGCTTAGATCCATGAGATCCGCGGGCCCGGCCTCCCCGGCAAGCGGGTGCCAGCTCCTGTTTTCTGGCAGAAGTATGAGGGGCACACAGTCCCAGGTGGGGTGGGCAATGTCAGGAAGAGGAGGCCAGGGCAGTGTGCTCAGGACCAGAACCTCGCCCCGGTCACCTGGTTGATCTGTCCCACTGGTGGATGAGCCCCACCGTGGAGGTCAGGGGCCGGAGGCCAGGCCAGGAGTTGCGGGTTTTATTCATGCTGTAGCTTCCAAGTGCACACAGGGTGGAAGCTATTGTCCTCCTTTTTATTTATTTTTTGCTGGTCCTGGAGCTTGAACTCAGGGCCTGGGCTCTGTCCCTGAACCTGGCTGGCTGTGCTGAAGGCTGGTACTCTACCACTTGAGCCACAGTCACACTTCCAGCCTTTTCTGAGTAGTTCATCAGTGATGAGGGTCTCCCAAACTTTCCTACCCAGGCAGGCTTTGAACTACGATCCTCAGATCTCAGCCTCCTGAGTAGCTAGGATGACAGGCGTGAGCCACCAGTGCCTGGCCAGCCATCGTTCCCTTTTGTAGGACAGACAGGCCACGGGGCCCCTTCTGCGTGGGAGTGTGCTTTCCGAGGGGGAGCCGTCACCTGGCACAGGGCTCAAGCCTCGGCGGGTCTTCGGGAAGCTTTGCTGAGTAGCCCAGACTGCCCTCAAGCCCACCATCCTCCCGTCTCAGCTTCTCTAGTGCTGGGATTAGAGGCATGCACAACCAGGTCTGGCTCACAGTCAGGGTTGGGCAGAATAAAAGGGACAGGGCCCATAATGCTGGGTGAGGGTGACTTCCCCTTTTACAAATGGGGAAACGGAGGTTTGGGGACTTCATGACCCAGAGTTCACCTGGCTTAGGAGGGTTTTGCATATGCCAGGCCTGTGCGTGTGCCGCACATGCCCCGGGCCTCTGAGCCCCATCCGCAGCCCTCCATCTGCTTCTGACTGCCCAAGACAAACAAGGTTGCGGGGGCCTGCGCGGATGCCCCAGGCTGGCCCCTGACCCCTTCCTCTGTTTCCTCGAAGGCGCAACGTGCTGAGCTTGTCCCCCGGCATCGACCACCCAGGCGCTCTGAAGTGGGACCTCGCTCTCTGCCTTCTCTTAGTCTGGCTGATCTGTTTCTTCTGCATCTGGAAGGGCGTCAGGTCCACAGGGAAGGTAAGCTGGACACCTGTCCCCTGCCTCGGGGAACAGAAACACTTAACACAGACCGACTCCCCTCCCCACCCCCCCCCAAAAAAAAAATCAAAGAACTCTTTTTTGTACCTTTTAAAT
>NW_012267228.1:1007619-1021310 GCF_000151885.1 Dipodomys ordii
CCCCCCCCCGCCTCCTGCCCACACAGCCCCGGCCAAGGGAGGGAAGCCGGTAGATGAGATGAATAAAGCCCAGTGGCAGAGCTGCCCTGTCCCGCTGTCCCGCTGCACTTTGTGGGTGTTAATGACCAGCTGCCACAATTCCTGGCTGAGCAGCCAGGCCCCTCCCGTGAGCTCGTCCCCCCTGCCACCGGCCCCTCACTGCTGCCTCCTCGCCCCAGGTGTTGGTAGTAGATGCAGATGTTAGCAATAAAGGAACACTGGCACTGTGGGCCTTGTAAGCAACGTCAGCTGCCAGGCAGAGGCCAGCCAGGCGGCCCCACGGTTCAGTATGTGGTGTCTGAGGCGAGTACAGGCCCTGGCTCTGCCCAGGCCCAGGGCCAGCAGCCTCAGCAACACCTGGGGCTCAGAGCACCGGCTGCCCACACGTCCCAGGCCAGGTTAGGCCGGGCCCCATCTTCAGGTAAGCCAGATGCCTTTGATGGTTTGGGAACCACTGGACTGTGTCAATAGGGCTGGGTCAGACTGAGTTATAACTAAAGTTTCACCGTAACTTCCACACTGCCCGTTCCTGCAAACATTAGCTAATAATGAAGCCACTCACAGCCAATAGAAGGCTCACTCTTAGCCGGAGCAAACGCTGCAGCTGCAGGGTGTGCCGTTCGCTGATGGTGGCAATGAAGGAGTGGTCAGCTGACCACTGATGCACACGTGTGTGTCAAGGCTTGCAGACCTGTGTCTGGTGTGTGTTAGCAGTGGTGATGTTAATCTGTTAAGGTTCCTGTCAGGCAGGGCTCTGCTGATATCTAGACCCTACAGGGAGCTGTTGTCAGTGGAGAGCTGACCTCGGGCGCTGGATCACCCATGCCCAGGCATGGGCCTTGGATGTTAGCGGTCGCCACACAGACTTGGCTGGCCATTTGTCTTTGTGGGACACAATCTTTCTAAGATTAAAGACAGCCCGGCATAAAAGCATCTCTCTAGGTGGCACTCGAGGGCACCAGCAAGCTGAATACAGCAGGGTCTGGAGAAAGGTCTGCAGCTGACACGTTTACTTGAACTTAGGGCCAAGCATGTGCCCTGGACAAAGGCACAATTGTGGATCTGGAAAAGGTTCCAGAAATCCATCACCTGCTGTTCAAGATGCAGGGTGCCAGGTAGCAGGGGAGTGTCCCGGAAGGGGGCATGCTGTGTGCAGCCCCCCCCCCAGCCCCCACCAGTCAGTTTCCCATCGCTGTGACAAATACCTGGGAGAAATCAACTTGAGGAAAGGTTTATTTGGCGCATGCTATCCGACATTGCAGTCGTGGCCACGTGGACCCTTTGCGTTGGGGCCTGTGGCAGCGGAATACATCGTCGTGGGTGTGTGTCAGCCGAGGGGGCGACAGGGACAGGAAGAGGCAGCCCTAACATCCTCTGGAAGGCCACACCTCCCATGGCCTCACTTCCTTCTGGCTAGGCCCCCAGATCCTAAGGATTCCACCACCTCCCCAAAGTGCCGCAGCCGCTAGCGTCGGCCTCGGGCCCCGACCCAGACCATGGCTTCCTCTCCCTCTGCCCACTCTGCCACGCTGGACCCCCATTGGGAGAGGAAGTGGTCCAGCCTTCGGCTCACACAGCCGCCTTGGGGTCGGGCTGGGCGGCGGGGGGGAGGCGCCGCGCTCCCAGAATCCCACAAGCCCACCTCCGCCTTGAAAGCACGCCATCTTGTCACTGTTGCGTAAGCAGTGCGGTACCCAAGGCTTGGAGAGGAACGGTGACCTGTGTCCGAGGTTATGCCCACAGCTCCGAGCCTCAGTTTCCCCATCTGTGAAACGAGAGGCATGAAGGTTAAACTCCCAGTACACAGCTTGCTCAGACTGCACATTCATCACCTTTTTCAGTCTGCCTCAGTTTCCCCATGCAGAAGTCAGTCTAGGAATTTCCTGTGGCACATTGGTGCCGAGCAGTGCCAGACACCTGATCATATTCTTACTCACTGGTGACTTCTGACCCTCACTGTGTGCCAGGCCTGTGGTTGGAATGGGGCTGTGCAGGCTTTGGTGGCTGGGCAGGAAGAGTCTGGCAGGAATCCTGTGATAACGGGAAGAAAGAAGGAAGGCAGGGAGTATTGGAGTCATTTTAAGTGAGGAGGCCTGAGACTTACAGTCAAAGGTGTGAAGGAAGTGAAGCAGGAAATGGCAGGGAGAGGGAACAGCCAGGGCAAAGGCCCTGAGGTGTGCTCAGCCTCTGTCCGTGGGGCGTCTCCAGGCTGATGCCTGCCGGGTGCTGGGACCCACATTTGAAGTGCAGCAAGGCAGGCAGGGTAACAGGGCTGAGGCCAGGCCGGAGTGCGGCAGGCAGCGGGCTAGGAGTGAAGACTAGGAGTGAAGACGTGCGGGCCAGCCAGCGGTCTTCCCGGCCCCACCCCCAGGCACACCCTCCTCGCCCAGCAGGCATGATCCCCAGAACAATACAGGGCCAGGCCAGCCCCAGGAAGCCAAGGCAGACAGCCACGCTGGGTGTGAGCCACCCACCAGCCTGCTTTTGGGCCGAGTTCCCTGCCACTGTGGGGGCTAGGCTGGGACGGGCCGGGGATGGAGAGAGGCCACCCGGGAGACGGAGCACCTGCACCCCGTTGCTGGCCTGAGGGCCTGCGACGCGCCCCGGCCACGCTGCCGCTCACAGCTCCGCGTGCCGACCTCAGACAGGCAGTTAGGGAAACCGAGGCCCACGTCACCAAGCTTGTCAGTGGCCAAGTTGCATTTTAGCCCTGGGCACCCCCGTTTCTGTCCTGAGTGCCCCCTTCTGCCACCTCCTGGGCCAGGCTGAGGTGCAGCTGTAAGGCGGGAGCCAGGCCGGACCCTGCTGCCACGAAGGACGGAGCCCAGGCAGGGGCAGGGCCAGATGCCGGCACAGGAAGACCACAGACGTGTGCCGCGCCACCCTCTGGGGTGGCTCCTCTGTCCAGTGCCCAGAAATGTGGCAGGGCCAGGCCCGGTTTGGGTCTCTGTTCTGCTCCTGTAAACTGCTTGGGTCCTCTGTTCCTCCCAGCCTCGGTTTCCCCTGTGTGAGTGGTCCCGCTCTGTGCATGTAGGAGTGACCCCTGTTGCCTGGACCTTCGCTTCCCAAAGGGCATAGTGGTGGCTCCATTGTGCCTGGCAGGTCCCCACCCTCACCCCCACCCCCCCTGCCGTGTCCCAGGGGTCTGGGAAAGGCTCCACCTGCATCCAGGGCTCAGAGGAGCTGCGGCGGCGGTTCTCCAGCTAGAGTGGAAAAGTACCACGTCCCACGGCAAGACCTGCTGGGTCACCACCAGGGCCCGCCGGCGACGGCGGCTGGCACCAGCCTTTCCCCTGGGACCCCAGGGGTGGCATGGAAAAGCTGAGCGAACGGCTAGGCCCTCAGGGGCTGGGCAGCCCGGCCTGCAAAACAAGAGCGAGCCCTTCCCAGACAGGGGGCTGGGGGAGGGGCGCAGCCTGGCCTGGTGGACTCCTGTCCAGAGACGGGGTGACCAAAGCCAGCACCCCCCCCACGCACACACGCACACAAGATGCACACCCTGAAAGCACCTGTCCTAGGGCGAGTTCCGCCCAACCCCTGCTAACTCAAGAGAGTGTAAGCAGCAGCGAAGGAGGCTTAGCTTTGGGCAGACACTGGTCAAATCAGTGAGGTCTGGAAAACAAGGGTGTCACCCCCACCCCACCCCCCAGGCCTGGCCACAGCCTGGTGGCTTTGAAGCTGGGGCCTCTGGGGACCCCCGCCGGGCAGCCGTCTGCAGCCATTGTTCACCAGCCCCGGTGTGGCCTGCTCAGGACCCAGAGCCCAGAACTGGGCAAGGAAGGAAGGGGACAGGCGAACTTGCCTTCTTTTACCCCTCTGTCCCCCCCCCACTTCCCTGTGTCCTCCCTCTCCCTGCCCTCTCCCTCCTGATCTACCTTCCTGTCCGAGGAATGTTGTGAGGGCTCCCAGCTTCAGAGAAGAGAAGGAAGAGCCACTTTCTGGGGAGACGGAGGCCAGAGGAAGAAAGAGCACCCAGGGATGGGTGGTAGGGACAGAAGGCTCCTGGCTGGGATTGTTGTTGGGGACTCCGGAGCCTGTGCAAAGGCCCCTTGCTCCCAGGTCGGGAGGTGAGGGGGGGCATCCAGGGAGGAGCCCAGTTCAGAGTGAGGGTCTTGCTCCAGCCCCGGGGTGAGGATGTCTTCAGGGCAATTCAGGAACTGCCCATCGTGGAGGCTTTCCTGTCACCCTGTGGAGTGGCGGGCAGGCGGGGCAGGAGGCCGGCTGGGCGGGTGCGTCCATGGACCCGCCCAGCACTTCTAGGCTCCACCGCACACTTGACCTCAGCCTGGCGGGGACTTAAAGTATGACTCAGGGGGGGCCGGGCGCCTCCCAGAGGCCAGGGGGAGGCAGCCCCTCCCTCGCTGGCTGTTCTTTCCCTAAATCCGTTTCCTGAGCAGCTGCTCACAGTCCGATGTGGTTTCGGTGGTCTCAGGCCCCGTGTCCCCGAGAGCGAGGGGACTGGGCTGCTGGGACCGGAGCCCGCACCTTCCTGTTTTGTTTGTTTTGAGACAGTTACTGCCCTGTATTGGCAGTACTGTGATGCCGGAGGCGTGGCCACAGCGGGCAGCTGGCTTATCCACAGGGCCACACGGGCCGGGCCGTGCCGAGTGCCCCTCCACCGTCACTGGGCTGGGCCTCTTGCAGCCATACGTGAATCTCTTCTGTGCTTTCTGTCTCCCCAGGGCAAGGATTTGTTTTTCTTGCTCCACCACTGTGTTCCTGGCTTACTTGATACCTAAAGCACAATAAATACAATTTTTTTTCCTTTTCTTTTTTGCCAGACCTGGGACTTGAACTCAGGGTCTGGGCACTGTCTTTGATCTTCTTTTGCTCAAGCCTGGCACTCTACCACTTGAGCCACGTTACAAGTCCAAATACAAATCTTTATAGGACTTTTTCCATTTAAAAAGTTCCTGTGAGCCAGGCGCTGGTGGCTCACACCTGTAATCCTAGCTACTCAGGAGATTGAGATCTGAGGATCGTGGTTCAAAGCCAGCCCTGCAGGAAACTCTGTGAGACTCTTATCTCCAATAAACCACTAGAAAACCAGAAGTGGCGCTGTGGCTCAAGTGGTAGAGCGCTCGCCTTGAACTGAAGAGCATGGGGACAGCGCCCAAGCCCAGAGTTCAAGTCCCACAACCGACCAAAAAAAAAAAAAAAGTTCCTGTAGCCTGATGCTGGCTCGTGCTTATAATCGTATCTACTCAGGAGGCTGAGATCTGAGGAGTAAGGTTTGAAGCCAGCCCAGGCAGAAAGTCTGTGGGACTCTTAACCAAAAAAAGGCCAGAATGGAGGCATGGCTAAAGTGGCTTCCAGCACAAAAGGCTCTGAATTGAATTGAGTTCAAGTCCCAGGAAAACACACACACACGCACACACACACACTTTGTGGCAATGGGCACCGGTGGCTCACACCTGTCATCCTAGCTACTCAGGAGGCTGAGATCTGAGGATCTCATTTCAAAGCCAGCCCGGGCAGGAAAGTCTGTGAGACTCTTATCTCCAATGAACCACCAGAAAGCCAGAAGTGGTGCTGTGGCTCAAGCGGTAGAGCGCTTGCCTGGAGTGAAAGGGCTTAGGGACAAAGCCCTGAGTTTGAGCCCCACAACCGGGAGGGGTGGGGACGGAAGAGCCCGCGCTGGCTCCTGGGGAGGAAAGGATGCAACCAGTGGTGCCCCGGGCCCAGCTGATCTCTGTGTCCTCTACAGGTCGTCTACTTCACAGCCACTTTCCCGTTCGCGATGCTTCTGGTGCTGCTGGTCCGAGGGCTGACGCTGCCCGGTGCGGGTGCAGGCATCAAGTTCTACCTGTATCCTGACATCACCCGCCTCGAGGACCCACAGGTATGGCCGGTGCACGGCCTTCCCTCCACCCAGCGCCCGGGCGGGCGGGCGGGCGGGCATGCAGTGTGCGGCGGGCAGCGCGTCGGCCAGAGCTGCCCCCAGCATCTCCCCCTGGTACTTTTCCACGGGCCCCGGCTGGAGAGTTGCTTGTCCAGCTGATGGCTCACTGGCTCCTGGAGCCGGCAGTGGCGGGCAGGCTGCCTCAGGCTCTGGGCCGGGCACTCCCAGAAGTCTGGACTTCTGCCCCCAGCATCCTGGGGACAGAAGGTAGGGCTCCCGGGACCTGGGCGCCCGGGGGCCCCAACGCTCCAGCTTTACGGTTACCTCCCAGGGGACTGGCGGTTCTCTGGGCCTCCTTCCCTCGTGCCCGGGCAGGGTGGGGTGGGGGCAGCCAGCGGGAAGGCAGCTTCACAGCCTTGGGGGCTGGAAGATTCCAGAGAGCCGCCTTGCCTGCAGACCCCACAGGGAATTGCTCCCCTCTGAGCCCGGTCCCTGGAGGTAGCCATCCCCATGCCAGCCGCACCCCGGTCGGGCGTAACCTGGGCCCTGAGCTCCGAGTGCTGTGCAGGACACCCTTCAGAGATGAGGGGCCCGAGGGGGACCCTCGCTGGCTCAGTCACTGAAACGTTCCAGCCCAGTCCTGCAGCCGGTGCAGGAGGCGGGGAGCAGACGTGGCCTCAGCTTCTTGGGGTTCCTTGCCACTCAGCATTGCGTCAGTGCGGCGCTGAGACCGCCGCAGGCGTTCCCCTCTGCAGTGGAGCCTGCCCCCCACGCCCACCCCGCCAGCCCCAGGGGGCCGGCCCTAACAACCCCCTCTCCTTGCCGACCCCCCTCCCCCCAGGTGTGGATTGATGCCGGGACCCAGATATTCTTCTCCTACGCCATCTGCCTGGGGGCCATGACCTCGCTGGGGAGCTACAACAAGTACAAGTACAACTCATACAGGCAAGTGCTGCGCCGGCCGGCCGGCCGCGGGCACGCGTGCGCGATGATGTTAAAGAAGACAAGTAGGGAGCGTGGCTTCCTGTGTTGTGAATTAACTTGCTCCCTGACGTATGTGTAACTTAGGGACTGTATGCTGCTGGGATGCCTCAACAGTGGTACCAGTTTTGTGTCTGGCTTCGCAATTTTTTCCATCCTGGGCTTCATGGCACAAGAGCAAGGGGTGGACATTGCCGATGTGGCTGAGTCAGGTACGGTGGTGTTGGTGGCAGTGGTGGTGGGTACTGCCACCTAGTGTGTAAGCCAAGTGAGTACTACTGTAGGCACGAAGCCAGACCCCAGGGGGATGGGGGGCCAGCCTGGCTTCTGTACCAACCCCCACTCCCACCAGGATGCTCCCCCCCAGTAGCAAAGAGTGCAGGAGCCGTCACGGTCTCCACGGCGACCTGGCCCACGGGGCGGCTCCCTCCCTCCCGTGCCCCAGCTCCCGCCCAGGCAGCCGCCACCTGCACCTGCCGCCGCCTTCGCCTTCGCAGCCGACCGCTCTGTTTTGTACTTGCGCCCTGAGTCCCCTCTAGGCAGAGCTGCTCCTCCATTCTGCCCCGTCTCTTCCCTGTTGGGCTCCACCCCCTCCACTGTGGGCCCGGAGCTCAGTGGGGGCTGGAAGCGGGAAAGGGGGACTGAGGACAGGGAAGGCCACCCTTGGGGGCGGTGACCAAACTGATGTGGGTGTGGGACACGAGGATCCCATCACCCCCGGGGTGCACCCCCCCCCAGGCCAGGTGCTGCTCCTGGGAACAGCTAGAGTCATTAGAGTCGACGCCCTAGGATCACAGGCTTGCATAGTTTGGGAGCTTAAGACCCCAGGACCCCAGAGTTCCCCCAAAGATGCTTCTGGGATCCTAGGGACTGGGTTCCAGGACTTGGCCTTGATTGCTTGAGGTCCTGGACCTGCTGTGTTCAAGCGACAGTGGTTTGGGTCACGGACCCCTCCCTCCCCCAGTCCCTCGCAAGGCCTTGGAGGGCGGCCGGTGGCCAGCTGTCGGCAGGAAAGGGTTTGTGGGTTCACACCAATTGCCCCCCGCCCCCCACCAGAGGCAGGGAAGGGCGCTGGGCCCGGCTTCTCCAGCAGAAGGGGGCGATTGTTCAGGAGAGGCAGGGTGTCATGGGGGACCTCCGCAGACCTGGGGCAGGTGCCCTCTCTCCTCCTCAGCCCCAATATTTTCTGCCTTCTTGTATTTGAACCCCAAGCTCCTGCCCCAGCACCCGTCTGGCGTCTCGGATGAGCTCAGCAGTCTGAGAGCGGCTGGAGCCTTGCGGGGGGCGGGGGCACTCCAAGACGGGCCCTGCCCACCTCCCCATCCCACCCCGTGCACACTCATGGGCTTGCAGCGTGAGAATGTGCCTGGGCCCTTCATCTCTCACAGCCCCAGGGCCCTGTGAGCCTCAGAGCTGTAGAACCATCCTCGCAAATCCACCACTCAGCCATCTACATCGCTCCCTTTTTTTGGGGGGGGTTCCCCCTTGAAGCCCCCAAAGCCAGCCCACAGAGTGAGGACTCGGGAAACACCCACGGCCACCTGTGGGTTCTAGAGTGGGGTGGGAGAGGGGCTGGGAAGCCAGCTCAGAGCCCCTCCCCTCCACCCAGGGAGTTTGGGGTTTTTGTTTTATTTTGTTGTGTTTTTGCTGAGGGCCTGCAGGCCAGTTTCTTGACTGCTAATCGCCGATAGCTGGCCATGGACTTGGCAGCGGGAGGTGAACGTAATTCTTTCCCTGTGGACAGCTAGGTATTTTTGCATCCGTATGTGTGGTCAGCCTAAGTTGTTTTCTTCTTCCTGCCCACTTCCAAGATGTTGTTTATTCCCCACGGTGATGTCTGAGCAGCCTGCACATCAAGGGTGATTGTTTCCCTAATAAGCTTTTAACGAGCACTGTATTAAGCAGAAGGGCGTTTGAACGAGGTAATCACGCTTCAAGCGCTGGCATGCAGGCCAGGAGTCCCACGTGCCTTCCCTTTCGAGGAGGCAGATCCGGATCCGAGCACCTGGGTTTTCTTCCTGGACTCTCCCCCGACCCTGAGCTCGCCCTGGGCGAGTCAGCAGTGGTGCCGCCCGTCACCGTGGGCCTTTCCTGCGGTCCTGGTCTTCGGCCAGAGTGGTCAGATGAGGTGGACAGCCCGTGGCTTTAGACTCTGGCTTCTGTTCCAGGGAGGGATTGCAGGTGCCCAGGCAGGAAGCGTGCCCTTGTCCCCCGCCCCCCCCGTCCTCCCTGTGGGCAGCCCAGCTGCCCTCTGCCGCCGCCCAGGTCATGGTGTCGCTGGGGACTTCAGCCTGTGTGGACTCTGCGTTGTGGAGACCCGTTCTCCCCGCCCCGTGTGGGAGTGTCAGTGCCAGATAATGTGTGACTTCGGATGCCAATTTCTTGTAAAAAATGGTGTGTTTTTGCGGGGTTTTACTCTATAGTTTTTTCATTTGGCTTCTGACGTTTGCTTGAACACATGCCTCCTGGACTCCGACCCCTTTTTGCTTCTTGTCCATTTTGGGGTAGGGCGGTTTTGTTTTCAGCCCAGGCCCGCGAGCCCTGCCTTCCCCGGCAAGCCCCTGGCGTCCCTCCCCTGGTGTCCGCTGCGGTCCCCGGGGGACAGGACGAAGCGTTCTCTGCATCCCGTGAGCTCAGTAAGAGGCTCCCTGAGCTGGCAGGCCCCCTCCCCAAGTCCACCTGCGGGTCTGGCCCAAGCACCCTCCTACCCCTGTTCTGGGCGTTGGTGCGTCTCAGAGAACCTGAATGCAAGAAGGCTCCTGGGGTCACCACTCCTTCAACCTGTCAGCTGGGAGACTGGGGGCCTGGGCGGGCCTAGGGAGATACAAAGAGGAAACAGCAGATAAAGACTTGCGTGTGGCTCCTGTCTCCCAGGCTTGGTCCTGTGCCTGCACCCTCTCCTTCTGTGCCAGGCCCTGGCTGGCCTCCCCTTACCTCTGCCCACCTCTGGCCTGGTGCCTGTTTGGAGGCTGGAGGTCCGAGGCCACCATGGCTGTACCCCTGAAGAGCCGTTTGCCCTACTGGGCGTGGTTCTAATGTGTGTCTTTTGTTTTCCTTTCTACTCACGGTGTGTTGGCCATCAGTTCAAAAATAGAAACTTTATATTTTTCATAATGTGGTCAGATTACGAGAACTTTCCCTTGGCTTCCTTCCAGCCAGTGTAGACAGGATGGCTTTGCTTTGGGAGGGGCTGGGTCGTCCTCATCTGGAGTCGGTAGTTGCCTGAGCCGCAGGCCCAGTTCCCGCATCCTGCCCCAGCCTGGTAGCCCACATCCACAGATCCGTGCCAGCAAGGAGGCCACGTGTACTGTCTAGGAGCACAGAAGCTAACACGGGGCCCCTCCTGAGCCACGGGGCCCCCCCCGGCCCCACCCCAGAGTGAGGCAAGACAGGCCTGGTCTCTTTCCCAGGCAGCAGCTCAGCTCAGATGCCAGTGCCGTTATGTGAGGCGGGGGGCTCCGGGGGGCCCGGCGGCTGATGTGCCTCCCTCTGTGCCCCTCCCCGTTTTCTCTCCCACGTAGGTCCCGGCTTGGCCTTCATCGCCTACCCCAAGGCTGTGACGATGATGCCGCTCCCTACGTTTTGGTCCATTCTTTTCTTTATTATGCTTCTCTTGCTTGGACTGGATAGCCAGGTGAGTGCTGGGTGGCGCGGCCCTGGGAGAGGACTTGGGGCACTGTGCAGAGGTGACATCCATCGATTCTGGGTTCTGGGATTGTCTGTAGTCAACACCCCACCCCCCACCCCATCGTGCTCCTAGTGCCTCTGGCCAGCCAAGGATCCTGTGGGTCCGGGAGTGGGAACGGACACAGGGCAGCTGGAAGACACCTGTCCGCCCCCAGCTGCAGGCTGTCACCCGTCTCCTGAGCGTCCTTTCCTTATCTTGGCTAGTGTTGTGATGATGCCCTTGTGGGCAGGGGCAACAGTGCTAGGTTCAGAGCACACAGGAGAGCCCGTGTCCAGCATCGCTCTCACCGAGGGCCGTAGCCCCCTGGGTGGCCAGGCTGGCTCACAGGGAGTGAGAACCGGCAGGAGAGTCCTGCAGGGTCAGGCAGGGGAGCAAGAGTCCAGAGAGGAGGTGGTCAGCGTGCAGGGTCAAGAGCAGAGCAGGGAGAATTTGGCATAAGAGAGGCCCCGGTCAGCAGAGCAAACAGAATGAAAACATCCCAGAGACAGAAAACAGACCCGGGCCGTGTAAACAAGAGTGGAGGCCGCCTGCATCATCTTGGGTTCATGAGCTTGGCCTTTGGAGAGGCCCCACACACATGGCTTTTAGAACTCCTTCCAGAAGTAAAAGAAGAAAACAAAAGCAGATTAATAAGTAGCGAGGCATGACATCTCCATGGCCCAAGATGGACTGCTTGGGAATGGCACCTACTTGCGAGTAAGCAAATAGAGGTGGTTAGTCACTAGGGTTTTGCCCTATAGGGAGGGGGAACCAGGGATGGGGGGGGACTCCCAGGATGGGGCCAATCTCGTCAACACCACCCCAGGACGCCACTGCCCTTTTGCTGCAGTCCGCCCAGACCTTGAAGCTTGGTGGTTGGCGACTGCCAGTGTCACTCAGCCCCCAGACCCCGGATCCCGGGATGGGAGGAGCTTGCTGATGTCATCATGGTTCACGTGTGGTTGAGCCCTTGGGGAAGTGTCCCCAAGCGGGGACAGGAACGCCACCATGCTAGGTGCTAGCCTGTTCCAGGCCCCATGCCATGCCCCCCAGTGTGGCACAGTACACACAAGTCACCCACACCAGCTGCAGGGGGCAGCCACGCAGTCTTCCCACACAGCGGCTCTGCCCTGAGAAGCACCAGCCTTGCCCTGGCCTGCCCCCAGGGCAGGGGGAGGGCACCCTGGCCTGGGGAGGCAGACAGGCGCAGCCACTGCCGCCCCGAGGCTTAAGCGAAGGCCTGGGCCTGGCGGCTAGTTGGAGGCGTGGCCCCGAGCTGTTGCTCTGTCTCTGTCAGCTTCTCCTTGTGAGTTCCAGAGGTTGGGAGTGCACAGCTGCCTGAGGCAGTGCCTCGTGCCGGACGTGGTCACTTAGGCAGTAGCCGTTGTGCTCTTCCAGGGCTTTTTGCTGTGGTGGGGAGTGGCCTGCTGAGGCTCGGGGCTTCGCACTGCTGTTTCTTGGTGGGCCAATCTGGGAGCCCCCCCCCCGGGGGAGGCAGGTCCCTGTTGATAGATAGCCAAGGGGTCCCCAAACTGGCAGTGCCAGGAGGAGGGAGCTGACATCAGTGCCCAGCTCCCCCTGCAGAGGTGAGTCAGCCATACTCAGCTGTCAGGTGACTCCTAACAATGTCAAATCTCTCTCAACATCCTGGCCAGGCCCTGCCACTTGGCAGAGGAGGAAACCGAGGCCCATCTCCGTTGAGCCAGGAAGGTTGGAAGAGGCTGTGCGGGGAGCTGGAAAATGAGGGTTTGGACAGGCTTGGTCCCGATTCCTGGCAGCAAGGGGCTGTGCTGCCAGCATCTCCAGGGAGGGAGGAGCTGTGTTACTCCTATAGCTTCACAAAGCGCGGCAGCCTTGCAGACCGTGCTGCTGCTCAGGTTCGGATTCCCCCAGCTAGCCAGCCGTGGGGGTGGAAGATCCCCCGCCTTCTCCCTCCAACCCCCTGCATCCCCCCCCCAGGGCCCTCTCCCCTGATCTGGGCAGCAGGGCGTCTTCTCTTGGACTGCTCCCAGCCCCCTTTCCTTGATCCTTCCCGCTGCCTGAGCTGTGCGCACTTGGAGATGCAAAGGAGCCAGATCCACTTTGGGGCATGTGAGGGCCAGCGGAGCCGTCTGGCCTGGCCAGTCCCGATTTAAATGCTGCTGTGGGCTGTTAAGCCCCGAGGCTGCCCTCGAGGAACTCGGTGTAGACAGGCTCACACTCCGCTGAGTGTAGGTGGAGGGGCGGGGCCCCGGCAGGAGGAGCAGAAGGGTGGACAGCCTCTCTTGGTATCGGTTAGATCAGCGATGGTGCAGGTCCAGAGAATGGCACTCGAGGCTGCTGTTGAAAGCAGCCAGGTGGCGCTGTGTGTGGTAACGTGCCGTGCTCTGCAAGGTCAGCAAGGCACAGAAAGACCAAGAGCATCAGCTGTGGAAGCACTTGTCAAATCTTATGTCTGGGGTGGATTCCCGGAGTCCGGCTGCCACACACAGCCACGCACACTTGGGCATTCTCTGGGCTTGTGAGAGAAAGGGTTAAAACCATCACAGGAGTCCGGCCTGAACTGCTCCATTCCACAGATAAGAAAACTGAGGCCCAGATTTGTTCTGAGTCACCTCTGCTTGGCACCGATCCAGCACATGTCTGAGCAGCCATACCGGTGTGGCCTGGCATGGTATCGAAGGTCCAGAGAGCATGGACCACCTTACCCCAAGAGAGTGGTTGTCATGACAACTAAAACACAGGGTCGGCACTGGCTTCCTGGGGAAGCAGTTTTCCCTCAGCCTTGTGTGAGAGTAGGGCATTCTGGCAGCAGAAACAGCCTGAACAAGATGCCCAGACTGGCCTTATTTGCTGTGTGTATAGACCAGTGTGGCCTGATCACATCCAAGGCCTGACTGTGGGAAATGGCCGGCGCCTTGTGTGTGTGCCTGGGCCGCTCCCCTCCTCTCCCCGCCGCGGCCGCTCCCTCACTGGCTCTCTCTCCCTCCCCTCCTCAGTTTGTCGAGGTCGAAGGACAGATCACGTCCTTGGTTGATCTTTACCCATCCTTCCTAAGGAAGGGTTATCGTCGGGAAATCTTCATCGCCATCGTGTGTAGCATCAGCTACCTGCTGGGGCTGACGATGGTGACGGAGGTAAGCATTGTCCCGGGTGGCACACGGGACCCTGGCTCCGGACACC
>NW_012267228.1:1021776-1075574 GCF_000151885.1 Dipodomys ordii
GCCCTCCCACCCCCTCCCACCCCAGCGCACCCCAGTGCAGCTCACCTCCCTCATGCCCTCTTCAGGGTGTGCTGTGCCCCAGGCCCTGTGAGGGCAGCAAGCAGAGGTTCAGGCCCCAGCAGCTGACCACAGCTGACCACAGCTGACCACAGCTGTTCTGTTCCACGGCCAAACTGTCCTGCTCTTGGAGGGAGGGATTACTTGGGTTTGATTTCAGGGTCTCACACTTGCTACTATTTGACTCATGCCCCACCTCCGTGGGTGTGTGTGGGTGTGTGTGGGGGGGGGGTGTTTAATTGGAAATAAGCGTCTCACAGACTTTCCTGTCCAGGCTGGCTTTGAAGCACGTTCCTTTGCTTTTAGCCTTCTAAGTATCTAGGATGACAGTGTGAACCACTGGTGTCTAGCTCTCCAGCCTTTTTTTTTGTTTTGTTTTTTCTGGTTGTGGGGCTTGAACTCTGGGCCTAGGCACTGTCCCTCAGCGCTTCAGCTCAAGGTGAGCGCTCTACTGCTTGAACCACAGCGCCGCTTCTGGTTTTCTAGTGGTTTATTGGAGATAAGAGTCTCAGGGAGTTTCTTGCCCTGGGTGGCTTTGAACCATGATCCTCAGATCTCAGCCTCCTGAGTAGTTAGGATTACAGGCGTGAGCCACCAGCACCCAGCTCTCCAGCTGTTTTTATATTTATTTTTTAATGGATCTCATTTCCCTCCCAGGCCAAGCACCCAGACTGCAATCTTCTTAGCTTAGGATTCCTGGAATAGCGGGCATGGTAGATGCGGGACACCTTCCTCATTCAGCTTATCGGGCTCATGAACTTTTTCTTCCCGAGCTGGCCTGAAACCTCGATCCTCCCAATCTCAGCCTCCCAAGAAGCCAGGATGATGGGCGTAAGCCACCAGCTTCTGGCTACCCTACTTTTGAATGCTGAGATAGACCCCAGGGCCAGGCACATGCTCAGCAAGTGGTCTTCCACTGTACAGGCGTCCGGACAGTGGGGGTGCATCAGGCGGGGGATCTCCTATGGGGTAGAGGGAGCAGGAGCGGCAGCAGGAGATGCGCATGTAGGAGAAGATGGACGTCCAGCACCACCGAGGGCACGCTCCACACCCCCCCGACCGAGCAGCTGGGGCCGCTGGGGAGCAGCAGTGTCTCCTGTGGATACAGACGGCCCATTGTTCAGATGGGCCCCCTCTTTTGCTAAGACATGTCATTTGCCTCCAGTTTTTCTCTTCCTGTGTTTTAATGAAATTTGTCAAACCTAAAGTTGGATCATTTTTACTTTTTTTTTTTTTTTAGCAGTACTAGGGTTTGAACTTGCTAGGCTGGCATGCTACCATTTGAAGCATGCCTCCCATCCAGTTTTTTGATGATTAATTGCCCAGGTTGGCTTTGAACCATGATCTTTCGGGCATCAGCCTCCTGAATAGCTAGGAGTACAGACGTGAGTCAAGCCGAGCACTTAAAATAATACATGCATGTATGTACACGTGCTGCTAGGCATGCTAAGCATTTTCCTTTGGTGTTTTCTAGCTTCTTTGCCAGAGATTTTTATATACGATCAGTAAGAGACCAAATAATCAACCCCCCTCTCTGCTGTCTCCTCCACAGGGTGGCATGTATGTGTTTCAACTCTTTGACTACTATGCAGCTAGCGGTGTATGCCTTTTGTGGGTTGCATTCTTTGAATGTTTTGTTATTGCCTGGATATATGGTGAGTACGGAATTGTGCAGATCCTTTCTCAGGCTTCTCCCTGGGGCTTCTTTTCACTGAAGTGTGAGGGGCTTTGGCTGGAAGGCCTTGCCCTCCCGGGCCCTTTCCAGGGCAAGCCTCGCCCTGTAGTCACATCACAGACAGCCCATGCTGGGTGCCGGGTGTGAGCAGGTGCTTTGACCAATAGAGAACCTGGATGACTGAGGGTCTGTGTGTGATCACCTAGCATCCCTAAAGGGCCCATGCTGACCTCCTAAGGCTTAAGTTTGCCATACCGGGATCTGGGCTCTGCCTAACGCCGACCAAGAACAAAAAGATGCAGGATGCCCGATGTGTTTGTGCTCCATACCATTTTGGTTATGCCACACCTGTGTGGAGACAGAGGCCTGATGACCCCAGAGGCCACACCCCAGCCCTGCCACCCCAGCCCCAGGGCGGCGCCGGCCTTGGATCCCAATCACCCGTGCCCTCCACTGTGTCTTGCAGGCGGTAACAGCTTCTATGACGGGATTGAGGACATGATCGGCTATCGGCCCGGGCCCTGGATGAAGTACAGCTGGGCTATCATCACTCCAGTCCTGTGTGTGGTGAGTTCCACAAGGCTCTGGCTCAGCATGTTTACCGGCTAGCCAGTATTCCATTCTGCAAGCGCTGGTTGTTGGGCTGGTTGCGGTGTGTTTGGTGAGGAGCTGCGGGGGGGCGTGGAGGGGTGAGTGGTCAAGCTGAGGCCGCGGCGTGTTGAGTCAGGAGTTCTGCCCGTTAGTTGTCCATGGAGGAGGGGGTGTGGCAGCAGGCTGTTCTGAGCTCTCCCTTCCCGGCCGCCATCTTAGGCTTGACCTTGGTATGTACCTTTCAGCCTGTGGTGATGTTCTTCAACCACTGGCAAGTGGCTGTTCCTCTATCACAAAAGCTGCTGCCCTGTCCATGTCCAAGTCCAGCCCAGACCCTAGATGCTTGTGGGAAACCTTGTCTGCACCCCGTTGTCACACCACAGGGAACACAGATGGCGGAGACACTCCTAGCATTTAGGAATCAGCATGGGGAGTAAACAGGCCCCCTCCCCCAGTGACCTCTGCTCCCAGGCGGGGCCAAACTGCTGCTAATGTAGGCAATTGGAGTTGCAGCCTCAAGCACACCACTTCACTGGGCCTCAGTTTCCTTACCTCTAAAGCAAGGCCTGCAGGGGGCACCTCACAACTTCACCTTTTCCCCATCACTGGTTAACATGTGCCCCTCCCCCCTGCAGCGGGGAACACCAGCAGCACTAGCAGTGGGCACACTTGGCCAGCACACACTCGCTTCTCTGGGTCTGATCTTCCATTGTGTTTGCCCCCCGCCCCTCTTACCACTCTGACCCCTGTCTACTCCTCCCCCCCTCCCCCCGCCCCAGGGCCAGAGCCCCACAGGCAGAAACCATGAGAAAGTGGGCAGGGCTGGGCGCCCTCCCACCAT
This sequence comes from Dipodomys ordii, assembly GCF_000151885.1. Taxonomy (NCBI): domain Eukaryota; kingdom Metazoa; phylum Chordata; class Mammalia; order Rodentia; family Heteromyidae; genus Dipodomys; species Dipodomys ordii. The sequence goes on from NW_012267228.1 coordinate 1,024,941, forward strand.
GCTGTGCCCTGCAGAATTGGTCACAGGATGGAGTTGGGCCCAGTTGTAGATGGCCTATGACCACCTATGAGGCACCTCATTCAGGAGCGGGGCTCCTCCCAGCCTCTTTGCCAGGCCGAGGTGCGCAGTATTGGGGCCCTCAGGGCCAACCCCACCCCACTTGGAATCTCACAACCAAATCCCAGCCTGGAGCCTGGGCCCCTGGCTTGGCTTGGAGGGGGAGGCTGGCAGGGGTAGGGGAGACGCAGGCATTCACCCCTGCCCCCACATTACTGTGCACCTGCCGCGTGCAGTCTGAATGGGCCTAGGTGAGCAGGGGGGCATTGGAGAGAGTGGGGTGAGTTGAGGGAAAAGAGGGCTGGGCAGAGGGAACAGCCCGAACTAAGGCTCCGGCATAAGTGGCTCAGGAACTGGGAGGAGTCCAGGATGGCCAGATCGCACAGGTGGGGGCAGGGGAGAGGTAAGGGGAGGGTGCACGGGCTGACCAGGGCGGCTGCGCTGAAGAGTGCAGCCTTCCTGCACCAGGAGGCACCCGGCAGCTTTGTCAGACTGGCACCAGCAAGACCCTTAAGGTGGCAGAGCAGGCGGCCCCAGGGCAGGCTGTGAGGACCCAGGGCAGGTGTGAGGACCCAGGGCAGGTGTGAGGCCCCAGGGCGGGTGTGAGGACCCAGGGCAGGCGGCCCCAGGGCGGGTGTGAGGCGGCAGGGCAGATGTGAGGAGGCAGGGCAAGTGTGAGGAGGCAGACAGGTGTGAGGCGGCAGGGCGGGTGTGAGGAGGCAGGGCAAGTGTGAGGAGGCAGACAGGTGTGAGGCAGCAGAGGGCGGGTGTGAGGTGGCAGGGCAGGTGTGAGGCCCCAGGGCAGGTGTGAGGCCCCAGGGCGGGTGTGAGGACCCAGGGCAGGCGGCCCCAGGGCGGGTGTGAGGAGGCAGGGCAGGTGTGAGGCCGCAGTGCAGGTGTGAGGCCGCAGGGCAGGTGTGAGGCCACAGGGCAGGTGTGAGGCGGCCCCTAGGAAGGATCCACCCGGGGCTGAGGCCTGCCCCAGCTCCAGCAGCCTGGGACCCTCTGACAGCCCCGTCTGCTTCTCCACAGGGGTGTTTCGTCTTCTCCCTGGTCAAGTATGTACCCCTGACCTACAACAAAGTCTATGTGTACCCGACCTGGGCCATCGGGCTGGGCTGGAGCCTGGCCCTGGCCTCCATGGTGTGCATCCCTCTGGTCGTCATCATCCGCCTCTGCCAGACCGAGGGGCCGTTCCTCGTGGTGAGTGGGGGGGTAAGGGGGGTGGCGCCCAGGGCAGCTCTCTGCCGGTTTTCTGGGTGGCCTTAGGCAAGATGGCTGCCCTTTTATGAGTCCTGGGTTGAGATTGACCATGGGCAGAGGTGCATTGTGGGCTGTGGGTGGGGGAAGGTGTCTCCGCATCGGACACTGAGGGGGACAGCCGGGCTGAGGGGGACACAGTGGTCCTGCAGATCCCTCATCCCAGGAGGGAGACAGGAACCCCTCCCCCTCCCCCCCCCAGGAGCCAGCTGAGGGGAAGCCCAGACCTGGGGCTGTGCGGCCCGACCTTGGCGGGCCCCCTCTGCCTGGGCCCCCCCCTGCTTCCCCAGCTCCCCCGCAGATTCCTCCCACAGTGCTCCAGGCCAGCAGGGCCAGGGCTCTTTCCAAGAACTTCTCTTCTCAGAATCTCTTTTAACCTTTGGGTCTGGGCTGGTTCCAAGTCTGCACTGTTTTGTTCTGGGACCTTTTTTATTGTTATTCTCTTCAAAAAAAAATCTGGAGCCAGGATGTCCCGGGCTCTGCCTCCCCCACAGGCGGCTTGTGTTTCCTTTGGGCCAGGAGTCGCCCAGAGGGGCTGTTGATAGCAGGGGGAAGGTGTGGGGCGGAGGTGGGGCTGAGGGGGGCAGGCACCGGGTCTGAGGCAGCAAGGCCTCCTGGGTATCCCACAGGGTTGGACCTGGTGTAGGTTCTGAGGAGTTGACGTACTGGGCAGTTCGTGTGGAACACCGGCCTGGGGACAGGAGGCCGTGGCTCTGAGCCAAACCAGGGCCCCACCCTGGACACCCAGGCCCCCCAGAGTGCCGGGTGGGCACAGTGGTGCTGGGGGCGGGGTGGGTCTCTAGAGACCCACTGCCGGGGTGGGGACACCTAGCGGTCACTCACCTGTTGCCCTTTCCAAGCCTGATTTTAAAGTACTGGTCCCGCCTGCGCGCAGAGTTTGGCTGGCACTGGAGGGAGGGCAGAAGCATGGCTGCGGTGTGTGAGGAGGGTTCTCGGGATGCCTGGCCGGGCCCCACCCCGGGCCCCCGCTGGTGGCCTGCAGCGCTGTGTACTGCCCATAGTGTGGACAGCCCCCCAACCAGCAGGAAGCAGCGGGCCCCGGCAGCTGCCAGGCGGCCGGGCTGGAGCCGGGCAAAGACCAAGTCCAAGCTGGCAGCCAGGCGGGCCACGGGCCAAGAGCTACCAGGTCTTAAGAATGGAAGGGGGCGGCCGGGCACCAGTGGCTCACGCCTGTCATCCTAGCTACTCAGGAGGCTGAGATCTGAGGATCACGGTTCAAAGCCAGCCTGGGCAGGAAAGTCCATGAGAGGTCTCTCTAATGACCACTCAGAGGAGCTGGGAAGGTGGCTCAGTGGTAGAGCGCTTGCCTTGCATGCCTGAGGCCCTGGGTTCGATTCCTTAGCACCACATAAGCAAAAAGAAAAAAGCCAGAAGTGGCGTTGTAGCTCAAGTGGTAGAGCGCTAGCCTTGAGCTGAAGAGCTGAGGGACAGCGCCCAGGCCCAGAGTTTAGGCCCCACGACTGGACCCAAAAAAATAAAAAAATAAGAAAAATAAACCACTCAGCAAACCAATAGTGGTGCTGTGGCTCAAGTGGTAGAGCGCTAGCCTTCAGCTGAAGAGCTGAGGGACAGCGCCCAGGCCCAGTTCAAGCCCCACGACCGACAAAAAAAAAAAGAAAAGAAATGGAAGAGCGGCACCTTAAATGAGGCTTCCTAGCTCACACCTACCACGCATGCGCTGCATTGTCTTAACGTTTTTATTTTTTTTGGTGGGGGGGTCCGGTTGTGGGCCTGAACTCTGAGAGACAGGAGTCCCAGGCCCCGGGCCAGCTCTCCAACTCAGGGGACCAGCAAACTCCATAGCCCCACTCCTTCCTTCCCAGAGAGACCAAGAGCAGGAGGTGGGGGCGCGGGTAGAGACCTGCCACACGGCCCACCCAGCTGCAGGCACAGCCGTGCCAGGAATGGTGAATCCGTGCGTCGGCCAGCCGGCCGCTCACGGCTCCTCTCCCCCCGGCTTGCTTCTGCAGAGAGTCAAGTACCTGCTGACCCCCAGGGAGCCCAACCGCTGGGCTGTGGAGCGGGAGGGGGCCATGCCCTTCAACACCACCACCACCATGAACGGCGCCCTGGTGAAACCAACACACATCATCGTGGAGACCATGATGTGAGCTCGCCCGGGGCCGGCCGCTTTCCTGCTGTTTACTAACATTAGATTCTCATAGGACCAGGTTTACAGAGCTTTACATTTGCACTAGGATTTTTTTTTAATTGTCACAGAAAATGTTAATGTTAAATGTGTATGTGTGTGTGGGTGGGTGGGTGTGTGTGTGTGCGTGCGTGTTCATTGTGTGTGTATGTGTGTCTCTTGTTTTGATTTCGGGATATTTTGTATAAAAAGACAACCTGTGGGCAGATGTCCCGGGGGAGGCCAAGCTTTCATACTGAATTAGATGGGAACTTGGTAAAATCTTCCTTTGTAATTTTTTTAAACATGTAACTATACAGACACTTAAGAGACTGTCATACACTTTTACCACTTGAATTGATTTTCTTGCCAGCAATACATCTCAATTTCTCAAAAGCAGTCCTTCGGTGCTTATGTAGCTGGCAGAAAGTTCTGCTCCCTCCGGCCCCACCCCAGAAAACAACAGGAAGCAACAGAGCCGCACTGGGTGCAGTTTGCCTGGGATGGCAGGCACATCTAAGATGTGTAGCCCTTCTGTTGCCTGGGTCAGGTAGGAAAGGACCCACCAGCCGCAGAGGCCCGGGGGCAGGAGGACTCGGAGACCTGCTTCGTTGTTTGTCTTAGGAAGATAGATGCCAAAATAATGAGCCAACTCTCAAGACTAGAGCAACTGACGGAGCTTACAGCTGAGGCGTCCAGCAGAAACGGTTGCTGGGGAGAACAATCAGTAGGGCTCTCAGAGCCACCAGGAGCCTCGGCAGGGGAAAGAGGGAGAGGGAGAGAGAGAAAGAGGGCGAGGGAGGGAGAGGTGTAGCATGAAGGGGCTCCCTGGGCCGGGGGTCCGGCAGAGGCCCGTGTGTCTGGCGATGCTGGCAGTCCTGGGCCGTTCCATGCTTGGGCCTGAAGCCAGCTCAGAAGTGTGGGCATAAGACACTTAGAGCTAGGTGTTCCCCAGGCCCCATGGATTTGTTGAGGGCTACAGGAGAGGAGGAAAGGGGAGGCGAGTGGACCAAGCCATGTGGCCCCAGCGTGAGGACGGCAGTGTCCCCGGAGAGTTGCCCCTCCTGGCCTCCCGGCCCCCTTGGCTCTGACCTCACTGCCCTGGGCTGGGAGACTCGCCACATGCTCGCTCAGAACACCACCCCGGGGCCACCCCAGCCAGCAAGGAGCTAGCTACCTTTGAGTAGAGCCCAGAGTGACTTTTGAGGCTGGATCTTGGATGCGGGGGGGGGGGGGCAGCTTGGTGGTGGTGAGCTGGCTGGCCGTGAGCCTTCCACGCTAAGCCTCGCAGGAGCTGCTACTAGACATTCACTGTGTGGGGATGGAGGACAGAAGGCAAGGTTGGCAGCAGGTTGGAATTGCAGGGGGCTGGCCCCCCTGAGCTGGCAGGCCAGGCCAGGGCCAGGAGCAGGGCACACGGGCAGACACACCTCCGCCTGCCCGGCGATGGTCCCGACGACACATCATCACACGCACAGCCACAAGGCTGCTGGCAGCTTGGAGAGCGGCGTTCTCCTCAAATCCAAGAGTCAGGACTCCCCCCGCCCCCCCGGGGGCAAGTCTGGACCTCGTGTCTCTGACAAGTGTATACATTTCTCTGTTTCCAAAGCTATGTACTCTGCCAAACCACGCCGAGTCCTTTCCAAACATCAACCAGTTCTACCATGTTCCTATTTTTCTGTGTACTTATGGTTGCCGTGGTGTCTGATCGAGTGTGTGTGGTTGTTTTGTCGTTATCTTACTGAGTAGCTATGTGACCTGTGTTCTTCTGTCTTACGGAACTTTAGTAAACTAACCACTGATGGGTGAAGACAGGTGATGGGAGAGCGGGGCGGGCCTTGTGGTCACTTCCGTCTTCCCGTCCCTCCCTGGTACCCCGCGTGCAAGGCGTCAGTATTCTGGGTTGGTAGACAAATTGCAACATTCTGGAAAGGCCTGAAGAAGGTCTCTTCTCATAAGATTCCCAGACCAAATTCTAGACCAAAGACACAAGCAGACCAAGTCTCCAGCGCTGCCTGGATGAAAGGTCGCCTCCTCCCGCCCGTCCCCGGCCTCCCGGGCACCTGTCTCCAGTTCCAGTCCCCGCGCCCGCTCCCGGGCTCTGTCCCATGTGCAGTGACGATTGTCTTCGTGTCGCCGTATGAGTGACATTTTTTCATTAGAGCTCGTGACTCCGGTCCACCTGTGTCTTGCCAAGTAGCTCTCTGCTTGGGATGGTCAGACATTCTGACCGCACGTCGCCCAGCCTGCCAGGGCCAGACAGCAAGCGCGGAGGCACCAGTGCGCCTTGTCACCATAAGGAAACATGGCTGAGCTGCCCCGGGGGACACGTCATTGGTGGTCCTGGGCCATGGTCAGTGGGGGAAGGGCGCCAAGGTCCCTGATCCAATGTCCTCATTGTACATGGGGAAACCAAGGCCCAGAGCAGACAGGGGAGGGGGGGATTTGACTGCTGTACTATCTGCAAGGTGTGCATGTGAGGTGGGCGTGGCCGGCTTCCACCATAGGGAACACACACCTTCCCCGACCCGTGGACCCCAGGCCCCAGCCTGGAGGAGAAAGGAGCTCTGACCACCACCCCACTGACCCTCCATCTCCTGGCTAGGAGATGGGGAGGACTGAGACCCCCGCACAGCAGGAAAGCAGCCCAGGCCCAAGGCTTCCTCGGAGGAGCCCTTGGTCCCCGGGAGAGAGCAGGAGGCACCCCTCGGCTTCCACGGCTCTCCCAGCACAGCACCAGCCTGGCCCGCACTGCAGCTCTCCACCAGACGCGCTCCAGGCAGCCGGTCCGAGAGCAGAGCCCCCTACTGCTCCCCCAAGACACACAAGCCAGGAAGGCACCCCAGAGCGAAGGCCCCTCAAGGTCTCACCTAGCCCTCGACCCGTCGCGCGGGTGCTGTAAATACCTCTGTCTGCGAACCCCCATCCAGTGCAAAGCCACAAGATTAAACCCAGGGAGCAGAAGGGAGAGCCCCCCCTCCCCCCTCCAGGCCTTCCCTCAGAAACATGGCGTCTTCAGAGAAAGCTGGCTGCCCTAGTTCTCTGGGCCGTCTCCGCAGGCTCGCTCTCCTTCCGCAAGGAGGACGCGGGGCGTCTTATTATATATCTGGCTTCAATCTGAGATGGTTACTCCATTATTATTATTTTTTTTACCCAATTAATCTTCCCAATCCCTAACAACTGTGACTCTATTTAGCACAAGAAAAAGCCAAGAACGTGGGTTTGCCTCCTTCCAGAAATATGTCTGGCTCATCAGGACATTTTTTAAAAAACTTCAAAATATTTTTAAGGTATTTTAAACTTTTGTAAAAAATAAAAACCAAAAAAACTGAAATCAACCAACGAGAGGAGGAATTTGTATCTGAGCAAGACCCTGGTGCGCGAGTCAGTCTCCAGTCTCGCAGTATACGAGCTTTTGTGTATAAATGTTTTATGATATGGATCCCTGTATTTTGCAGGGTTTTTTTCCCTCTTTTGCTTTTTAGATAAATATGTATATCAATATTTTAAATTCATCTTTGCTTTTTTTAGAGGAGTTTGTAATCACCTTATAACATGACAATAAACATTTCCTTTTTAAAATTCAACAGGTGTGGTGTATTTGGCAAGCACCTTGCGGGCTCAGGCCTGCTCTCCAGCAGAAGGCTGTCGGTTGGGAATAGTTGTATATCATAATGAGATACCTTGGGATAGGACTTTTTATAATCCACACAGCCTGAAGACCATTTTATACAGTATTCAAGGGCTCCCACGATTTGACTGCGACCTTGGGATGCAGGAGCAGGGGGGATGGTAGGCCCATGAGCCAGGCAGAGGTGGTGCTGGGTTGATGCTCAAAAAGTTTCAGCACCTGGGTGCTGATGGCTGACTCCTGTCATCCTAGCTACTCAGGAGGCTAAGATCTGAGGATCACTGTTCAAAGCCAGCCTGGAAGGAAAGTCCACAAGACTTTAATTTCCAGTGAAGCACCAAAAAGCTGGAAATAAAGCTGTAGCTCAAGCAGTAGAGCACTAGCCTTGTGCAAAAACAGCTCAGGGACGGCACCCCGGCCTAGAATTCACACACACACACACACCATTTCAGATCTTTTGCCAGGCACTGGTGACTCAGCCTATCATCTCAGCTACTCTGAACAAAGGTGTAAGGTAGCCTCCTGAGATGAATCCCTGTGCTGCTTACTGGCTTGCTGATGTCACTATAATGTGCACTCTATCTCAGACCACCTGAAGCCCAGGAAATGGTAGAGGGGTGAATGTGTGTGTTTGTGTCTTGAAGCTTTAACTCGGCCTGGGTGCTGTCCCTGAGCTTCTTTGCTCTGCCACTTGAGTTACAGCTCCCCTTCTGGTTGTTTTTTTTTTTTTTTTTCCTAGTTAATTGGAGCTAAGACTCTCACTGGCTTTCCTGCCTGGGCTGGCTTTGAACTATGATCCTCAGCCCTCAGCCTCCTGAATAGCCAGGATTACAGGTGGGAGCCACCAGTGCCTGACATAACGGAGGTTTTGAGTAGATGAATGCTCTAGAAAGCAAGTGAGATCACACAAGATTGACACACAAACTGACCCTGGTAAGCCCAGGAATTTTTTTTTAAAACAAATAGCCTACTCTTAAGTGCATTTTAATATTTATTAAAAATTCATCCCAACAGTGAGCTGCCGCCCCGCCCCCAGCTGCAGCCCCGGCAGGACAGAGTTACACGTGGGCCCCAAACATCACAGGCAGCTTTTGGCCTGCTGGCTTGTGCTTCCAGAGAGCCCCGAGAACTCCCAGTAGAAAAATAATTTACACAGAACAGGCTCTCAGCCAGAGAAAATACAGCTTTAGGGGTAGGGGAATGTCACCCAAAATGCAGGGGTGGGGGGGACTCCGGGGTTGGCGAGGGTCAGGTCTGGGTGGATGCGTGGGGGACGACAGAGGGACTATTGCATATGAGGAGGCCTGGCCAGGGCGCCCCCCCCCCCCAGCCAGGCCCAATTGCATATGTGTGGGAGAATAGCAGAGCCCCAGCCCGAGGACGGCCAGCCTGGATGTGCTTTCTCTTGCCTGGAGTCCTGGAATCCTGGAGTCATGTGGCTTTCCTAAGGGGAGGGACCCTGAGAGTGTCCGGTCCAGCCATGTTACCTAACAGGCCCCGAGAGGCCAAGAAGCCTGCCCAAGGTCACACAGCTTGTGGCTGCTGGCAGCCCAGGAGCCATCTCTGCTATCCTCAGCCCTCCAAGCAGAGCTCCGCTTTTACTCGATGCCCCTGCCTGGGGGGCTAGTGCCTTTCTCCCTAGTGTGACCGCAGAGGCTCTGAGGGCAGGGCCTGGACTCAGCCAGGAGACCTGCACCTGCTCCCACTGTCCACCCCAGCTTCCCAGAGGAGCACGAGCCCGCAGGGGTCAGCCAACAGGGAGCCAGGGCCGAGAAACCTGGCTCCTTCCTGCAACTGGTCTTGGGTGGAAGAGCCTTTTCCTGGCCTCTGGGGGGCCCAGGAGTGGAGCACACAGCAGGGCGGGGGGGAGGAGAGGCCCCTGGTTTGAAACCCATCTCAGAGCCCTGTGGGAGGGAAACAGGGATCGGCTGAACCCCCAGCAGCCCTCCAAACCCACGGCCAGACCGCACCCGGGCCGTGCTCAACACCAAACGGTTCTCGCAGCATTGTGAAACTGGAGGCAATGGTGTGGGGCCGCCGGGGCTTCCAGGTTGCAAGAGAGACAGACTCCACCTCAGGACCCCGGAGGCTGTCCCTGCGGGCCTCCCCCCCCGCCAGCTCCTCTCCCCCTCCACGGTGGGACGTCGCCCTCTGCTCCTGCCCCGGGGTTCTCGGTGGGAGTGGCAGGCCAGCCGTACTTCCTGGGCCTTCTGTCCCCCAAACGCAGCAAGGGGGCGTATGGGCCAGGACACGTGACCGCCCACCGCTGACACTGGGCTGCCCACGGACAAGCCGCTGCCCTCCAGTGGCTGGGACACCAGACGCCCGGCTTGGGGCGTCCTGAGAAGGTGCGCAGAATTAGAGGTCCTCATGCCAGCCAGCCCCAAGGCCAGGATCCGGCCCAGGGAAGGTGCTGGCTCCTTCCTGAGCCTCCGCCCATCAGGAAGCGGAGCATCACCTGCTCGCCTGGCGCTTCAGTCCCTGACTCAGGGAGGGCCTCAGCCTGCGTTGCTTACCTCTCCTGACAGGGAGCTCGCTCCTGGCAGGGCCTGGGGATCCTCCCATTCCCCCCACCTACACCTCTCTCCCTGGCTGCACAGCCATCCCAGCCCCTTCGGAAGGGGCTTCTCTGGGCATCTCAGAGACTGAACTTGGTGAAGACCCAGATGTAGCTCCAGTTAAGGCTGGGACCTCGCTGCCTGGGACCACAGAAGTGGGGCACAGAGACCAAGGCCCAGCCCTGGCTCGGAACCTCCAGGCACACAGACGAGCAAGGTGTGCCCTTCTCTAGCCCAGCCCTGCCATGTTCGGACCACAGAAGACCTTCAGAGCATCTGGGGGCTGTTGGGGGCTGGCGTGCGGGGCGTCCGGCGGCTCTGGGCCAGGGGGTTGCGGCTGATGACCAGCTCCAAGATGTCGCCTGCCTCTGCCAGGAGTGGCACTGCCAGGCAGCAGTCGAAGTCCCGCGTGCGGACATGGTTGACCTGCAAGGGACACAAGCAGGGGACAGGGCAGGGGATGTGTTGAGTGGCTGAAGAGGTGGGAATTGTATGATTTCCTGAAATAGGGACCTGCCCCAGCCTTGGTTAAGTTCCTGTGTATACAGAGGAAGCTGCTCGCCATTAACTCAGTTCTTCTGGTTAGGCAGCAAAGAGAATGTTCTAGGGAGACACCTGCACACTTTGCTCCTCTGTGTGTGTGTGTGTGTGTGTGTGTGTGTGTGTGTGCGTGTGTGTGTGCATGTGAGGGGGTCACACTAGGACTTAACCTCAGGGCCTCACACCTTTGCTTAGCTTTTTCGCTCAAGGCTGGCACTAGTCATCTGAGCCACAGCTCCATTTCCAACTCTTTGCTGGTTAACTGGAGATTAAGAGTTACTCCAATTTATCTGCCTGGATTTCAGATTTATCTGGATTTCAGATCACAGCCTCCTGAGTGGCTAGGAATACAGGCGTGAGCTCTGGGCAGCCAGCTTTCTCTCTTTTCAACATAAAAGGCAGGGTATATGGAAGGCAGGGTAGATGGAGCTCAAGGGTCTGGGGTCCATACTCAGCATCAGCAACATACACACACACACACACACGCGCGCGCGCGCGCGCACGCACACACACACACACAGCCTCTTGCCTACTGTTTGGTGACAGTCCTTGTTTCTGTTTTGTTTATATTTTACCTTGAATGTCTATCTTAGACAAGGGATACTGACTTTTCATTCTTGAGATAATTCCCTTTCAAAAATAAATGTAAATTAGCCAGGTGTCGGTGGCTCACGCCTGTCATCCTGGCTACTCAGGAGGCTGAGATCTGAGGATAGTGGCTCAAAGCCAGCCTGGGCAGGAAAATCTGTGAGACTCTTATCTCCAATTAACCACCAGAAAACTGGGAGTGGCGCTGTGATTCAAGTGGTAGAATGCTAGCCTTGAGCTGAAGAGCTGAGGGACAGCGCCCAGGCACAGAGATCAAGCCCCACTATGGACCAAAAAAAAAGAGAAAAAAAAAGATATAAAAATACATAAATTGAAAAAGGCTCATTGATTTAGAGAAAACATGAGTACATTGAAAATAAAAATGGCTAAAACAAGTAAAGGAACATAATCAGCTAAGGCAGGGGGCAAGGGTAGTTCTGAGGTGGTCCTGGGTGGTCCAGGATAGCCTAGATGGCCACACAGCCCAGGCTCCCTTGGGAAAGTAAGGTAGGTCACATGACTGGCTCTGGCCAATAGATTGTGAAGGAAGAAGACAGGTGAATTCAGTGGGAACCAAGCCTGTCATCCCGGCTCCTCCAGAAGCCGAGGCATGGCTGTGGAAGGCCACTGGGGACAGAAGAGTTCAGGAGACTCCGTCTCCACAGACGGCAGGGCCCAGGGGTGCTCGCCTGGCATCACAGCACACAGGGTCTGGACCCAGGCTTGCAGTGGTAAACAGACCCTATCTTGGAAAAGGGGTCGGAGCATCTGCTCAGCTAGCATGAGGCCCTGGGTTCAATCCCCAGTACTGCCAAAAAAACTGAATCATTTCTCCTGTGGAGGTGTCTGTGTAGGCTGCATGGGAAATGGGGACCCCCAGGAGGTGGGCGCAGGGCCTTGCCTCCTTGTTGCCAATGCCGGTGCTGCAGGTGGAGGTGTTGGTGCTGGGCATCGCTCCTACCTGCCCTTCCCACTTTTCACAAGCGGGGGTCTGGCCTGGTCCCTGTCATTGCCGCGGCCCACCTTACCTGCAGGAGCCTGTCGAAGGGCCGCAGGCCCCCACGCTGAGCCGGCCCGTCAGCGCGTACCGTGTGCACATAGACGCCCTTCTCCAAGAGACCGTCCGAGACGCTGAAGCCAAAGTCATTCCGCAGTGGGTCCTTGTGCAGCGTCACCTGGGGACAGGAGGCGACACCGGCCCTGGAACTGTGGCCTGCTGCAGCTCACCCCTTGGGCTGGCATTAGGTGCCCCCTGGGGTCCATGTCCAGGCTGTTGGCCAGCTCACTCCCACATGCAGCAGCCTGCTGAGCCCACGCCAGGCCCCCATGCGCCCCGGCCCCCCACGTCACAGTACCCCGCACCCCTGGGGCCTTAGCTGGAGGCCCCCTTTCCCGCTTCCTCCGGACCTGCGGAACCTGAGAGGCCCCGGGCATCCCGCCACCCGGACACCTGTGGTCCTTAAGGGCAACGCTGCCTGCCACCCACAGGCTGTGGGCGGCCGTGGCCCGCAGGGGTCTCCGGTCAGTAGTGTTCCTATACGGGGACCCAAAGTGCCGGCAGGTGCCAGCTTCTGGCCAGGTAGTTGTGGAAAGATGTGGGAGAAACTGATGTTTGGTTGGCCCACAGTTCCAAGCCCACCTAGGCAGCTAAGTCCATGAGACTCTTACTTCCAATTAATTACCAAAAAAAAGAAAAAAAAGCCAGAGGTGGAGCTATGGCTCAAGTGGTAGAGCGCTGGCCTTCTGCAAAAAAGCTCAGGGACAGCGCTCAGGCCCTGGATTCGAGCCCCAGCACACCACAAAAGGTTTTTCCCCCTATATGTATGTTAGATAGGTAGTTGGTTAATATCTGATTGCAGAATTGGCAGATGAGGAAGGCTGATCACGTGCACATGTGCACAGCGATATGTGTGCTCTATAAATCTTTATGTATGTGCATGTATGTGTGTGTGTGTATATATATATATCTTGTATATGTATATACAAGCAGGAATTAAAAAAAACAAGGTTTTACTCCTCTCTCTCCTCTTACCCCCCCCCCCTGTCAGTTGTGGGGCTTGAACTCAGGGCCTGGGTGCTATTCCTGAGCTCTTTTTTGCTCAAGGCTACCACTCTATCACTTGAATTCACAGCTCCAATTCTAGTTTTCTGGTGGTTAATTGGAGATAAGAGTCTCACAGGGGCTTTTCTGCCTGGGCTGGTTTCAGGTCTCAGCCTCCTGAGTAGCTAGGGTGACAGGTGTGAGCCTGGTGCCCATCTTCCGTTTTCTGAACCCGGGTTCCATTGTGTAGCCCAGGCTGGCCTGGAATTCATAATCGTCGGAGTACTGAGATCCCAGGAAAACACCACCGAGCAGGGTTCACAAGCTGCCTATAGAAAACCACATGTGAGTAGTGGCCCGCTGAGTGTCACGGGCACGTGTATGTGCGTGTGCGGGTGCGCTCACTCCACATGAGGTTGCGGGAGACCAGCCTAGTAACACCCCTCCTGTGTGGTGGAGGAGAGGCCCACGGGGCAGGGCTGCGAGTCCACGGCCGGTGCTCGTGGCCCTCAGAGCCCCCCTGCCCCCGTGCCCGCCCTCAGTGCCCACCTTGTGCATCTCCAAGGGTGTTGGCAGCAGCAGCTCCTGCAGGTCTTCGTGGGACTCTCGGATGCCCCGGGCCCTCCGCCAGGGCCGGGGACCGGGTCTGCCCTCCAGGGCCACGCTGGGCACAGTGCCCGTCATGATGGAGTTCTGTGAGGGGACAGGGCCACTTCTCAGGTGCCTCTCACCTGCTCCACCAGTCAGTCAGCACCCCCCGCCCCGCCCCCCCACCCCGGGCACTGTATTCTGGGGTCACTGTGGTGGCCCTGAGCCCTAGGCGGGGTGGAGCGTCATTCCCCAATCAAGCCAGAGGAGAGCCCTGCAGCTGCCATGGGTTCATCTCTCCATCCACACTGAACTCGTTTTCTCCTCTGCACACCTTAGCATTTTCCCCCACTTTATTCATGAGCAAGGTAAGATTTGAACCCAGAGTCTTGCTGCAAAGTCAGGGCTCCTAACCCCTATGCTCTTGCTAATCATAAACACAAATAAGAAAATGGTGAGCTGGACAGAAGAAGGAAGCGCCCAGGACAGTGGGAAGAGACAGAAGAGAGGGTCCCGGCTGAGGGGACAGCTGTGCACAGGCCCAGGGGTGCCTCCGCCTCCTACCAGAGACAAAGTAAAGGAGACAGCACCAAGTGCACAGCAGTGGCAGGCATTGCTTTCATAGAACAAGAAGTAAAGGTGTCTGAGAGCCAGCGAGTCACGCCTGTCATCCTAGCTACGGGGAAGCTGAGATCTGAGGATCCTGGTTTGAAGTCAGCCTGGGGGCAGGTCTGTGAGATCCTTATCTCCAATTAACCACCAAAAGAAGCCCCCAAAATCTAGGACTTGAAGATGGAGCGCTAGCCCTGAGCAAAAAAGCTAAATGATAGCCCCCCAGGCCCTGAGTTCAGGTCCCAGTCCTGGCACACAAAAACAAAATGGAATAAGGGGTTGGGATGTAGCTCAGTGGCAAAGAACTTGCCTAGCAAGTGCAATGTCCTGGGTTCAATCCCCAGTAACAAAACACATACATACATACACACACACACACACACATATACATATATGTCTATATATTGCAGGGTTATATATATATATATTGCACGGTTTTATATGTGTGTGTATATATATATATATTCCATGGCTATATTGCATGGCTATATAAATACATATATAAAACTGTGCATATACATATACATGTATATGTGCAATATATACATATATATGTATATGCAAAGTTTTATATATGTATAATATATGGCTGTGTTAAGGCCTCATTGGACCCTGATACCCATGTGAGAGCGTGCACACACACACACACACACACACGTCACCCAGTGTGCCCAGATGCACTGGCCTGCGGCCAGCGGCCCCTACCCCATACCTCTAGTCCCCTGAGCAGCTCTGACTGGCCGCAGGACTCAAGGTCTTCCAATGCCTCCCCCAGCACTCTCCACAGCCCCTCGTCTCGGGCAGGGCCGGGGCCTGGGCTGTAACGTAGGAACCACAGCATCAGCTCCTGGCCGGCCGGTGGGTGGACTGCGGGCTGGGCCTCAGTCTTCAGGGCTGGCTCGTGGGCCATGGGGCGGGCAGGCGGGCAGGCGTGTGTCTTTGGTGGCAGTGCTGGGACCCCAGGGCAGTGGTGGGTGACACAGAATGGGAGGGACGCAGTTAGGGAGGACCAGGACTGTTGGTGACCAATTAGAACAGGGGCAGCTGGGATGGGGTGGAGAACGCTGACACAGGACGCCTGGGAAGAGAGACAGACCGACAGAGAGATGGACAGAAAGACAGAGGAGATCTGTGGAACAGCCCAGAGGAAGGGCCGCGGGCTGCCCCCTCCCTAGACATGGGGTGCTGTAGGATGGGGGTGGGGCAGAGCTGGAGTCCGTCAGGACACAGACAGATGGAGGGGACAGGAGGACTGCCCCAGGAAGCGGTCAGCCGCAGGGAGGTCACGTGCAAAGCCCCCATGGCCCTGGGCACCGGGGCCTGCCAGCGCTCGCCTCCACTAAGCCCGAAGGCCGCATGCCTGAAGCCCAGGGGCCTGGGCCTGACAGGGACCAGGCACGGGTGTGAGTTCTGGTCTACCACGGCTCCCGTGAGCACAGGAACTTGCCAGAACAGGAGAGCCGGCCAGGCCACCCCCCACCCCCACCTCTGCCCTTGAGTCCCTTCCGCCACCCCTCACCTTCTCCTGGGCCTTTCCTCTGGCCTGGCTGCCAGATCTGCCCATGTACCCCCTCCACCCCCCATCCCCCCCCCCCCCGCCCCGGCCATGGTGTCCCACTACAGACCTCGTGGGAGGATTCCAGGCCCCGTCCTCCTCCTCCTCCTCCTCTTCGGGGAACTCACAGGACGCCCGGGGATAGCTGGCCCTGCGGGGCTCGACGGGTGGGGGGCTCCTCAGCCTGCCAGGCTGCTGCCACGCCTGAGGGATCCCAGCCCGGCCTGCTGCCTGCGGGGCGCGCGCTGGCGAGCGGAGAGGGGGGCAGCCGCGTCGGTCCCGTCCATCCCCGCCACGCCCCCGTCCCGACTCATGCCCAGCCACCTCAAGGGACCAGGACCGTAGCGGCCGCTCTCTGTGCATGTCAGCCAGCATCCTCCACAGCTATGCTGCCCGTCTAACAGAGAGCTCTTGCTGGGGCTCCAGCCAGGAAGGGAGGCCCTATACTGATGCCTCCTCTTTCAGCCTCTGGTGGTCCTGCTCTGATGCTCCTGCCTTGAACCATCTAGAGCTGGGCTTGGGGAAGCAGACACCTAGCAGGCAAGGGCCTCCAGGGAGAACTGGCCTTGCTACTGGAGGAGGAGCTGGGGAGCTCCAGGGACTCAACCGCAGGTCACAGGCCTCCGCACAGGGGCAGAGGGGGTGGCCTGGCGGTGGCATGGGGGCCTGTCCTACAGGATGGGCCGGGAGGGCGCTTTCTGCCTCCCCACCCCCGTCTTCCAGTGGATGCAGAGTGCACTGACTGAGCACCTACTATGTCCAGACACAGGGGCGCGAACAGGAGCCGGCTCAGTCCGAGAGCTCATGGTGAGGAAATCTGGACCAAACAGGCCCCGCTCCACACTCGCGGCCACGGGCCCAGGATGGGGGCTGGGCCCGCTCAGCTCTGCACCCTGGAGAGTAGAGCTGGAGAGGGGCAGGGCGGGGGCAGCTGAGGGGACCGGCCCCCACAAAGGCCTGTCCAGGAGCCCAAGTTACCTGAACCCCTGAAGCCCCTCTCCATGGCCGCGCTGCCCCAGGACTCCAGGGCACTGTCCACGCCGGGCACAGCTGGCGGGCAGCGGGCGGCCAGCAGGCCCCCACCGAGGGCGTCAGGCGTATCCTCGCCCGCATCACTGGCCTCGCTGAGACTGCCTGACTTGCGGGGCGAGGGGGCACCTAGGAGGAGGGGGCATGACCTCTGACCTCGAGCAAGCTTCAGTCAGTTTCCCCACCCAAGCGTGGCTGGCAGTTCCCGGGGCTGCTACCGTGTGGGTGGGGCAGCCAAGGGGGCAATGCTCTTTTGTAGCTGGGGAAACGGAGGCTCAGGAAGCTGAACAACTTGCACAAGGTCAAACAGGGAGCAGTAGTGGTACCCCAAGTTAGAAGGAAGACCCTCCAAATCCAGGGGAAACGGAAGCGCACAGCATTAAGGACGGGGGCCGCAGGGGCTGCACACTCTGGAACCCCCCCCCCGGGAGTGTCCCGTTCCGTTTTCTGAGCCATCCTCCCTTTCCCACTCCCAGGGCCCGTGGCCAGGACGCAGCTCGGCCCGGAGGCCGGGCAGGCGTGGAGGGACGGCCCAGGGATGGAGCGAGGCTCACAGTCTGGCTGCTTCTTGATCTTCAGCGTGACTGTCTCGCCGGCCATCTGCAGGAGGTGGATGGCCTCGCTCAGGGGCCGGCCCTTGAGGCTGACGCTGTTGATGGCCAGGATGCGGTCGCCGATGTGGATGGCGCCAGTCCTGAGGAGGGACGAGGGCACGGGGTGAGCCAGGCGGAGGCTCGGCGCGGGACGCCCCGGGGCCAGGCCTGGCTGACCTCCTACCGCAGAGAAGACAAAGAATGGGAGGTGCTGACGATCGAGGGCCCCAAGAGCAGAGGGCTCAAGCCCATCGCGAGGGGACCGTCCAGCAGGTGCTCTGAGAATGATGGAGCCCCCCACACTAGCTGCCAAACACTAAGTACAGGGTCCTGGGCAGGGCCCCCCTTTACCATGGGGGAATCCCTGATGCTTATTTTCCAATTCTAATTGAGGGGTGAAATATATGGAGTGGATTCATTCTCCCCAGAAGAGAGTCTCTAGCCTTTCTTCTTCCCGAGCCTCACTTTCCCTGGCTGCAGCATGATCACAAGCCCCGGGGCAGGCCAGCCTCGTGGAGGGCTGACAGAGCAGGCCCCATTTGGCCCAGCAGTTTTCGAAGGGGTCATTGATTCAAATTACCCCCAAGAGCTTTTTGAAAAATGCAGAAACCTGGCCACGTGCCCCACCTATTCTGTGATCTGGGGGGGGGAGGGGGGAGGAGTGGAGAAGTACAGGGGTACAGTGCCCGGGAGCTTTGGCAGGGGTAGCTGGGGGAGGGCTGGGGTCCAGGAGCGAGAACTGAACACTGGACACCTTCAGTGGGGGCTCAGGAGGGCAGAGCCCTGGTCTTGCCCAGAAAGCCCTTGCTCTGGAGGCCGGGGAAGGGGCGGGCCGGATAACACCTTCAGGAAGGGGTTACTGACTGGTCCCAACCAAGATTAGCGGGTAATGTAAAGTCCACGCGTATTGGGTGGCTGTTCGGATCCTTGGTTAATAGTTTGACATCAATCCATTTCAGTCTCCTTTGGTTTCTTTGTCCTTTTAGAATGCAGCCACTTGAAGCTGACACATTGCATTGTATCTGGACCCTGCTGGGGCCTCACCCTGGACGGGCAGGGGTCCGTCCTGGCCTATCCATGCTGGGCGGCACCACCGGTGTACCGCTGCAGCTGACCTGGCCTCTGCCGGAGGATGGCCCCCACGGCCACGTAATCTGCCTGGAGCCCAGCAGGGGGCGCCATGCCTCGCCTTCCCGCAGATCCTACCCTCCTTTCAAATGCCTAGCAAGGACAAGTGCTTCTCCAGGGAGTGGCCTGTCGGGGGAGGGGGGCCCTGTCCCTGAGCGGGGGGGGCCTGTCCCTGAGCGGGGGGGGGCGGGGGGGGGGGGTGCGGCAGAGGGGGGTCCCCTTATCAGCCAGGGCCTCCCTGCCCCAAAGCTCACCTAACACCTTGCTGCCAGAGGAGAAAGCCGAGACTCACCCTCTCTGGGGAAGTGGGGTCCCCTTCTTAACGGCCCCTCGTGCTTTGGGGGGGCACTTCCTAGGGGAAGGCTAACAAGAAAGCCCCAAGGCCTCGATTTCCCCATCTGGGCTGGTCCCAGCACCGGGGTGCCGTTGCCACCCCCAAATTCAGGAGCACAGAGGCGCTGCCAGAGCGGCATCGAAGCTCACTTCAGGAGGGGACAGAGTGGCCCAGCACTTTCCTGGGCTGGGTCTGCCGGCCGCCCCCTCCACCCCCCAGCCTGACCGGCCCCTTCCCCTGGGAGGCTGGACTGACATTTTCATTGTAAGGATGGGGGGTGGCTGCTCACCGGGGGCCAGGGCCTTGCTCAGTATCACTCAGCATGGACTCAGAACAGAAGGCAGAATCTAGCTGGGCCCAAAGCCCTCATCTGGTTCCGGGTGGGGGGGACAGACCCCCCCATCCATCCCCACGGGTCCCGGCTCACCTCTCGGCCAGGCCACGTTTGGTGAGGCCGGAGATGACAATGGGGTCGAAAGGCTCCTCTGTACCAGAGATGGTGATGCCCAGGGGGCCGCCATAGCGTTTGAGCTCCACCGTGTAGCTGACTGCACCCGAGCCCTCCTGGTCATCTGCAAGGGGTCGTGGCAAGGGTCAGGGTGGGGACAGCAGTGAGGGACAGCGGCGAGGGTCAGCAGGCGAGGAAGGAGCTGGGCTCCGTCACGGGGTCCTGGCGCAGCCGTGGCATTCACACCCATCCACACACAGCCACCGCTCGCACAGCCCGGGGCCCTGAGTCTCCCTTCCACCCCAGCCTGCTGCCCGCTTGCCATTACAAGAAAAAAAAAGACATAGAAGAGATGAAATGCAGAGACTCAGGGCCTGGGCGCTGTCCCTGGACGCTTTTTTTTTTCTCAAGGTTGGAGCTCTACTACTTGAACCACACCTCCACCTCCAGCTTTTTGGTGGTTCGTTGGAGGTCAGAGTCACAGACTTTCCTGCTTGAGTTGGCTTCAGTCTGAGATCCTCCGATCTCAGCCCCCTGAGTAGCTAGGATGACAGGTGTGGGAAATGCTTAAAGCAACTGATTTTGTGCATCATCCCTAAGAACAAGAAGATGGTGGTTGGAAGAAACCAGGTTTCTAGCTTTTTTAAAAAGGAAGAAGAATCTGCCCGTGAGAGGCTCGTCCACGGGGGCGGGAGCGGCCGCTGCCGGACCTCAGGTCCGCCCTGCTTCGCCCCTCTCCAGCCTCTGCAGTTCCCTGCTTCACTCCCCTGTTCCACTGTCACAGGGGGCGCCTGTGGGGGGGGGCAGGGGCTGGCGTTCTCAGCCCTCACCAGCACACACAGCCCCACCCCCACTCAGCAGTGGCTCCTCTTTCGCCAGGCCCCATGCCAAAGGCAGCGGCTCAAGCTCCCTGAGAGCTCGGGAGAGCCCGAGGCCCTGCAGGCATTGGTTGGGTGTCCACCAGACGGGGGGTGGGGGACAGGCGTGGCGTGGAGGGGGGTGGGGGGCGGCGCACCCGAGTTGTCCTCATCTTTCTGGATCTTGAGCTTCACCAGGTCCTCGCACTGCCGCAGCATCTGCATGGCGTCCTGCAGGGGGCAGTGGTCCAGGCGGATGTTGTCGATGGCCAGCAGCTTGTCACCGGGCTCCAGGGTGCCGGTCCTGCGTGCACGGGGCAGGGCAGGAGACGTGTGTAGGGGGGTGCCGCGAGCCGCAGGGTGCCAGTGGTCTGGGGCACACCTACCTGTGTGCCACGCTGCCCTTCTTGATGTCCGAGATGATCAGGGGGTCCCCCCGCTTCCTGCTGGCCGCTGCAGAGAGAGGAGCCATGAGCGAGCCCGATCCCGGACGGCCTCAGCCCCGGGGGTGGGCGGTGGAGGCCGGCAGTCAGGACAGGGGACCCCTACCTCCTGGTGGGGGGATGGCCAGCCAGTGGCTTGCCTCCCCATGCCTCAGTTTCCCTTCTGAAAAATGGAGATGGTGATCACATCAGATGGGGCCGTGGCCATCACAGGCCCCACAAGGGCTCTGGGCCGGTGACCAGCAGCCCTTCCTGTCCACCTGGCCGCTCCCCGAGCTGTCCCAGCAAGGCCTGGAGTGGGCTGGTGGCTCGGCCCCAGGCCCCGGAGCCCTGCTGTGTGCCGGGCATGGAGGACACAGCGGGGCAGGGCACAGGCAGGAGGAGCCGGTGAATTCGTGCGTGGGGCCTCAGCATCATGAGCAGCCACCGTGCGATCCGCACTTCCTCAGGGGCTGACGCCGGCAGGGCAGGAAACATGAATAACTTAAAGAGGGCCTGTGCTGAGGCACAAATTCCTTATCAAGGGTGTGTGTGTGTGTGTGTGTGTGTGTGAGTGTGTGTGTGTGTGAGTGTGGGCGCTTGTGCAAACCTGAGACTAGACAAGTGTTCTTGCAGTGTACTACATTCTCCAGACTTGTAGGTGGCATCTGAACAAAGACTTGAATGAAGGGGGAGCGAGCCGAGCCAGCAGCCGGTACAAAGGCCCCGGGGCAGGAAGGAGCTGGGTGTGCTCCAGGCCCTCAGCCTTCCTGGCCAGTGAGGACGCAGCGTGCCCTCAGTCCCCGCTTTGTGGGAAAGCTTGTGAGTTCACCATTTCTTTGCATATCTTCATGTCAGTCCTTTGGCTCTGGCACTCAGGGAGACAGGACCCCAGCCTGGCCCCATGTTTGGTCCTGACAAACCGGTTACCCTCACCTGGGAGGGGTGAGGCCGGGAGACTCCCTCCGCTCCTCCCCCGCACAGTGCACAATGGGGAAACTGAGGCATCAAGAGTCCTGGGCTTGCCTGAGCACATCCCAAAGGGCCCCACGGGTGGAAGGACTGGTAAAGGCGGCCACTCCCTCCCTGGAGCCTCTCCCCAGCACGCGGGTGTTGGGGCCCCTGGAAAGGCCCGGGAGCCGGGCAGTGCCCGCGGGGCCAGGGCGGGAACTCACCGCTGATGGTGATGCCCAGCTCCACCCCACGCCTCTTGTGCAGCTTCACATGGAAGGTCCCGCTGCTGGGGGTGACAGACTCTGCAGACCGCGGGGACAAGGAGGGACAGCTGTGGCGGTGCTGGCCCGGCCAGAGGGCCCCAGATGGCCGCCCCGGGCCCAGCACTCCCCAGCAGGTGAGGGAGGTGAATCCCACAGGGCAGAGTCAGCACTGGACCCCAGACCCAAGATGTGCTGCCCAGCGCGGCGAGTGTGGGGGGAGGGGGGAGGGGGAGGGCTACCGCCAAATCAACTCGGCGCAGGTTTGCCAGGCCTGGCCTGAGGGCCGTAGGGAATTCTAGCTGCTATTTCACAGACGGGGAAACTGAGAGAGTGGGAGGAAGCAATCGGTGCGCGCAGAGGGGGCCGCAGCAGGGAAGGGCTCTTCCCACTCACCCGCCACGTCGAACTCCACCTCCAGTAGCACCTTTCGGGCCAGCGCGGCGTCCCGGAGCAGCTGGTTGGCTTCCTCCATGGTCCCGTCCTCGGTGGCAACGCCATTGATGGACAGGACGCGATCCCCCACCTGCAGCAGCCCACACCTGCCCCAGGGAGGCCGGGGCAGCACCGTCAGGAGGCCAGCGCACCGCAGAGCAGGGCGGGGCTCAGCGCAGGCCCAGCTCCGCCCCGACACCTATCCGAGGGTGTGACTCTGCCTCAGTCTCTGTCTGCCCACTGGGGGAGAGCGGTGACTTCACAAGGTGTACAGACTTCAAGGGGTTGAAGCCTGAGGGCCTTAGCTGCCCCGAGGTGCTGGCGGCGGGGCTGGGGATGCGAGCGTTTCCCTGGCCGGGGCGGGTGGGGCCGGCTCACCTCTCGGCCGGGCTGTCGGGCTCGATGAAGCGGACCAGGGGTGGCGAGGACAGGGTCTCGGTGGTGAAGACGCCGCCTTGCAGCTGCAGGCCGAAGCCGCTGAGGGGGTCTCCGCACAGCACCACCTCCGTGGTCTCAGCATGCACGATCTGCCCGCCCGGCCCCACCGTGGAGGCCAGCGACACTGCGGACGGACAGACAGAGCTGCCCGCCACGGTCTGGAGCATCCTGACTCCGTGCGGCCTGGGGATGGACGGGTCCCCGCGCTCCCTGCCTCGGTTTCCCCACCTCTACAATGGGGTTTGGGTTCCGGGCGGGGAGGCGAGACCCCCGACGCCAGTGCAGGGGGGCGCGGCCGCTTACGCGAGCTCCTGTGCTCCCTCCTCCGCGGCCTCCTCCGCGCGGCCGCCGGCCGGGGGCTGGCGGGCTGGGCCCCGCGGGCCAGGGTGCTGGCATTGGCGCAGGGAAAGGTGTGGTTCATGGTGGGTGAGGAAAAGGGGGTGGAAGACAAGGCTGGGGAGAGGAAGGGGCACAGCCGGTGAACCCCACAGAGCTCCAGCCTGCCCAGGCCCGGGACAGAGCGGGCGCCCCGTGCCCTCCAGCGGGACCCTCTGCCCCGGCCCCGTGCCGTATCAGGGCGGCGTTTTCAGCCCCGGTGTCCTCCAAGGCACAGCTCCCCCTCCCCCTCCCCCAGGAAGGGTGCGGGGCCGTGGGGAGCAAGAGACTTACACCGGCTGTGGTCCTGGCCCAGGGGCGCGGCCCAGGGCGGTGGTGTGCGGCAGGGTCCGGGCCTCGGGCTGGGGCAGGAGGGCCGGCCGGGGTCCCAGCCCCACTCGCTCCTCTGCACCCGCACTGTGTGCACAGGGGAACGGGAGGGGGTGGAGGCCCGGCCGGGCTGCGTCCTCCATGCCCGCACCCCTGCTGCACCCCGGTGTCTGCTCTCCGGGCCCTCCGGGGACCCCTCTCTCCCCCTGCCAGGACCTGCACACCCCTCCTCCAGGCCTGTCCTGCCTGTTCTGCTCCTCTCTGTCTGGCCCAGGGCATTCTGGGACAGCAGCAGAAGGACTCAGCTTCCCTGCCCTCTCCTCTCCCTCCTGTGGGACGTGGGCAGCTCTGGAGCCAACTGGGGCAGAGATCCTGCGCCATTGCTGACCTGCTGTGTGACCTGCACTAGTCACTTGACCTCTCTGTGCCTCATTCATAAATAGGACCCAGAGAGGAGTGGCCTCCCGGGGTCATGCGAGACTTAACACCAGTTGAATGGATGAGGACGATGTGCTGACAGCAGGGCCTCGGCCTTGGGGTCTTGCATCTAAGGAGCCCCAGCTTCTGGCCACATGGACTCCATTCCTCCCGGCCTCCCGACCGCTGCTGCCTCCACTTCTCCATGCAGTGTGTACTAGCGGTAGCCACAGTCCCTCGGGCCCGCTCGGCCTCGTCCCCTCCCCCGCTGGCCTTGGCTTGGGGCCCTGACCCAGCTGAGGGCCGCACCTGCCTCCAGGGGCCTTGGGGGCCACCGGCCATGGGGCGCGGGCAAGATCTCCAGCCTCACTTTCTCAGACACGCCCGCCAGGAGCTTGGTGGCCTCAGGCAGCGAGCAGTGCTCCGTGCTGGCGCCGTCGATGGACAGGATGAGGTCTCCGGCGTGCAGGGCACCGCTCCTGGCCGGGCAGGGGACCGAGCAGGGGTGGGGCCGGCTGAGGAGCCCGAGCCCCCGCCGCCGTTTCCCGGTGCGCGCCTGCGCGCCGCCGCAGAGCCCTCTTACCTGTCCACCACGCTGGCCGGCTTGATGCGGTCCACGGTGATGACCGGCTTGTTCCGGTGGGAGCCGGTGGTGAGGGAGAGCCCCAGCGTGGACCCCGGTGTCTTGGCGATCTCCACCACCAAGGGCCCCGAAGCCTGCGCCACCGTGTCTGGCACCGCGGACAGGAGGAGGGTTGGAGGGCGGCCGTCCTGGTTCTCCGGGCATGCCCAGGGCTCGGACGTCTCGAGGCAGCCGGGAGACGCCCAGGGGGCCGGACATGGGGGTCGGAACCCCCGGGCTTTGATGGGCAGACACTCATGTGCCGGCACCACCCTCCACCCTCTGACAGCACGCGGGGTGCTCCCGCCAGCCCCGGCCTTCCGTGTTGGCACCCCGCGTCTCCGCCTTGCGGCGGCAGCCCGGCCGGCCCTGTCCTCAGCTGTGATTTCCCCCCCACCGCTCCATCTGCTGCCGGCCTCCTCGCTGGCACACCAGACGTGCCGGCCCGTCTCCTACCTCAGGGCCTTTGCGCTCCCCATTCATCTACCTCAGGGCCGCTGTCCCCCAGCCTTTCTTGCTCTTTCCCGCGGCCCTGGGACATAGATTCTGCTAAGGGATCTTCTCCCCTGCAGGTGTCCACTCCAGGGGACTAGGGGCCTGCTCTGGTCCCCAGGGCCTTAAACAATGCCCAGCACGTAGTGTCTGTGGCTTAGAGAGGCTCAGAAAGGCCGAGCGACTGGGCCAAGGCCGCGCAGCCCCCGCTCATCCCGCTCGGCCCTCCCCTCCGGGCGCTGACGTACCCGGGGTGACCACGTCGTACTCCACCTGGAAGAGGGCCTCGTGGCCGCACTGGCGGAGCGCGGCCAGGGCAGCGGCGTGGCTAGCCCCGTGCAGGGGGGTCCCGTCCACACCGAGCAGCCTGTCGCCCACCTTCAAGGAGCCTTCCCTGTGGGGCGGGGGCCGGGCTCAGAGGACGAAGGAGGACAGAGCTCCTTCAGGACCACCCACCTCACGCCAAGCACAGAGCGAGCGGGGGACAGGGTCCAGAGAGGGTGGCGGCCTGGTGGGGCCACACACAGCACTGGGAGGGGTGGAGGGCACTCCGGCCCCTCCCTGCTTCCCGGGCCCAGGAGACCGGCCTGGGAACACACTGGCCTCTCCCCCGCGTGGGCCAGCCCAGCCCCGGAACGCCAGCGACAGGTGCCAGCGCTATTTTAGAAGCTTCTAGGAATAGCTCACTCAGGCCCTATCCCAGGGACAGATTTAGGTCTGGGACAAGCCTGGGCCAGGAGGACTGTCCCTCAGGGGGTCAGGGGTCAGGGGTGGGACTCTGACACATGCCTTCCCCACATCCTGTCCTCCAGGCCCGGCCTCACCAGGCTCTGCCCATGGCTGCCCTGGGGGGCACGGGGGGGGGGCGGTCAGCTCACCTGTCTGCGGGGCCGCCTGGCCGCACGTAGGTCAGGACGAGCGGCCGGGATTTGTGCACATCTTCGTGAGCGCCTCCTGGCCAGAAGTCAACAGAGGTGGGGTGGTGGGGCGGTGGGGTGGTGGGGCGCGTCTACCTGCCGGCCCCGCCCCCGACAGCCCGAGCAGCCCAAGCAGCCTCCCTCAGTAACACCTGTGTGAGTGAGAACCCCCCCATCCTCTCCGCTCCTCCCCGTCGCTCCGGGCCTCCTCATCTCACTCCCTGCAGCCTCGCTCGTGGCCTGGCACGGGCCTTCAAGGTCAGAAGTGATCAGATCTACGCTGTGCTCGTTTGCGTGGGAACCAGGCACCCAGGAAACGAGCCCCGGCCTCCCCCCCCCCGCCTCCCTCCCGCCCTTGGGTTCCACGGGCGTCCCCACTGACCTCTGAGGACGAAGCCGAAGCTGCTGCCCTCCTTGTGGAGGGCGACGTCCGCGGTCTTGGAGACGATCCTCGGGTTGTTCTCGGGTGCTGTGGAGAGACGGAGGCCTCCCTTGAGCCCCTGCCGCCTGTCCAAGCCCGCAGAGGAACCCAAAGCTCATTCCAGGAGGGCGGAGGAATGGGCCCGGGACTCCGAGGAACCCAAAGCTCATTCCAGGAGGGCGGAGGGATGGGCCCGGGACTCCGAGGAGGAGACCCTCTCTCCACTTCACGGCCGGGTGGTGAGGCTCAGAGCGCCCCTCTTCCCCAGGGCCCACCTGGTCCTCACTCAGACAGAAGATGGCCCAGGCCGGGCTTGTGGCTTGGGGGGGTTGGGGGTGGGGGGTACTTGGGCCCAAGATCAGTTCCAGAGTCACTCAGAGCTTGACATTAGGCTAACTTTGAACTCGGGGCTCAGGGTAACCCAGCCTACGTCCTCAGAGTAGGGTGTGGGGGCCCCAGGCCGGGGGAGGGGCTTCTAACTACACAGACGACAGGAGGTCCGGGATGGGGGTCCCTGCCGGGTGCCCTCGGCAGGGTAGGGACGCCGGGCACGGCCCACCCTGGCTGGCGTGGTCCCGTCACCCAGACCCCAGTGGGGAGGCGGCTGTGTCCCCCCAGGAGCGGGCAGTGGAGGCAGTTCCCCGTCCGCGGGCACCCACCGGGCGGGGGCAGCTCATACTCCACCTCCAGCACCACGCGCTCGCCCACGTTCTTGAGCAGGGTGATGATGTCATCGTGGCTCAGCCTGGTCACGTGGATCCCGTTCACCGAGCGGATGTAGTCGCCCACGTTCAGCAGGTCGCTCCTGGAGCGAGCGGAGCACATGTGGTGACCGGGGTGGGGGGTGGGGGGGACCCTCACTTTCTAGTGATGGCTCTGGGCACCCGGGGCTAGCCTGGAGAATGGCCTGGCCTGTGGTCTTCCCTCCCGCCATTCCTGGAATCCTCTGCCGGGTTCGGCTGCTCAGAGAGGCCGTGCTGGGCAGAGCCAGGCTCCCGGCCTCGGGGGCAAAGGGAAGTGCAGAAACGAAAGGCAGGGACTGCGGAAGGCGGCCCCAGAGCTACCCACGAGGCTGTGTGCACACAGCGCCACGCCGACTGCGACGGGCGTCCGCGGGCTTCCCCGAGGCGGGGGTCTCTGGGTGCACGGGCGTCTGGGGCCGGCTGGGCTTGAGGAAAGGGCAGCGGGAGAGGGTGGGCGGGGAGATGCTTGGCCTAAGGGGGCGGGAGGGGCCGGGCCCTAGAAAGCGCATCCTGAAAACACCACCTAACCGCCCATCTTCCCCGCGCCTCTCACCTGGCTGCCAGCCCCCCGGGCCTCAGGCTGGAGACTCTGGGCTTGCCGTCCTTGTCCGTGCCCCCCGAGATGGTGAGGCCCAGCGTGCTGCCCTCCCTCTTGAGCAGCTCCACCACGGTGACCCCCCGGAACTCCTCTGCGGCAGACAGAGGGAGGGCCAGCGGTCAGCCTGCCTGCCCCGTGGTCACCCGCGACCGCGCGGGGTCACGGGACCCGGCTGCCTGACCGCACAGCCAGAGGGAGGGAGGGGGCCTGGGTACCTGGAATGCTCTGCCGCCGGCTGGCCAGGGCCGCGTCCCCTCCCGCGTCCTTGCTTCCTTTGGAGTAAGGCCCATCGTCTGTGGGGATAGAGGGGCACGGCCTGAGCCACCTGCCCTTCCTCCGACGCCTCCGTGTGGGCGCTTCTGCGGGGTGGCTGGTCCCAGCCCCGTCCTCTGCCCGGCGTCCTCCCTGCCTCTCGGGGCAGAGTCCCTCGGGCTCGGCGCCCGCCGTGCGCCAGCGCTGTGTGACACGGTGGTCTCCTTTCTTTTTGTTTTGGGCTGATCCTGGGGTTTGCACTCACTCGGCTGGGGCTCTACCAACGGAGTTATGCCTCCCACCCAGCTTTTGGCTGTTTAATTGAGATGCAGTCCCATGGATTTTTTGGCCCAGGCTGCCTTCAAACCTTGGTCCTCAGGCCTCAGCCTCCCCAGTAGCTAGGATTACAGGCGTGGGCCACCGGCGCCCGGCGGCTGGGCAGCTCCATTGCCGTGAGTGTGACATCATTAATCAGGGGTGGTATCACTGCACTTCACAGATACAAGGCTGTGGCTCAGAGATGGACCACACGTGGGCTGGGCCAGCTGTGGAGGTCTGCCGTCTGGCCCATTGCTCTGTCCATCCCAACCCCGAGGCCCACTGGCCGCTAGGACTGCCCCAGCTGGCAGGTGGCAGAGGCCAGGCCTGTCCATGAGGGGTGGGATCGGTTAGGGCTGAGGGTCACCGCTGGGGCTCGGCCACCCTCAGGACGGGGCTCTGTCCACAGCAGGCTGCTCCACTGCAAGTGCAGTTATGATTATGTTTTATTTTTACTTTTACTTTTTTGCTGGACCTGAAACTGGAAGGCAGCATCTGGGTGCTGTCCCTGAGCGCTTCCACTTCTGGCTTTGGCTTTCTCATTTTTCCTGGTTAATTGGAGATAAGAGTCTCAGACTTTCCTGCCTGGGCTGACTTTGAACCTTGATCCTCAGATCTCAGCCTCCTGAGTAGCTAGGATCTCAGGTGTGAGCCCCCAATGCCAGCTACCGAGGGTTTTTGTGGGTTTTTTTGCTGGCCGATTCCTTGCTCTGAGGGCTGACGGTTCTCTTCATGGTGGGAACGTAGGCAGTGCCCCGGCTTCTAAACCCCAGTGGCCCCAGACATTGCCAAGTGCTCCCTGGGGAGCACTGCCTGGACTGTGAGCCAGGGGCAGGGCCTGCCTGGGGAAGGGCTCCTTTTGGGCCTGGGGAAATGGGCGTGGCTTGGCCTGAGAATGGGCGTGGCTCAGCCAGGGGCTATGAGAATTTCCCTTTGACCACTGCCTGCGGCCCCCAGCTCCCCAGCCGCTCTGCCACAGCCAGTCACTGGCTCCCTTTGCCCGTCCTGAGCTGCTAAATAGCCAAACAAATAGCAGTTGAGCTCAGAATCCTTTCCAGGCCCCCTGGGGTAGGGTCCTTTTTCCAGATCCTGGTTCTGATCAGCTGCCAATTCAGGCAACACCCTATTAAGTATAATGCTCCCATCACAGTTCCTTAATACGCCCTTCCTCCAGATTCAACAAGATGATTCTGAGCCAATAAAATGAGAAAGGCTGCGTGACCGCGTTTCCGAGGGCCACTCGGAAATTAAACATCTTCTACCATGTAAATGAGCTTCTGCCACAGGCAAATCCCTCCCACCCCAGACCAGCCCGGGATGGGCCCCGGAAGAGGTGCGGATAAGGGAGGGGGGCTTGGGGGCTAACTTCCAGGGAAAGGTCAAGGAACTGAGGACCCCACTGGCCAAATGCAGAGAGCAAAGAACAGAGTGCAGTGTGACTGGGCAGGCGCGTGGAGGCGGACTTCTGCTCCCGATAATGAACACAAAGGAACTGTAAACCTAGACCGAGGCGATGGGACCCCCCCAAGGCTGGCCACTGAGGCTGGACAAACGGCTGTTGAAGGACGACACCCCTTCCCTGGGCATCGGATGGTGGCCCCCATTTTTCCACATTCAATCCTCACCTAGTTGCATGGCTGCCTGTGTGACCTGCGTCTCTGTTCCTCTCTCTGTAAGATGGAGGGGTCTCTCCTCTCGCTGAGGACAGGTGGCTGGAGCTTGGGGGGGGACACTTGGCTTGTATGTAATCCCTGTGGGGTGCAGACCCCAGGGCCCCCCTCAGCAAATATGAGCCCTCTCCCACTCTCGGTTTTTGTTCTGGGACTTAGTAATTACATGCTTAGAGATGAAGGCTTTTCAAAAACATCTTTCCCCCAATTTTCAGCTGGAAACGTGCACCAAAAACAGAGATATTTTTATCCAGTTCTTTTTTTTTTGGTCTCCTCCTTCCTGTAATGGGCAATGGTACACGCTGTCTTCATTCACCCCGTGCCGAAAGAACTCGCTTCAGAGGGGAATTTGCTTCTGCAGCCATTCCAGACAGCGTCAGGACGCGGGGTTGGAGGGCACAGGACCCACACCACTGGGCCTGCAGGCCGGCCCTGCCCGCTGTGGACGGCTGGGCCGGGGAGGGGTCGCTCCCCATCTGAATTCTCTTGAGATTCTCGCTAACTTGCACCCTCCTCCCCGCTCCTGCAGCAGCCCTGGGAAGCCATTGAGCTTTGACAAAGAGGAAGGAAGTCAGTCCCCTGCCAGGCTGCTTTGCCAAGCCCCCGCCTGAGCCGGGTGCCCGGGAAAAGCGGCGAGGCGCTGGGTGGGACTGAAGAGGGGCTCTCAGCGCATGAGAGAGCCCACAGAGTTCACAGGGGTCCGCAGCCCAGCGTGGACAGGCTGCATGGGACCCCTGGCCTGCGAGGAGGGCCGCCCCAGGACCGGGTGCTGACCCGCCCTCAGCCCCACCCCGCCCTTCCCGGGCATGGGTGGGCATTGAGATTCCCAGGGGAGCCTGTGCCACCTCCCCTGGGGTGGCAGCTGTCACTGGTCATCAGCAAAGAGAGCCAGGACAACCTGGCATTCTGAGAGGTACAGAAGAAGCTGACACAGACAGGCTAAGTAATAGCCCATGGTAAGGGGCAGAGGTTGTTCTAAGAACCTAATACTAGACCACTTAATCCTTATGATAACCTTATGATGGCGCCTGCCATCAGCATCCCCATGCAACAGATGCAGAAATGGAGGCACAGAGAGGTTAAGGGAACTACCTAGGGACACACAGCTTCTGCCTCAGTCCAAGCAGCACACAGGGCTCTGGGGGCTGAGGAAAATGGAGGCCTGCTCCTGCTCCTCCTCTCCTCTACCCCTAGAGCGTCCCTCCCTCCCAGCCGCTGCAGTGGGGCCTGCCTGGCAGCCCGGAGCCCCTACCCTGCCAACACCCTCTCCTCACCAGGGCCAGGGCGGCCCACACCTCACAGGAGGGGCACAGGCCGGACAGGCTGCGTGCTGGGTCCGCGCTCTCTCGCCTCTCCCTAAAACAGGCAATTACTGTTTTCCAAGGTGGCGGCCCGCAGCAGGGGGAGGAGAGCAGAAGTCCCCATGGGACAGAATGGCGTCCCGCCTCATGATCCCACCTCACCCCTCACCGCGCTCTCCCCCCTCCTGTGCCACTCCAGATGCCCGCTTCCCACTTCTACTCTGGACCCTTCTACGTGCCTGCCCCAGGGCCTTTGCACTGGGGGTGACTGTGTGAATGGACTCACCATCCATCAGCACCCCACACCTCTGCACTCTCCCTGATCTTATGTTCTATCCGCCTGTGCTTCTAGGACGTCAGAGGGGCGGAGTGGTCCGTCTGCTCCCACCGACGTGAGCACCCAGAACATTGGTGGCACACAGCAAGTGCCCAGCAAATCTTTCTTGGACTCAATTCCCATTACAGATGAGCAGGACGGGGATCCGGGCGCTGGAATGGGGTGCTCCAAATCCAAACAATAGGAAGAGGCACAGCCTGGATTTGAACCCACACCTCCCTGGTCCTGGGCTCCCGGCTGTTAAGCCCTGAGTGTGTGGCCTCTGAGGGATCCCGGGGCGGCCCAGACCTGGGCAGGTGCTGTGGGTGGAGGAGGGGCGGATTTGGGGGGACACACCCTGTCTGAGCTCCCTAGGTCCTCGCTGCCTGATGGCTCAGCGGCCTGAGGGGGGGGGGAGGGGACAAAGACATCCTTGTGACTGGGGAGTGGGAGGAGGCCCGGCCCGCCAGGGGCAGGAGAGCGGAGGGTGGGGTGGGACTTCCTGCCCACCGTGCAGGTCCCAGCCCCAGCCAACCAGGAGGATCACCGTCCTGTCCCACAATGCCCCTGCGCAGCAGAGGTGAGTGAGCTCCCAGGAGGGGCCTGGCCACATCCAGCCCGGGCAGAAAGACAGCGCGGACAGACCCCAGGCCTCACGGAGGAACACGCGGGTGGCCCACTTCTCCCGGCCTGTCTTCCTGGGTGTGGCGTGGAGGTGGGCAGTGGGCACCTGACAGGGCCGCCGTCCTCCCCAGCCCTAGGGGAGGACACAGGCCCGGCCAATGACGGGTGTGCGTGTCTCACGCCGAGCCAATGGCAGCCAGCCCCCGCGAGTAAGTGTAAGCACCGAGCTCTTCCCTCCGGGCTGGCGGCCTTGACCACCCCGCGCTTGAGGAGCCGCCTGGAAATGAAGGCCGGCGGAGCCCCCGATTCCTCCTGCTGGGTGAGCACCCGGGGCCTGCTGCCCCCGAGCTCCATGTGTGGACTGAAATAAAAAGCAGTCTCGGGAGCTGATGCCCGCGGAGGCAGGTGTTAGGGAGGAGACCCGGGGGCTGCAGGGGCACCCAGCGAGGAGGTGGGGAAAGGTCCTGGGTGCCGGGCCGGGAGTGTGGGCCGCTCCCTCCATGGGCCCCGGCGGAGGCCCGGCTCCACAGACGCGGCCACCGTGACCCCCGCTGGACTCGGGCTGGACGGTGGATTTGGACAGGAGAGGGGACGGCGGCAGTCCCTGTGTGTACTGTGTAACCATGCACGCCACTCACCCAGCACAGTGCCTCAGTTTCCCCAACGGTAAAATGAGGATTCTGGTCCCCCCCCCCATACACACACAGTGCCATTGTAAGGAGAAAGTGAAAAAAATACACAGAGAGAACTTAGAAAACAGCCTCTCCCAAAGACAGGCAGGCTGCTCCAGAAGGCTGAGGCTGGGGAGATGGACAGACGGATGAGCAGCCAGATGCACAGGGCGGGGAATCACCCCATAATAACCACCTCTGCCCTGGCCTGGCCTTAGCTCCCCACCCCTCCGCTGAATTCCTGGATCTCCAGGCCTCCTGCCCGGTGTGGGGCCGGGACTGGCCTATCCATGCCGGAGGGAGGAGGGGGCTGAGCCCGGCACGGCGCAGCCCCGCAAGCCCCAAGCCCTCCTGTGGCCCAGGCTACAACCTTCCAGAGGCGGGGGCACAGAGCGTCCGCCTGGCCCGGGTGCCCTGGCCCCTTCCCACTCCTGCTCCCCAGACCCACAGCGATGCCGTGGCCGTCCTGATCCTCAATGCCCCCCCCCACCTCTCTGTCCAGTGGGCACAGCCCCCAGCCCGGCCATACCTGCTTCTCCAGGGCTGAGCCCGCACAGCATGTGGCCGCTGTCCTGCCGGCTGCCCACCAACTGGAGCCACTCCACGGCCCGCCTGGCTCCCTGGGAGGAGCCAGAGGTGAGCCCCCACCCACTGGCCGGCACCGCCGCCCTGTGCTGCCCAGGGCTCTGCACTTAAAGGAGACACAGCTGGCGCTGGCTGTTGGCTCCACACGAGGTCCAAGGCCCCAGCCCCGTAGTCTGTGGCTGGACAGGGCTCTCAGAGGGTGGCTTCTCTGCTCAGCCCTCCCCGGGGCGCCTACAGACACACAGCCTACACCCAGGGCTGCTCCTGGCTGCCCTGGGACTCAGACCCATTGCCCTCCTAGACCTTTGGTTTCAGTCTGGAAATAGTGCTTAAGTCTAAGGTTACTTTGGCACCGGTGGCTCACACCTAGAATCCCAGCTGGGAGGCTGAGAAGGGAGGATGGCAGTTCAAGGCCAGCCCAAGCGGAAAAGCCAGCAAGCCTCCGTCTCCACCGAGGGAAGCTGGCCACAGTGGCGGCAGCTCCTCATGCCAACAAGGACAGGAAGTCTAAAATAGGCGGAATGCGGCCCAGATACACACACCCGAGGGAGATGAGACAGTGGCTCCCGGAATGGCCAGGGAAAAACAGGGCTGGAGGTGTGGTTCAGCAGCAGAGTGGCTGCCTTGTCCTGAGTGAGGCCCTGAGTTCAAATCCCCTATCACTGAACAACCCCAGATCTCAGCAAGGTGGCACGGAATGCAGGGTCCCGGCCAGGCAGGGCCCGGGGGCCCGGAGGCTCACAGCAGCGCCCCCCACCCCCTCCCGGTAGTGAGGCTCTGTCCCCTCGCGTCAGGACTGGGGAACATGGCCCCGTTTGCGGCGTGGACTCTCACCAGTACTTTGGGAAGGCCCTCGTGCCGTGCGAGGAGGGAGTCCGCCCACCCCTGGGCTTGACGGGCGGGCGCAGCTGGTCCCAGGCTCCGGGCACAGATGGCAGGCTGCCCCCGGCCTGCCCTGGCTGGGCGCCCGCCTCCCTGCCCCCCCCCCCACCATGGCGGCTCAGGGCTGACCAGGCAGGTGCTCATGGACACCCCGCCATCTGTCCATGAGAGGAGTGCCGGCTGTACTCACATCCCACCCCGCCACCCCAGGGCAATCACCGCCTGGGCGGGTGCCAGGGAGAAGGGCAGAGTGAGAGTTGCCACAAGGTGCTGAGAATGGGGGTGTCCGCAAGCGGTGCGCGCGTGCGGGGCGCCCAGCCAGACGCGGTGAGGCCTGACGCGCGGTGTGCTGCCTGTGAGCGAGTCAGGCCCACGTCCTCGTGTCCCGAGGGTCCTCAGAGAGCACGCCTGTGGCTAGGGACCTTCCAGAGCGGTGAGGGCCGCCGCGGAGCTCAGCTGCCACACCCCGCCTCCCACGCGTGGCCAGCCCTCAGGAATCTGCGGGTCCAAGTCTCCCCCGGCAGCCCCTCCCCGGCGGCCCCTCCCCGCGGCCTTCTTTCCTTGGTGACGTCGTGTGTGTCCGGGGGGCTGGGGCTGGCTGCTAGGCATGGTTCCCCCAACCACCAGGGAGGCCAAAGACCCGAGCCACAGGCACTGGTGCAGCCAGCGGCTCTCAGGAGAGCGCCGCGGGGAGGAGGGCTCCCTGTGGCCATGGGGGGGGGCAGTGCTGGCAAAGAAGACTTTGATCTTTGCCAGGAAGAGGGGGGGCCCAGAGCCCTGGCTCATCAGCTCATCAGACAGGAAGGGGGGGCACCCAACTGCTCCAGCCTCCTGCCTGCGCCCCCACCAGAGGACAGTGTGTGTGTGTGTGTGTGTCTTCAGCTTCACGTCCACCCTTTCTTATTTAGGTTGTTCAATCGTTATTACAAAGGTGATGTACACAGGGGTTCCAGTGACGAAAGTCATTTCTTTTTGGACCACGTCGCCCCTTTCCTCGCTCTCTCCCAGACACCTGCCCTTTCTGCTAGGGAAACATTTGCTCTGCACAGGTGCGTGCGAGCGGCCGCGTTTCCGTCTCTCTCTCACTCGGCCTTTGGAATTTACCTTTGTGGATGCGAAGCCCTGGAAAGGTCATGCCGTGGATTACCGCAAGGCTTCCGCTCAGCCTTTCTCCAGACGCCTCCACCGCCAGGCCCTGGGGGACCCGGGCGAGACTGGGAGGAAAACAGGGCCTTGCGCCTGTCCTCCGCCCCCGTCGGAACAGGTGTCTCAGAGACGCCATTGCTGAGAAGCACCCACTCCCTAATTCTCGGACCCACGGATGAACGAGAGAGCTGGCAGCCCTGTCTCCATTTTGCCTCTGTCTTCGTGTAAACCATCCTCACCGCAGTCACTCTGCAGTCACCTTGGGTTCCGGGAAGGACAGGGCTGATCCAGAATATCTTTATGACAAGAGATGGGAAGGACCCCAGGGAACCGTAGCACCCCCTCAGGACACAGGGATGACAAGCAACTTCTCCAGAGCCCCTTCCCCCAAAACACCAAGAACGACGGGATAATGAGCAAGCAAGCCGAGTTTTCACCCGGACTCCTAAACAATCTGCACACCGCACGCCACGGCCCCCCGATCCTTTGTCTATTTGAACCTACAGCTCATGTCTGAACCCAGAAGACAGCCGAGGATGAACTCAAGCTCTGACTTGGCCTGGATGTCAGAGCCACAGGATAAATCCTCCCCCGCCTCCACCACAGCCTTTGGTCATCTGTCATCCAGGGCAGAGGCACCAAACAGGAGTTGTAGAAGCCCAGGAGTTTCAGCCTGGGGTCTAAAGCTCTGGTTCACCATGAGCCCCACAAAGCACATCTTTACTTGCTTTTATGGAAGTGTGAGCTTGAAATGGCTGTTGGTCCATTTTGTAACAATGCAGGACATACATCCTTGGGCCCAGGGAGGTGAAGCAACTTGCCTGAGGTCACCCAGCCTGTGATAGTGAAGCCAAGTTTGTACCCCAGATGCCTGTGCTCCAGCACTCAGGGTTCAAGGGTTCCAAAGGGAAGTGGGAGCGCAGGAGGGGAGCAGCCTCTGGCGAGAGCGCACGTTGGGCCAGTCACCGCGATCTGTGCGGTTCCCTCCTGTGTGGAAAGGCCCTGAGGATGGGCGGGCCCTGCTGCAGATGGGGTGCCTGGCCCTGCGGTTGGGGTGTCCTGGGCCGCACTGGGACCGCAGCAGCTGGGAGCCAGTGCCACAGTACCCCGAGGGAGCCTGAGGCTCAGAGATGCTATGCCAGAGACGCGGACAGCACAGAGCCGGGCCCGGACCCAGGCCTCTAGAGCAGAGCCCGTCACCGCCCCAGACAGCCGTGTCCGGCTGAGTGTGGCAGCCGGGCATGGAGGCTGGCAGGGAGCAGGGCAGAGGCAACGCGACCTCAGGAAGTGCAAGAGAAACCCCCTCATGCTGTGGGCTGCCGGCCACCTTCCTCCCTCCGTCCCCTCCCCCAGCCCAAGGGCCAGGCCTAGACCCTGGCTCCCTCCTGCGTGGACCTCCTCAGAGCTTGTATATCCATGTTGAACATTTCCATATAGTTGGCATGACCGATCCTCACTGTACAGATGGAGAAACTGAGGCTCCGTCTGCGATTCCACCAGTCACAGGGGAGGCACGGGCGAGCTGGTGGTCTTGTTCTCACCCCATGTCTTTCCCATCCCCTGGGAATCACTTCAGGCAGAGTGCCACCTGAAGACCACAGAGCTGCCATTCCAGGACTAGATGCAGAGCCTCGGCCTCGGCCTCAGGAGGCTGAGGTGGAGGACAGGGACCCACCTTCCCTGGGGCACAGTTAAGTACAGTTAAGTACTCCTAATGTTCCGCATAGTTCAAAGGCCCTTAGGGCCCAGCGTCCCTTTCAATGTTCATTTTTCCTTTAAAGAAGCTGAGCTGTGAGGGCAGCGATTTGTGCCCTCACTGACAGCAGTTAGACTTTTCCTGCTGCCTCCAGCGGAGGACTGAGGCCCGGCGCCCCGCGGTGGACGCCTCACCGCAGCCCGGCCTCCCCGAACCTCCGGAGACCCCGAGGAGGCTGCGCGGCAACCACAGCTGCTCGCTGCCGAGCAGAGCTCCGGCTCGGGAAGGCACCGTCCCAGCCGCGGTCGTTTCCAACAGCTCAGCTCTGCCCTTTCCAGCACCACCCTTTCCACCACCACGACTCCGCCACCATTGCCACCCCGGCCAGAGCAGGTGCACTTGTGGAAAACCAATCAATCACAGGCCTCAAGCCCCTCCTCTAAAATACACACAATGAGGGCTGGGAGGGAGCTCACTGGCACAGCACTTGCTAGGCAAGTCCTGAGTTCAGACCCAGTACCAAAAAAGAAAAAACAAAAATCATAGTTAAAAATAATAATAACTTAAAGATTTACACCAGGAAGCAGTTTGCTCCTGTGGGGTGTTTGTTGAGAAGCTCAATGATGGAGACGGAGCACAGACACCCAGATGTGGTTAGCGGGTCCAAGGCCCTCCTCCCTCTCTGGTCACTCATTCTCTCTCAGTACCTGCCAGGAACTAAGCATCGAAGAAAGCAAACAGACCCAGCTCTCCTGCAACTTCCCAGCCAGGAGAAGGGCAGAGAGGAAACCAGGGACCCATACAGAGGCAAATATGAGCTTGGAGATGAAGGAGACACAGGACAGCGCTGGAAGCAGCGAGAGCCCCTGGGAGGAGGCGACCTTTGAGCTGAGACAAAGAAGGAGGAACAAGGGGAGAGGTTCTAGGCAGATGGCAGACTATATGAGGGCAGTCTGGGGACAGGCAGGAGTCAGAGCAGCTGAGGTGCAGGTCCACACAGGAGGGCAGGGGAAGAGTCGGGACGATGCTTCCTATTTCAGGCTGAGTCAGCCTGGATCCCACCTCCCACCCAGGAACAAGTGCTCCCTTCTGTCCGAATGCAAATGCCCGAGGCGGGGGGACGGCATAGCCATGTACTGAGCACCTAGTCAGCACCTTGTGCTTTTTGTGAAGATTCTTTCAGGAGTCTCAGGAGGTGGGCACTGTAGCCCCTTTTGCAAAAGAGGAAAAATTGCTGCCCAGAGAGAGAAAGGGATGTGTCCCAGGCTGCGTCGGGTGAGCCCTTTGATCCTGTGCACAGGATCCTCTCTCCATCCTCACCCTTGGTCCCCATTTGCCCTTGGCGCCCAGTCTCCACCTCCTCCCCCTGCCTGCCTGCAAGCCGTCCTCACCCCCAGCCTCTCCTTCAAGTGTCGCCCTGTACTCTCTCACTTGGCTACGTCTCGCAGCCCTGTGTGTATGGCAAGCCGTGCATTGGCTGAGTGACTGAGAAATGATGAAGTTCCTGAATCAGAAGGAAGCCGCTCATCCTGCTGGACCAGGAGTCCCGCCTGCGGCCGCTTGCTTCCACTTGCTCACCGCTGCAGATGGGGAGCTAGCCCCCCAAGCTGCAAACACCACACTTGTTCCTCAGCAACTGTGAGGAGCAGGCGCGGAGGGGTGTCATGCCACAGCCCTGGTTACGCGTCCCCCCAACTCCATGACTTCTGAACCCGAGCAGAAGCCATGGCTCAGACCCTGCATGTGGCTTTGGTGAGGACCCGGTACGTGGCTGGATGGGGTGGGGGGCCTTTGATCTATGTCCGGGGCTTCCTCCTGAGGAGCTACCCTCTCCCTGGGACAAACCATCTTCCCTAACCACAGCAGCTTACTGTGCGGGGCAGACCTCCCCCTCGCCTCCGCAGTGCCTCGTGGTCCACGGGGAAAAGCCACGCTGTGACAGTAGGCACAGCCAGTCCTCGAGACCACCCCAGCTGGGTGACCACCCCAGCTGGCCTCTGCAGGGCCCCCCAGACCTCAGACTGCCCCCACCTCCAGCAGCCTTCACCTGACCCCATGAGGCTGCTCCGAGACCCCCATTTTAGGGGAGGGAACCGAACGTCCCTCACACACACAGTCTGGCAGGGCTTTGAGGCTGGGGGGCCTGGTGCAGAGACCTTGCTCAAGGTCACCCCGCAGGGCCCCAGCCGCCAGTGATGCGGCGGGTAGGGCTCTGGCTCCGGGCCCGGTTGCATCCGCCCACCTGCCCACCACATCTGCTCGTGAGTCACCAACACCTCGGCCAAGACGGCAAGATGCGGGGGCTGCAGAGACAAGGTCACCCCAAGGGCAGAGGGTGGTGAATAGGAGGTTCTGAGCCCTAGGAAAGCAGGGCTGGGGCACAGAGGGGAAACGGAGGCTGGGGGGAGCAGGATCTACTCCCACCAGGAGTCGGGGTCGGCCCAGGTCCCGGCCTGATGGATGGGTGTTCTTTCTGCCCCACCAGGCTGTCTTCCCAGGCGGGCAGCTGGGCTGCGCAGGCAGCCTTCACCATGATCAGGGCAATTAGGGTGGGCAGATGGTCCTGCAGGCTGGGCATTCAAGCCGACAACCGGGAAGGCACTGGCGTGTTCGCTGACAAGATCGGCCCAGGTTCCGGCGAGCGGATGCGCAGGCTCACACCCAGTGTGTCCGGACAAGCAGGGGGCTTGGGCTGCTCTGCCCGCTTCGCCGGCTCAGACTTTAGTTCCAACTGCTCTGATAAAGGACCACGGGCAGCCATGGTGGCTGGGTGTGGAGGGGCTGAGGGGGCCACTCTGCCTGGAGCAGAGGCTCCTGGGGGGCCCATTGCTGTCACTGTCAGGCTATGCCAGAGGACCAGAGAGAGGGGGGCATGGGGTGGGGGGAAGGGAAGGGCTGGGGGAGCCAGGCCAGGAGCACATGCTGAGCACGCACAGCAGAGTGCAAGTCCCTGTGAGCAAGGGATGCTGGGTAAACTGACCAGTGAGGACCGTCCGTCCTTCCCACCACCAGGGAGGGGACTTGCTAGGGCTCTGGCTCCATCACTTCCTTCTAGGGGTGTGGCCTTGAAAAGCTACTTCCTCCTCTGGAGTCTCAGTTTCCCCAGCTGCCTGGTCAGCCATTTGATTCACAATTCTGAGATGGCATGTGAAGTGCCTTTCAGAGCACCTGGCATGCGGTCGGCACCCAAGAATTGCTCAGGAGAACAAAGAAGCAGACCAGAGCAGTGCCTCAGGATCCAGGACCGGATGTTGCCCAGTGCAACTCGGCGATCGCGGGCACTTTGGTGAGGGAAGCGCCCCCGACATCAGGTCGGCCCTGGGAAGGCTGGGCAGACTCCTCCCTCTGCAGTCCTGGTGCCCAGAGCTGGGAGGCAGAGGGAGACCCAGGAGCGGGCACTGAACGCCCTGGAGGGAGAAAGGCAGAGCTCAGCTCCTGCTGCTGCTGCTGCCCCCAGGGTGCGAGATGCCTGGAGCTGGAATTGGGTGGGGGCTCAGGGGAAGCCTCCCTCCAGAGGACCAGGAGGGACACAGTGACTCACGAAGACGGGTGGCGAGGAGGGGCACAGCCGGACGTGGCTCCGGATGGCGTGGAGAGGTTTGATTTTTGTCTGTCTTATTCCATGTTGTACCCCATGACCTAGAACAGTGCCCGGCACAATACACATCTTCATAACTCATTTTTGAATGAGAGAACGGCACGGTGGATTCTGCCGCAACTCCTTCGGCTGGCTGTGTCCTGGGGTCCCTCACGTTTGCCTGGACCCCACCTCAGCGCCCTCCCCGCGGCCTACTTGGTGATCTATAGACCGAAATCTACTTCCACACTCAAAGCCGTCCTCTACCGGAACCTTCTGTCTCCCAGACCAACCCTCCTCTCTCTCCCTCCTCCACTGACTCCCCTCCTCACCGTGCTCCCCCCTCCCCAGATTCTCCCAGTCCTCTAGGGAACATCTGGCCAGCCTCAGACACCTGCACAAACAGGGCCCTTCTCTACCTGACAAACGTCTGCTTCTCCTTTAGATTCTGAGAGCCTGCATTCACAAGCAAAACGTACCTCGAGCCAGGAGCTGGTGGCTCCCATGGGTAATGTTAGCTACCAGAGAGGAGCAAGGCCAGCCTGGGCAGATAAGTTCCTGAGACCCCTCAGCAAAGAAAGGGGCGCCGCGGAGCACCTGTTTTGTTGCCGACCGGGACGCTCCAAGGCACAGAACCCAACGCTCATCATCAGCTGCTGTTCAGCTCCACCTGCCAGGGGAGCTCCAATTTAGAGCAGCCCCAGGATGCGTCCCCCTGTTCCCCAAGCCGGGACTGTCCCATGGCTCCCCAGGGAGGAGCTGGCATCTCCTCTGGTGTGTCCCAACACAGGAACCCCTGGACAGCCCCAGGGGAAACCCTGTTTTTGACCCCCTGTCCCACCAGTGGCCACTCAAGTCCTAAAGCATGGGCTACCGGAGATGGCTGGGGCATCAGACTCCAGCCATCTAGCTAGCGGAGGGGCCGAGAGCGCTCTGCCGCCCCACAGAGGCCCCCTCCTTGCCCTCCCCTGTCTGTAGAGCCCTCCGAGGCTAGAACATGCTCATAGCAGGTAGGAGAGCCAGCTGGACAGAGCTCCCACAGCGGCTGTGTGGCCTTGGGCCAGCACTTTACCCTTTCCGTGCCTCAGTTTCCCTCTGCATAGTCTGGACAGCAATGGGCACAGTGTTGGCGGGCACACTGAAGAACAAAAGAGCACATGCACTCCCTGGTACTCAGCAGCACTGAATTAATGCCTGCTGCAGTCTGACCACTGTGAACACCCCCTACCCCTGCCCCGTCACCGGTGTGTTGCACATGGAGAGGTAAAGTCTGGGAGGGGGAGGGTAAGGCCCAGCTCCTCCCCTCCCCACCCCCACTCCAACCCTGCCCGCACTGGGCCCCTTCCTCTGTTCTTCTTGGGTGTTTGCCCAGGGATGGGACCACCCAAGGAGACACAGCAGCCCTGTCCTGGGTGGGCTTGTCACCCCAAAGTTCCCCACCCAGCGCCTCCATACCTGGGCCCCGCCAGCCTGCCCCTGGGGGTAAGCAGCGGGGAGAAAGAGACATGCCCCAAGACAGTGGGACCCTAGAAGAGCCGGGGGAGGGGGGAAGGCGGGGGAGGGACCTGCACGGGGACCAGGCCCTGGAGGAGGACGATGGGAAGAGAGGGAAGAGCAGAGCTGGGGCACGAAGGGCCACACAGCAGGCAGGGAGACAGGGAGACCTAGAGGAGGACCGGACAAAGAGAGAGAGAGCTGGGTGGAGATGGAGAGGAGACGGCAGAGTGTCAGCCTCAGACAAGAGATGGAAAGAGAGAGAAGGGTGCAGAGGGGAGGGGTGGGGAGAGGAGCAAGGGGCGGGTGGGGCACAGGGAGATGTGGGAGAAGAGACCCAGATCCCTGCAAACGCAGCAGGGAAAGCCCCGGCCGTCTCCTCCAAGCAGCACCCCGAGCCCACCCGGTCCACCCGCGTCCTCGCCCCGCAGGTACCTTTGGGCCGTCGCCTCACCACACCCAGCCGCCACTTGAGTGACACAGCCAGCATCGCACCCTGGGGCACCGGGGACCGTGCAGCCCCACCGCAGCCTGGAGTCCCGCTGCTTTCCACCGCGCAGAGCTGCCTGGCTGGCAGAGGCCGGGCGCTCCCTGCCTCCTCCTCCCTCCCTCCCAGAGTTGCTAAAATAGATAATCCTCCCCAGAGCCCGCGTGTGGTGGCACGGAGGCAGCAAGCCGTCACCAGCACTGGCAAAGCTCAGCCCCAGCACCCTGGAGTGACGAGCTTTCACTGGGCATCCCCTACCCTGCAAGCTCCTTTCCCACAAAGAACTCCCCTCAGTCCACCTCCCAAAGCCTGCCAGGTGACCCCTGGATCTTGGCACTGGCCAGCAGGCCCCGCCAACCTGGAATGGGCTCCATGAGAACTTCCCAGAGTTGCCGGCCCATCTGCCTGCTGATCCTACCTTATCTAATGACCAGGCAGACTAGGACTCCTTGCCCCACACTTTCC
This sequence comes from Dipodomys ordii, assembly GCF_000151885.1. NCBI lineage: Eukaryota > Metazoa > Chordata > Mammalia > Rodentia > Heteromyidae > Dipodomys > Dipodomys ordii. The sequence continues at coordinate 1,067,817 of NW_012267228.1, forward strand.
TGACATGCAGCATTGATTAGTCGGTCATCTTAGTTACTGTAACCCCAGACAGTGGATCTGATAACCAAGACGGCTACGAAGCTGCGGACAGGCACACCACGTACACAGAGTGGATCTGTTGGATCTCAGCTCTGAGAAGAATGGAACCAAGCATTATGAGATCGCACGATGCCACGCCGAGTGCACTACAGAACTTGTAAATTATTTCCACAATAAACAGATAACACAAGTGTGAATGTTTTCAAAATGCTGGTTCTGGGGTTTGAACTATGGGCCAGAGTGCTGATCCTGAACATTTTTTTTTTTTTTTTGCTCAAGGCTAGTGCTGTATCAGTTGAGCCATAGCTTCTGGCTCTTTTTTTTTGGGGGGGGGTGGGGACAGCCAAGATTGGCTTTAAACCTTGATTCTCAGATCTCAGCCTTCTGAGTAGCTAGGATTGCAGGTGTGAGCCACTGGCACCCCTGAAATTTCTTCTTTTTTGCTTTCCTTAATTTTTTTTTTTTTGGCACAACACTGGGACTCAAATTCATTATCTTGCTTTTGCTCATTGGCTGGTGCTCCATGACCTGAGCTATGCCTCCAACTCCCCCAAAACTATCAATACATGATATTTCTTTCCATTTAATAATTTCAGACCACAGGTGACCACAGAGGGGAAAATCTCTAGACAAACCACAGACGAGAAGGCACTGCTGTAATGCAGCTCATACTAAGTTGAGATTGTCTGACTGCCCCCAAGACTTGTTGGGACAAAGTCAGAGGCCCTAGTCCGGTGTCCTCAAGCAGATAGCACAGGGCTGGGTATCTAGTGGGGTTGGCAAAGTAGAAGGATGACACGGAAGACCCAGCTCTAGTCCTTATCTCCACAAATGCTCTTGCTTGTCACATTTAGATACTGGGTGGAATCTGCAGGGCTGTATGTAAGATCCAGCTTCGCAGCGAGAACCCGTTAATCACACACACACAGACACAGACACACACAGACAGACAGACACACACACACACACACACACACACTGCTAGGGCTGTAAGATCCAGCTTTGCAGTGAGAACCTGTTAATCACACATAGACACACACACACACAGACACACACACACACACACAGACACGCACACACACACCCTGCCAGGGCTGTATGTAAGATCCAGCTTTGCAGTGAGAATCCATTAATCACACACACACACACACACACACACACACTGCCATGCTGTCTCACTCTGTTACCTCCTGTCTAATGTTCCACTCTGGCTCCTGAGCCTGGCAGGGCGTGCAGTGCTGTCCTTGGGAGACTGAGGCAGAGGGGCAGCCACCTTCTCTGCTAGCAGAGCAGGCTGTGGCCTGAGACCCTTGCTCCTTCCAGCCTCTCCCCAAACCGCTAAGCCCTGGGCCTGATCTGGGCACTGAACACATGCTCGCCGGGAAGACCAGGCCCACAGCCCTGGGGAGTCACAGACAGCTGCCCCAGAAATGAGACTTTCGCAGCAGGGGGCTTCTCGGGGAAATGCAACCAGGGGTCCCCCGCATGCAGCCCTCCTGCCAGCCCTCACACCGTGCTCTGCAAGGTGCGGGATTCCTACTACAGTGGGGTGCAGAGCAACGGGGGAACACCCCCATCTTCCCAGGGGACTTCCTGCCCCGTTCAGCCCAGGCAGGGCTTCCCTTTGGCTCTCTAGCCTTTAATGCCTCCCTGAGGTAATGATTCCCCACCCCACCATGCAATAAGAGAGCAGGTCCCAGGCAAGTGGATACCTGTCATAGGTCCTTGCGGCAGACTCTGGGGTTCAGGGAGACCCCCCCAATGACTTCTATGGGAATCCAGCCACAGCCTCCACGCTGCTAGCGCCTCCATCCTCACTCCTCCAGGGCATGCTGTCCTTTCCTCTGTGGGAGGAGGCGCGGCTGGCAGAGCCTTGCCACCTGGCTGGAGTTGGGCACTGGCTCCAGACCGCCCGTCTCACTCCGGACATGTGGGGACAGGCAGCGGCCCTGCGGCCCCCGCCCCGGCCACCCCCAGAGGAGCAGAGGCTCTGGCCTCCCGCTGGCCTTTGACTGGCTTAGCCTCGCAAGTCGAGAGGACAGATCACGGAACAAAGGTCTTAGGGGACGGGCAGGCCTGAGTTCAAATCTCAGTTTGGCTAGTCTCAGCCTCAGTTTCCTCGTCGGTTTGAGGGGCTGGCAGTTCCTTCCTGTGTGTGACGTGGCCAGAGCAGGATGAGTGGTGTGTGGTGCACTTGGTTGAGTCTGGCACGCAGTAGATGCTCAGGATGGCGGGTCTGTAGGTCTGTGGGTATGTGGTCCCAAGGAGGCTGCTGTGGGGGAGGTGGCAGGGGCTTGGGGTGCAGAGTTCAGCACTGTAGTGCGCATGTGTGATCCACCTTTGTCTTAACATCATCTGGCTTCCGCTAGACATGCCACCTTTCAACCAAGCGCAGATTTTCTCTCTCCTGAGTAGCTGGCTTACAGGTGTGAACCACTGGAGCCCAGCATTTACCATTTTGATTAAGCACATCCTCCTTGACCTTGATTTGGGGGAGCACCCTTTGCTTTTTGGGGATGCAGGCTGTATTTTCACAAAACGAAGGGCAGATGACACCATTTTAACGCAGCTCATTACAGTGCAGGACCGACCGACTGACTGACCGACAGGCAGATTCTTGACATCACCTGAGCAACATAGCCACACGCTGTACTTTAGAGTATTTGTTCTGAGCCAAGTGCCTGTAATCCTAGCTACTCAAGAGGCTCAGATCTGAGGATGGCATTCAAGCTTAGCCCAGGTAGGAAAGTCCATGAGACTCTTAATCTCTAATTAACCACCAAAAAAAGAGAAGCCATTCATGGAGCTTTGGCTCAAATGGTAGAGCACCAGCCGAAAGCAAAAAGCTCAGGGACGACTTCCAGGCCCTGAGCTCAAGCCCTAGGACTGACACCAAATACATACATAAATTTGTTCTGAAATTGTAGATCATGCTTGGCCAAAATCTTGTGCAATCAGCTGGGTGCTGGTGGCTCATGCCTGTAATCCTAGCTACTCAGGAGGCTGAGATCTGAGGATCGCGGTTCAAAACCAGCCCGGGCAGGAGAGACCGTGAGACTCCTATCTCCAATAAACCACCAGAAAAACCGGAAGTGGCGCTGTAGCTCAAGTGGTAGAGTGCTCGCCTTGAGCTGAAGAGCTGAGGGACAGTGCCCAGGCCCAGAGTTCAAGCCCCACGGCCGACAAAAAAAAAAAAAAAAAAAGTCTTGTGCAATCCACCCATGAGTAAGGTGAGCAAACTTCCTGCACCTGGCAGGTAACGGCTGCTCCTGCGGTGGCCATTCATGAAGCCCACTCCGTATGTGTGAATGGGAATGGCAGGTGGGGGCTGGAACACCAGGACGCTGCTGCTTTCCACAATGACCTCACCAGCGACGACCCCACCAGCGACGACCCCACCAGTGACGACCCCACCGCATCCTCCTGCCGTCCCCAGTGGTCCTCAGGCATCCTCACTTTACAAATGAGAGGTGCGGGATTCCACCAGGGCCACACAGCTCAAATGCGGCAGAGCAAAGTCTCTCAGACACGGCCAGACCTGACCCAGGGGAGCAAGCCCTGTGGATGTCCTCCTGTGCCGTGTGTCCTGCCAGCTCAGCCCGGAGCACAGCCTGCCTTGTTCACGGTGACCGCTGACTAAGGGCAGAGCTGGGGCCACATATTCCTGCGTCCCTTTTTAATTATTTAAAAATATTCTTTATTGTTATTATGAAGGTGATGTACACAGGGGTCTGTCTTTTCTTTTCCTCCCTCCTTCCCTCCCTCCCTTCCTTTCTTCCTTCCTTCCCTCCTCTCTCCCTCCATCCCTCCCTCCGTCCCTCCCTCTCTTCTCTTTCTCTCTCTCTCTCTCTCTTTTTGTCGGTTGTGGGGCTTAAATTCCAGGCCTGGCCGCTGTCCCTGAGCTCTTCAGCTCAAGGTGAGAGCTCTACCTCTTGAACCACAGCACCACTTCCAGTTTTCTGGTGGTTAATTGGAGATGAGTCTCATGGGCTTTCTTGCCTGGGGTGGCTTTGAACCTTGATCCTCAGATCTTAGCCTCCTGAGCAGCTAGGATGACAGGCATGAGCTGCCAGTGCCTGGCCTGGGTTACAATTTCTTAAGTCAGGTAATGAGTACATTTCTTTCTGGGCAATGCTGCCCCTTCCTTTGCTCTCTTCCAGTTTTTCCCTCCTGTCCCTACCCACAAGTTGTACAGTTCATTTTCCACACAGTATCTGCTGAGTACCACTGCTGCCTTTGTTCACCCTTTGTCCCTCCATTTTCTTTTTTCTTTTCAGGTTTTCAAACCAATACATTCCCTGTTTTGCTTAACTTAGTTCAAGTTGGGTTTTCCCTTGCCTTCTCTTCCCTTTCCTTTCTTTCCCTTCCTTCCCTTTCCTTTCTTTCCCTTCCTTCCTTCCTTCCTTCCTTCTTCCCTCCCTCCCTTCTTTCCTTTTTCTTTTTTGTGTGGTACAAGGCTTTGAAATCGGGACGTGAGTGTGGTCCTTTAGCTTTTTCATTTGAGGCTAGCACTCTACTGCTTGAGCCACAGGGAGCTCTACTTCTGGCTTTTTGGTGGCTAACTGGAGATAAGAGTCTCGATCCTTAGATCTCAGCTTCCTGAGTAGCCAAGATGACAGGTGTATGCCACCAGTTCCTGGCTTCAGGTTGCTTTCTTTCGTACAAATCTAGCATTGTCCTTGTCCCACAGTCCCAGATTTCTGTGCACAGCACAGACCTCAGCAAAGACAAAATGAATGAATGAATGAAAGAGTGGGTGAATGAATGAAAAGCAGACTTCGACAACTCCTTCCTTCTCCACCTGGGTGGGAGGAGGCCAGAGCCCCCAATGATTTGCTGCTGGCGCAGAAGCCCTGACTCTGCAGTGGCAGCAGCAGACCCTGCAGAAGCAGAGTCAGCACAGGAGGAGGACTTGGGGCTCTGCCTTCCAGCTATCGCAGGCCTGCTGGTCCCCCACGCCAGGCCCCCAGGCTCCATAGGTTTATGCAGCCTTCTTTCTGCAGAGAAGGCAGCCCCAGTGAGCGTAGGAGGGAGCAGGGAATCTCTCAAGGGAGATGAGGCCCTGAGATACTGCAGGCTGACCAGCTGGGCTAAAGCAGGAGCAGATAAGCCCGGTCTTGCTGGAGTTCAGGGCCCAGCCAGAGGTGTGGTTTCAAGAAAGTATTTGCTGTTCTCTGGCTGCAATGGCTGTACACTGAGATCACTAAGCAGCATTTATATGCCCGATCATATTCTTATTTCCTGTGTCCTGAGGCCTAGAGGTGCTCTTCCTGTTGTCTGAGATCACACAATCAAATAAGGATTCAAACACAGGGCCATGTGATTCCCCTTAAAAATGAGCCACAAGTGGAGCATGGTAGATCAAGCCTACAATCCTAGGTACTTGGAGGTAGAGATCAGAGGATCATGGTTCGAGGCCAGCCCAGGCATAAAAGTTCTGAAGACTCCATCTCAACCAATGGCTGTGCCACTGGTCTATGCCTGTCATCCCAGCCACAAATAAAAGACTCACCAGCCCAGTGCCAATGGCTCCCACCAGTAATTCTAGCTCTCAGGAGGCTGATATCTGAGGATCATGGTTCAAAGCCAGACTGGGCAGCAAAGTCCGTGAGACTCATCTCCAATTACCTTCAGAAAACTGAAGTGGAGCTGGGGCTCAAAGTAGCAGGGTGCTAGCCTTTAGCCAAAGGGCTCAGGTACAGCACCCAGGCACTGAGTTCAAGCCCTACAACAGACCCAAAATAAAGGCTCACAGTCAGGCTGACCAGGGCATAAAATGAGATCCTATCAAAAAACAGTCAGTATAAAGAGGGGCTGGAATGATAGAATACCTGTTTAGCAAGTACAGGCCCTTAGTTTGAGGCCCAGAAACACAAACACACACACACACACACACACACACACACACACACGGAAGAGCTGTACAGAGCCACAAGATGGGTTGAAACAAGGAAAACAATCTCAAGAGGTCCAGGGAAGCCTCCATGATTCTCTTTCTTCCATTCCTGTCTTAGCCTCATGCAGCCTCCAGGGGCTCTGGGTTGCTGCTACCCCCACCTGCTTCCTGAAACAAATTAGCATCTCATTAAAGATCCTTTTCCTTTAATCTTCCTAGCCTTTGCTTCCCACTATGGGCCCAATATGACATTTCTGCTGCCCGGTGCTACTGATCTAAATGAGACCCAGGCTTTCAAGGCTGTCTCTGAAGATCAGGACTGGGGATTGCGGGGGGAGTGGGGGAAGGGAGAGGGGGCACTGTTATATTTCCTGTTAGGTGGAGGTACAGCACAGGCTATTTACTCATTCAGACATATTAAGCACCTTCTGTGTGTCAGCCCAGAGATACAGCTAAGAACAAAAGCAAGGCCTTGTAGGTCTTGATTTTCTATGGAGAAGAGAGGATAAATGATTTGCAATATGTGTATGATGCTGGGTTTGAGGCAAGGCTCAGGTGGTAGAGTGCTAGTCAATAAGTGAAAGTAAGTGACAGCAAGTTCAAGTCGTGGTCTCAAAGAGGGGGGGGGAGGGATCACAAATTAAAAGGTGAAAAACGGGAGGAATAACAACACAAGCTAACAGATAACCAGAGCACAGCTGATGTTGTCTTCCCAGAACTCATATACTCAAGAACATTCCATCTCCCCAAATCCAGACCTGGGCCTCTTTCTTTAGTCTCAGAAATGAAGGAAGTGCTAAAAGTCTGAGAGAAGGTTGGAAGGATGTAGAAACCTGTCCTGAGGCTCCCACTGGCCAAATCTAGGACAACTTGAACATCAAAAAGAATGACTGTAAAATTGTAATATTCCATGTGTGCATAATGACTTTCAAAAGAAGAAGGAGAAAAACCCTTACCAGTCCCTTTGGAGGTAGTTAAGGTATGGATTCATTTTTCTGTAAACCAACAATTGAAGGCAAAGAATGAAGCACCAACCCACCTGCCTTTGTGTCCTAGGTTGGCAGTATTTTAGGAGAACCGAGTAAGGGAAAGTCATTGTTGATAGAACCACAGAAAATAAGTACAAAAGAAATGATGAAAGAAGGGAACCATGCTGTACAGTCCTAAGGAAAGAAGAGATGGCTCGTGACCCTGAGAAGGAGAGCAGGTAGCCCTCAAGCCCCTGAGTGGGGCTGGGCATCACCCAAAGTGATTGACTTGACCTTCTGGGCCTCCTGAGGGGCGGCGGAGGAAGCCCACAGCGCTCTGTTAGCAGGCCTGCCTGAACCACTGGACTAAAGCAAACCTAGCCTCAGACCCAAAGACCAGGTGACGGATGGGACGGGGCAAAACGGGCATATTACAAAATACCATGAAAACATCCCATTGGACAGACAACCCCGCTCCCCAGCCAAGACGGGGGCGCAAAAGAGGGCGAAGGGATTGTTATGGATGAAGAGACTTCAGAGATGGATCAATCAATGCGGTACCATCATCTTAGCAAGATCCTAGCTTGAATCGACTGCACGTGAAAACCTCTTGGAAAGGACCCCCGAGAGAGGATGCCAAGAGCGCCCGGGGCGGCTGGGGACTGCTACCGAGAGAGGAGATGCTGCCGGGGCTGGGAGGGGTTGGCATCGCGCCTCTGGCCTGCCCGGTGCTGCTGCCGGCGTCACTGAGAAGCAAATGAAAACGTACCGTGTGCGCATCCGACGGGAAGGGGTGGTCCGGGCGGCCGGCCGGTGGGGCGCGGCCCGGTGCGGGCCTCGACGCGGGACTTGCCA